>NC_045768.1:106386556-106695263 GCF_008692025.1 Phocoena sinus
AACTTGAGCCATAAAAATGGTGACAGCACCAAAACCCTTTGAACGTCAGTCCCACCCAGTAAAGAAATAAACCCCAACCCATACTACCAGTATAAAAACCAGTAATGAAGATGACACATAACTCTTTTAAATGCTGTACGTTCTCTTTTGGTCTTCTGATGATCACTCTGACTTCTTTTTCACCAGAGTTTAAAAAATGGTATTTTATATTAGTTTAAGCCAGTACTCCACAGATGAGTGACCCTGACGATCAACTTGAGTCTTCATTAGTAATCGCCTGCAAAGTAAGTTCTTTGCTGCTTCTGAAGGTGGATGGGGGAAGAAAGCCCTCTTAGGTTGCCAACATGTACTGGAAACCTATCTGCTTTTAGCAGCAACCTAAGTACTGATCATAAAATCGATAAGCCCTAAGTGATCTGGATCCTGTTTATCTTACAGAAGGCCATTTTCCCCAGGAACTCTCCCAGCACTTGATATTTTAACAAATGGTATGATGCTCAACGGTAGGAAGCTAGGAAGCAAGAGAGACATGAAGAGATGATGAGGGAAATGAACTATGAACATGTCACTGTAGGAGCATTTGTGTTACTATGAATCACACACTGATTTACATTAATGTTTCATTAACTTTTTTGCATTTACATTTAATTATCTGTCTGGGAAGCTGCAGCTTTGTGTACTCTGGGACGTCACCATCAGGTGACGGAACAACGAAGTCAACACTCCACTGAGCTCGGAGGAAGAAAAGTCTCACACTTTCTTTACAGGGTTTAAGCTCATACAAGGTTGTTCTGAAGACAACATACTTAATTTCAGAGTAAATCTGAATTCATACTTTACATTTTTCTTCCTTGTTCGGCAGCTGACATAGTGGGACTCTGTCCCTTAGGAAAACTAAGCAGCAGATTCGGAGTCAGCGCCTCAGCCATTTGGTGTGGCCCAGCGACAAATAATGTAGGTGTCACCTCTTCCCCAAGGCACACTCAGGGCTCTGCTAGCTTCCCGGGTAATTTTTACCAGCTGGAACTCCCACACCCAATGTTACTCCCAAATCTGAATGGAGGCAGTAACTCTTACTGTCTCATATATTCGAATATCTCAAGTGAAAACATTTGAAAGGATGCACACAGTACTTACACACAGCCTTAGCCATATCATTAGCCCCATCAGAGAACAAAAAAACGGAGACTCATTTCATCCATCTCCCTTAACCACCATCTTAACCTTGAGGAATCTCACAGTCTCGCTAACCAGAGACGGGGACGCAGAGTGTCTCAAATCGCTCTGGGACAGAACAGGCTCTGCTTCCAAGGGAACAACAAATTTGGATGATAAACTGGTATAACACTCCTCCCTCCTCTTTCTGATACCTGCAGATCTCTGGAGAAACACTCCACTGGAATCATTCACTACATTCTTTCTGGCTGTACATGTCCATTCTCTTCCCAGGAGTGGAATCTGTGGTCTGGGGTTTAGCAACACACACTGCCACCCAGGGACAAGGGAATTAGCATCTTTCCAATACATTTCACATGCTTGGCTGGTCCAGGGTTATTCTCCCTTTACTGAAATGTTGGGGAAGAAAAAAGGAAGCATCCCAGTTAAAGGTACTTCAGAGGGAGATCAACTCAGGACAATGAATAAAAAGGACTTGGCCAGACACCAGGCCTTTCTGCTTTCTTATGAGCTCAGCTCTCAAAGACAAAGAGAATGGCATTTTTCTTTTTAAACTTCTACCAAAGTAATCCACACTCCACTACTGAAATCTGGAAAGATCAGTCTGTGATGTTTCTGACATTTTTCATGTCTATCAACCTTCAGAATCAGCCACAATGGGACTTCCCTGGTGGCGCAGTGGTTAAGAATCTGTCTGCCAATGCAGGGGACACGGGTTGGAGCCCTGGTCTGGGAAGATCACACATGCCATGGAGCAACTAAGCCCATGCGCCACAACTACTGAGCCCGCACTGTAGAGCCCACAAGCCACAACTACTGAGCCCGCGAGCCACAACTACTGAAGTCCCCATGCCTAGAGCCCGTGCTCTGCAATGAGAAGCCACTGCAATGAGAAGCCCGCACACCGCAACTAGAGAAAGCCCTCTAGGTGGTCATAAAGCACCGAGCTGATCTCCCTGTGCTATGCGGCTTCTTCCCACTAGCTAGCTATTTTACATTTGGTAGTGTATATGTAAGTCCATGCCACTCTCTCACGTTGTCCCAGCTTACCCTCCCCGCTCCCCAAGTCTCTTTTTTTTGTTTTGTTTTTTTGCGGTACGTGGGCCTCTCACTGTTGTGGCCTCTCCCGCTGCAGAGCACAGGCTCCGGATGCGCAGGCCCAGTGGCCATGGCTCACAGGCCCAGCCGCTCCACGGCACGTGGGATCCTCCCGGACCGGGGCACAAACCCGCGTCCCCTGCATCGGCAGGCAGACTCCCAACCACTGCGCCGCCAGGGAAGCCCCCCTCCCCGTGTCTTTAAGTCCATTCTCTATGTCCATCTGCGTCTTTATCCCTGTCCTGCCCGTAGGTTCTTCAGAACCTTTTTTTTTTTTTTTAGATTCCATATATATGTGTTAGCATATGGTATTTGTTTTTCTCTTTCTGACTTACTTCACTCTGTATGACTGATTCTAGGTCCATCCACCTCACTACAAATAACTCAATTTCGTTTCTTTTTATGGCTGACTAGTATTCCATCGTATATATGTGCCACATCTTCTTTATCCATTCATCTGTCGATGGACACTATGCTTAAAGGCAAAACCCAACAGGGAAAAACACAGCACGCTCTCAGCTGACTTGAGGACCTGAGCGGTCCCCCTTGGGCACCTCCTGTTTTCCTGTTACCGCTCTCCAGACAGACACAAATGCTCTGGGTATTCCATCAAGAGGTCTGGTTTTGATCAGGAAAGTGACAAAGAGGTAAACAAAGAGAAGCACCAGTGACATTCCAGGTCCAAAGTTGGCTTCTTGTGCAGCTAAAGAAGAGGTGACTCATATCTGGTACCAGCCTTAACTAGTGCCACACTACATAACTGCAGTTTTCAGGAAGGCGATGGGGCCAAAACACACAATTCAGTTTTGTTAACTGAATATTCACCCAGGCTTTTGGCTACTTTTAATTGCACCATAAACTCCAATCAGAAGCTGACAAACATCTTACTAACTTATTTAAAAATATATAATTCCATTTAAAATGTCTTTAAGTAAGACCAGTATTTTCTGTTGACAGAGTTCCGTGGATTGCAAAAGATCTCAAGGCACAGCCACTGTTTAAATGGAAAAATAATCTGCTGAAATTAATTCTGCACCTAAATATGAGTCTAATCTGGTAGGCTGGTCACAAAAAGTTTGCTAAGCTTTCATTATACCTATACAAAAACTGCCTTACAATAACGATGAAATAGCCAGTAACAGTAAATAACAACATCACTGCAATTAGGAATATTTTATATTCTTAATTGAAAAGCTTTTCAAGAGTGATTTCTTTTAGGCTGTAAGGTGAAATTAAAAGTTAAGAGTAGTTAATAAAATTCAATTTATCTCTTTAAGATCAATTAGCTCATCAGTTGCATCTTGGTGGAGCTCAGTAAACAATTCCAACTTTAATATGTAGCGAGCATCAATAAATAAGGCCATGCAAAATGTGGCTGGCCGAATTCCAAGTATTATAGGCCAAAGTGTGACACTGTTTTAGTACCTTACCACTTGCTCTCACCTCCCCAAGAGCCCTAATCCTATCACACTCTGCTCCTGCCTCCCGGACACACCTTTTAGTGTTACTTCTCTCCCGACTGACTAATCTTCGCCATGACATTAACTGAAAATTAGTAGGGAAAGGCAGACTTGAACTTACTCTGTGGCCTCTCCCTGCTTCTAAACCTGAATGTTCTGATATTAGGTGGGGAGGACACGGCAGATTCTCTGGTCTGTAACTGATTTCATAATCAAGAAAGAGGGATAGACACATAGATAATGGAACAGAGAACCCAGAAACAGGCCCACACGAGTTTGAAAGGTAGATGTAGCTGTGATTATAATTTTCATTTTTTTTAAATACAGTTTCTAGCATTTTAAGCATCGATTCCAGTTTAAAATTATATTTCCGACTCAACTTCCCTGTACGTTAAATACTTTCATGCAAGGAAGCCAGGATGGTCCCACTGAGCAAAGTTTTGTGGCGTTGAAGGAAGGCCCAAGGCACTTTTGCCCTCTTCTTTGCTTCTCTCCCCTGTCCCATGCTTGATAAAAGTACACCTTGAAAGTTCTCATTTACTGTTTCATTTGCTTAACTAATAAATAAACTCCAACTCTTCACATTCCAGAGCCTTCTACATTCCATCAGATGCCTTCGTTCCTGGTCTCTTCTGACAGATATTTTCATAGCCCAGGTAACAAGGAACATTTGAGAGGAACTGTATATACCGATTACCAAAGTTATTTTTACCAAAGGGTAAGAGCCAAAAACTTAGTACAGTGTCAAATTTAGTCGTCTTACAAAAACATTTTAAAATGCATTCTTATTCTCAAGGTAAAAGCAAGCATGTTTTAGGATAGTAGGATAATACTTGTATCCCACTCATTAGGAAAAACCTAATGGATTAATTACCTCTCCCTGGATCTCTGAAAACTGCAGAATGAAGGAAGTCTCCAAAAGAAAAGAAGAAAAACAACATGAGTCTTTGAGATTTTCCAGAACAATTTCTTTAGTAATCTCTCCTTGAGGATTTTGCGTGAAAATTATTACAGATAAAGCAACTGAAGACCTTCTCAAAACACTACTTACTAGAGAATAAAATCTTCTGCTAAAAAGGGTAGAGAATAAAAATTTTTAATTTTAATTTAATTTTTTTCAATAGGTAATTTGTTCCCATGATCCAAAAAACAAGTAATATAAAAAGGCACACAGTGAGAAGCCTCCTACCTCAGGTGCCCACATGCTTCTACTCTCTCCCCAGGCAGGTAAGTAATGGTATCTGTTTATCATATATCCTTATAGGGCTTCCTGCGTCTATGTGAGCAAATCTATAAACAGTCACATGCACCTCTCTGTTTCCCTCCTTTTATAATTCAAATGGCAGCATACTGTACTGCACTGCACTTTTAATCACTAAGCATATCCTGGTGATCTTCCACATCAGTATCTGGAGGGGTTCCTAATTATTTTTTACAGCTGTATAGTATCCCATTTACTTACGTGTGCACGTGTGCACACTCACAGGGAGAAAATAGATTTAACCAGACCAAACCAGTGGACATTTGGCTTGTTTCCAATCTTCTGCCATTATAAACAGTGTGGCAATGGGCACCCTCATATATATGTCATTTCATATGTCTATGAGCACGGCTACTGTGTAAAGGGGTTTAAGAGGACTTGGATAATTTGTATGTCAACTAGTTTAAACACTACCCTGAGGAATTCTATTACGCACAGCATTATAACAATTTTGAATTCAAAGCAATGCCGTATTTGACGATGTTTTTCATTGTTTCGTTTAAAAGACCAAAGGGAGGAATCTCTGTTCCTTGCTGCTACTGGTGGAGGGAAATGTTTCTTTTCTCGCTAGTAAGAGAATATAATTTTAAAAATATTTATTTTCCTTAAAAATCTTTTAAGAGGCCCTGCTTCAAATGATAAAACTACTGAGGGCCCCGCACCTGCAAAAGGGGGAGCCGCTTTGTGCTCCCTACTGAAGTGAGCCTGGAATCAAATCCTCTTGGATGAGTGTCCTTATCACTTTGTTTCCTAGCATCAGTTATGATCCTCTGTCACCTGAATTTCCATACTCATTAAACAGGTCCATCCATTAAATCTTAGAACCGTTTTCCTCTACCTTTCCCCTAGTGAAAAGCAAAAGGTCTCTGATTTTGGTATGTGGGCATTCATAAAACCTACTGATCTGGACACAAGCAGGAAGTCAAGTGATGCCCATGGTGACAGTGATGGAGTGGATGGAATCCCAGCCATACCTGGTAACCATTCAGGGCCCATGGGGGCCAACAGTTCACAAGAAGATAAAATAATAGCTCCACAGCTGAACTGGGAGCACGTTAGTAATGGGGAGCTGGCCTTTCTGTTTTCCCTGACAAGAACTCCACCGCCCGTCAGAGGCTGGGGACTGCTGTGGTTGCGCAGGGGTGAGAGACGCCAAGTTTTGAGGAAGACTGCAAACTGCTGCAACAGGAGAAAAGGGTCCTTCACTGTTTGGAGGCGTCTGACGAAAACTGAAAATACATGCTGAAATAGAGCGGACAGAGCCAGATCCTTGCTGCTGGGACGGCACCAGGACACCAGTAAAATCTGAGAGGGTAGAATTTCCTCATCTTTGCTAAGTTACCCAGCGGCCCCAGGACATCAAGATGACTGAAAAAGGAAAGGTCCTGGTAGAGTAACAAAAAAGTGTGTAATTTATTTACTCATTTAATATATGCCCTGCTGGGACGTCCCTGGCGGTCCAGTGGTTAGGACTCTGCGCTTCCACTGCAGGGGGCACGGGTTCGATCCCTGGTCAGGAAACTAAGATCCTGCAAGCTGCAAAGCGCGCCCAAACAAAAAACAAAACAGGGCTTCCCTGGTGGCGCAGTGGTTGAGGGTCCACCTGCCAGTGCAGGGGACACGGGTTCGTGCCCCGGTCCGGGAAGATCCCACATGCCGCGGAGCGGCTGGGCCCGTGAGCCATGGCTGCTGAGCCTGTGCGTCCGGAGCCCGTGCTCCACAATGGGAGAGACCACAACAGTGAGAGGCCCGTGTACCGCAAAAAACAAACAAACAAAAAACCACCCCAAAACACATTCTGCTTACTTCTCCCCTATCCTCCACAGAAGAGACTGCCCTGGGAAAGGCCTCCGATAAACTCTTCACTCTCACACCCAAAATAGTCTTTTCAGTCCTCATTTCGGTCTCTGAGGAATCTGGAAGGAGCTCCTAAACCGCCTTTCTCCGGCACCATTTTCCAAGCCGCCCTCCTGCGCCTCCCCTCCTCTTTGAGGACTCCGGTCCGTCATGGCCCTGGCCGGCTTCCCCTCCTGCGCAGGCCTGAAAGTATCACCATCACGCCCGCACAGCCTGGCCTCTGTGCTCAAATCCATCACGCTGTTCCAACCAGGTCCTGAGCTCCCCAATCTGTCTTCAGCTAGGGCTTCCAGACCCCTGAACTGGCAGACATAACCTTTTGTCCAAAATTGACCTCAATCATTTTCTTCCCCAAACCTGCGCCTGCAACATTCACCTCTCTGCACTGTCACCCAGAGCCCACACCACCCTGTCTCCCCTGGGCTCCACTTTATTCTTCATGTCGCCGAGTTCCAGAGCTTCCATCTCCTGAGCACGTCCTGAATCTCTCCCTCCCCCTCCCCGCTGCTGAGGCCTCTACCCCACCTGCTGTCCCCACCCTCACTTGTGCATTGGTAACTGTACACATTTCTACTATGTACATTATTCTAACGTAATTTTATACACCACAGCCAGGAACATGAGTGGGGTTTAGGTAGACTGTTTAAAAAGACTCCTTCAAGGGACCCAGCTCCCCAGCTACTCCTAGGCACATCTATAGGAACTTCTGAAATAAGGCCCCTTTCTCTGGGCTCTACCCCACACTGCACCCTCTCTGCTTTACTCATGCTCTTTCCTCCTTCCACACTTCTGTTCACACTCTTGCTTCAACCCCTTCCCTGCCCTGGGTGGACCTATCCTCTTTCAGCATTAAGCTTACTGGGGGCGGGGATGCCCCCTCTCTGCAGCCTCTCTTGGTCCCTGAATAATACCTATAAAAGTGCCCACTCCCTCCTCTGGGCTCCTACTCTACCTAGGCATACTTCTATTACAGCATCTGTGTTCCTTTATTCTGTTTATTTGGTGTAGATGAAACAATAATTCTTTTTCAAGCAGATACTACTGTTTTCTATTATTTTCTTCATTTAAACATAAGGAAACTAGGGTGAGAGAGAAAAGCTGAAGAAATTTTGGCTACTTTTTTTCCAGGAATTCATCATAGAGGATTTGGGTTAGACAGATTTCAAAAAAACACAGAAAGTCATGGTTTTTTCTTATATTTTCCTTAAATTACTTGAGTTATTTATAATTAACAATGACACAATTTTCCATAAACTCTGCTTTGTTTAGCTAATCACAACTATGCTATGATTATCAAGAGCTAATCACACCTGTCAGTGGACCCGTATCAAGGAGTACTAACCCTTAGCACACTTTCAGATGCATGGTAGGTGGTCAGTGAACTGATGAGCTGGGGAGCAAGTTATTTGCCTATAAACACTGAGATACGTATTTTTAAGATTTAGATTACTGGTAGTTTTCCTGAAATAATAGGATATATATACACACATACATATCTATGTGTTACTTCAGGTAAACTCCTAGTAACCTAGATCTTAAAAATGCGTCTAATCGTTCATCAACTTCATTGTCTTTTTCTTAAGTTTTTTTTTTTTTCCCCTCCTTTTTGCGGTACGCGGGCCTCTCACTGCCGTGGCCTCTCCCGTTGCGGAGCACTGGCTCCGGACGCACAGGCTCAGCGGCCATGGCTCACAGGCCCAGCCGCTCCGTGGCACGTGGGATCCTCCCGGACCAGGGCATGAACCCGTGTCCCCTGCATCGGCAGGCGGACTCTCAACCACTGCGCCACCAGGGAAGCCCTTTAAGTTTTTATAAGGAAAATTTCAAACCTATACAAAGACAGATTGTAGAATATTTAACAAGAATAGGAAGAATAGTGTAAGAATAGTGTAATGAATACCACTCAGCTTTGATAATGATTAAATAGCCAATCTTCTTTTATCTGTATCTTCTTTTACTCTGACACAACTTCCTCATGTCAGACCATTTCATATGACACTTTTGGCCTCCTCATGGGTGAAGATATCGACACAGAAAACACTGCCTGCAGCTGGCAGCACCAACATCTAACGAGGTCCCTCAAAAAAACGGCAGGCACAAAACTGTCATGTGACATCCAGTTACAATTTCAAGTGTGAGCCCTTTAAGTACATGAAAATGAATTGTCTATGCTTAAAACTCTGTTATATTGGGGAAAGCTATATTAACAAGCAAGTAAATACATTCCAGCTAACAAAATTTCTGTTCGTTTATTTTTCTTCTAACAAATAATATTAACTTTTAGACATGATCTTATTCCTCACATATTTTCAATCATTTCATCAATATTTTACTATTAAAAATCTGACATGAAGTTCCTTTTCTGACACAAACAGGAAGAATATTTTCAACAGAAGAACTTAAGCAACTAACTTGTTTTTTAACCCTTATAAAGTAGAGTAATAATAAGGTCTCGGTAACATTATTTTAACTGGCAGATAAAAAAAAATGAACTCAACGCTCTCCAATAAATTTCACACAGTATAGAAAACTGGGAGAAAATTTGGCACGCAAAACTAGCGTGTGATATTTGAGAAGAGGAAAGCTGGAATGGGAAACGAGTTAAGGCTGATAGAAAATAGTTACAAACACTCACCTTGTTGCTACCTAGACTGTAGGATGGAATAAGATCCTGTCGGCTGCCAGACAGCTAAACAAGAAATAAAGAGGGGGATTAGTCCTTCATGTGCAAAAGTACGTAGATCTATGGTCCTGGAAATACAAGACTTTGAAAACCGAATCAACAGAATGTTGAAGTTGGATGGTATCAGACAGGCTGTCAAGACCAAAGTTACAAACTAGACTAGTGGCCTTTGGGACACTGTCAGGTGCAGTTTTTTTTAAAAAAATTGAATTGATTAACATTTTTTAAGATGCTAGGTTTGTATAACATCAGATATCCAGCGTACACTGAGGCAACAGCCGGCTGGGCCTGAGTAAGAGACGCTTCATTTGTTTATCCCCTTCTATTTAAAGGATACCAGGTTACTGGTTACCTTACCCTGTCCTAATCGGACGACTCCTTTCTCTGGGTATTGTAGCAAATGTATACACGCAAACTATTTACTTTAAACCATAGGATTCTAAATACCAAATCTCTGCACATACCAGTGCATTTTAGTAGGTCATTTTCTGAAGGAATGAGAAGATATTTACGCGGAGTTAAAGTGGTATTTTTTACTGCCTGAGAATGTTCCCAATCTTTCCGTCTGAGATCATCAGTGACGTCACTCAGTCTCGCGGGGCCACATGGGCCCTCCAGCCTGAGACCCGTCCTGCCTCTCACTGGGTCCTCTCCAACACCAAGGCTAAGGGTCAGTTGCTCTTTATTTCAATGCTTGTGCCATGGTTTTTCTGGGTAACAAGTTCAGACAAAGGTGTACTATCTCTCATATTCATATCTTTATCAAAAGTAAGGAAAGTAGAGATAAATCACAGTTTATAAACTTAGTCCAGACTTCTCCTCAATTTATAAGTAATTCAGTTTGGCCTAGAAAATTCAAACAGTTTCCCTAGGCACTCGGCTAGTTTTGCTTTAGTACAACAAACACTCACCTAACAGAGTCAGTGTGCCAGGCACTGGCGACATGAAGATAAAGGAGAAACATTACAGAGGGACTCACATGGGAACTTTCCCTGTAAAATTAGGAAGGGCAGTGACAGAGAGGTGCACCGATGCTTCAGGGTAGAGAATGGGGACACTTAAATCAGTTCATAGAAGGAAATGATATCTGAGATGAGATTCAAAGGATGGGAAGGAGTTATCCAAGGAAAGAGAAGCGAAAGCAGAGCACAGAATGGGGTCCCAGCTACTCACTCTGTTCACATTTGGAGAGCTAACACTCCTCCTATTCAGCTTCCCTTTTCCTGTCAACTGTTCCTTCACTGCAACTTCCTGTCAGTCAGAGAAAATACAGACGAAAAATACACATGAGAGACACACTTCCAAAGTAACAGTATCTTAAAGCAGGCTGAGCTATGGACACATTCCTAGTTCTTTAAAGGACGGCTGTTACTTCACACCACAGAATGACTCAATTACCATCACTGTGGAATACTCAAAGTTAATTAAACAGCTGACAGGTTACCTTGATCATTCTTTTCTGTATCTACTGACGGCCCCCTTGAAGCTGGCCAGAAGTCAGTCCCAAGAGAAAGATTATTAAAAGCAGACCATTCTCCTTTATTTTTCATTAGTATTTTTGGTTAAAAAAAGTCTCAACACTGTCACATAAAATGGAGCTCAGGGTTTCTCTGAGGCTTAGGTTTACGGCTGGCACTTCTGTTTTCCCTTCTAGAGATCCACTCCAAGGCTGTGGAGGCAAAGAAGGGCACAGCACTCTACCTTCTGTGACATTATGACCCAGTATCAAGGAATTTCTAAAATACTTAGCCACCAAGAGTTACATATTCTCTTCCACTACTTCCAAATGGCAACTAGATACCATTTAGGGTCTTGGAAAAAGTAACTTTCCAGTAGTTTCTGTATCTTCAAAGACTTACCCAGCAAGTTTAATCTAAATTAATATGCTCCACTTAGAGGCTTCAAACGTTTAGATGTAACAATAATGTGACTTGTGGAAAGTCAAACCCAGAGTCAGGCTGGGCTGGCACCATGGCCACCAGCTCTGTCGGCTGACCTGGCGAAGTCGATCTAACGTGAGAAGGTTCTCCACTGCCAGCACGCTCCTGAGGTATTTCTCAATATATGCCTCCGAGTCAGCAGAAGCCGTGTTTTCAACATTAGCTGCCATTCTTGCTAATGCTTCTCGTTCCTCTACTCCCTGGGCATCCTGGAGAATGGAAAATTGTATATTAAAATTAAGTACCTTGCAGAAGAAAATGTTACAAAAGCTTCCTGATTATACAAATACACACAAGAGTACTGAACGAACAAATGGGATGTATTCCAAATTCCATTTTAAAGTCAGCTTTCGGAACTCAAAATGCATTTTCCCACAGAAATCATGGTATAAATGGTGGTTCGGTTCACTTGAAAGGCTGGTTAAACACAGAGCAGCTGAAACACAGCACGTTTTCAACAAAACTGTTCTCTCCTACATTTCCATTGCAAACAAAGACATTCCTGGTTAGAAAGGATTTGGTGGGCTAGCTGGAAATCTAACCACAATAGTACTTCCTGAACATATCTTGGGGGGCCAGAGGGAGGACTGAGGAGCTGGGGTAACAGCTGGATATGTGTGGGATCCAAACAACCCCTGCAGGAGACAGACATAGGTATGGAGGCTAAGAATGGAAAGAAGGGCTGGGTTCCAACCCTTTTGCTAAGCAGCCTCCCACAGACTACATATTCCAAGTGTGGTCTCAATCCCCAACTCAGCAGTGGCAGAGGCCGAAGGCTGGAAGCTGACCAAGAAGAGAAGTAACTAAGCAAATTCTCACTCACCCAGCTCCCTGGACATAACTGGTCCAGGCATATAAATGGGATGTTTGCAAGTCAGGGAGGGACTCTGTTAATGTAGTCAGGTATCTCAAGCTCATGTGGCTCATAACAAAGTACTCTTCTCAGGAAAAATGAGATACTTTTTTTTACTGGTGAATTTGTTGTAGTAACGTCAAAGACTACAAAAGATATATCCGCATGCCACTGCATCTTAAGATACCATCGACTTTAAGAAAAGACATATACCACTAAGGAGGGAAAAAAACTCTGCCAATTAACTTTAAGATATCATCAATTATAAGACACATTCTAACTTCAAAAATATTTTTTAAAATTTACATAAGCCTTACGGGCTTCCCTTGTGGCACAGTGGTTAAGAACCTGCCTGCCAACGCAGGGGACACCTGCGTTGGCAGGGTTCGAGCCCTGGTCCGGGAAGATCCCACATGCCGCAGAGCGACTAAGCCCGTGCACCACAACTACTGAGTCTGCGTTCTAGAGCCCGCGAGCCACAACTACTGAGCCCACGTGCCATAACTACTGAAGCCCATGCGCCTAGAGCCCGTGCTCCACAACAAGAGAAGCCACAAGAAGCCCGCACACTGCAATCAAGAGTAGCCCCTAAAAAAAAAAAAAAAAAAAAAAAAAAAGAGTAGCCCCTGCTCACCGCAACTAGAGAAAGCCTGCGTGCAGCAATGAAGACCCAAGGCAGCCAAAAATAAATAAATAAAATAAATGAATTTATTTTAAAAAATTTACATAAGCCCTAGAATGGATAAAATATGGAAAAATTCAGAAGACAGCTTAAGTTCACAAAACTTTTGTCTCCTACAGTAATTCGTTTGGGCCCAGGAATCATCCTCATTTTACAAATGAGGAAAGAGGAAGGTCGCATAATTAGTAAAAGAAGCAAGACTAGAATTAGGTCTCCTGACTCCTGATAGAGTATTCTTTTAACCACTGAATATCCTGATTTTCTAAGAAAGAGGATACCTGAGTTTTAAAGAAATGTATATATTATATATCCATGTTATCCACACAAGAAATAAAACATTTCCATTTCCTCAGAAAGTTCGACCCCTACCCTTCCCCCAAGGCAAGGTCGTTTCTTTCACCACAGATCAGTTCACCTGTTTTAGAAGTTCACATAAATGGAATGACACCCTTTGGCGCCTGGCTTTTCACTTAGCATAGTGATTTAGAGATTCGTTCACAGTTCATTTCTTTGTATGGCTGAGTAATACTCCACAGTATGGAGATGCCACAATTTATGTATCCATTCTTCTGTTGATGGATGTTTGGGTTGTTTCCAGTTTTAGGTTATTTTGAATTAAGCTGCTTTGTATATTCCTGTGCAGATCTTTATGGATATATGCCTTCACTTCTCTTGGGTAAGGACCTAGAAGTAGAATTACTGGGTCACGGGGTAGGTGTCTATTTAACTTTATGATCAGCTGCCAGTGGTGGTATCATTTTACACTCCCATTAGCAATGAAAGCATTCTAGCTGCTTTAAAAAAAAAAAAAAAAAAGGAAGAAAGGTGAAACCATCTCTTGTTGCTCTCTGGTCTATGACTACTTCTTTTTGCTACCAAGCCCTCAAAGCTTCTGTAATATGGAACACAAAGAACTTTTCCAGGCTTTTTCATGATGAATTCTAGCTTTTAAGAAGCTTTCTATTTTATTTTGAAATAAAAAATAAATTAGTGTAGCCCTTACACTATAAGCTTTAAGTCTCACTTTTCCTTTGTCTTTATCATCAGGATTTGATAATGTGACCCTAACACTTCCCAACTTAGACATTTAGCTAATTATTAATAGGCAGCCCCATCACGTGAGGCTATGTGTTTATCTTTCCACTGATTTCCCCACATTTCTGCCCTTTGAAAAACCGTATCACCTGAAGAATAAAAGCACTGTTAAAGAAGATAAGAAAACTACAAATGGGGGACTTCCCTGGTGGTGCAGTGGTTCAGAATCCACCTGCCAATGCAGGGGACACGGGTTCGAGCCCTGGTTCAGGAAGATCCCACGTGCCGCAGAGCATCTAAGCCCGTGCGCCACAACTACTGAGCCCGCGTGCCACAACTACTGAAGCCCGCACACCTAGAGCCCATGCTCCACAACAGAGAAGCCACCGCAATGAGAAGCCAGCGCACTGCAATGAAGAGTAGCCCCCGCTCGCTGCAACTAGAGAAAGCCCACACGCAGCAATGAAGACCCAACACAGCCAAAAAAAAAACACTACAAATGAGGAGAGAAGAGAAGATGATGCGAGAAACGGAAAAACTAAGATAGTTCACTGCAAGTGTCACTGTTTCTCAACTGCATTCAAACTGTTTTACAGAGTTAAGATCTGAAACAACTGGAAAAAAGAGCAAACACTCAGATACAGAGAATAAACAGTAAATCTCTAACCCCACATCTAAGTACACAAAGAGTAATATATTCCAGATCCAAGATTTTGCAGCTTGTCTAACTCGAAAAGGGGCTCAATTTTTAAATGGTCAGCAGGCTCCAAATTAAATAAACAGTTAATATGTGCCATGTAAGCCTAATACTTTGAAGGTGCAGGCAAGGATTAGTCACTATTTGACATTATTTGAGAGGAAGAGTGTTCTGTGATATAAGTACTCTAAAACAAAGCCTAAGTGCTGTGCAATCTTTTCACTCTTCCAAAACCTGATCTGTCTTAAAATATATATTGTCCATCTATTGTTCAAATAATCAACGGAATCAATCAACAAGCACTGAGCCCTTGAATCAAGAGAATGAAGGCACCATGGATGGTGTGCTTAGGAGGGAGCGCTCGTCCCAGGGTCCCATTCCCATTTTCCACCCCAAGGGCAGCACAGCCTGGACCTCCCCACTCACTCCCTGATTCTGGGTAGTCAATGTGGCAGAAGGAGCCACTCTTGTCTTTTTTGTTGGGTCCTTTTCTTAGACCCCTCACTTCTCCTACTCCTGTAAGGAAGGCCTTGTTACTAGCTATGCCAATAACCAAGTGCACAAATCTGTCTAAATCAGGAATTAAGTACTAAGAAGCACATATAAACTACATCCTCCAGCAAGCTCCTGTCAGGGGTATTTTCAGCTCTATCTGTTTGATTCCTGTGCATATCTGAATTAGCTAAGAGAAATAATAATAGTAACTATAATAATAATAGCAATTACAATTTATTGTTTAGCATGTACACGATTTGTGTATATTGTCTCATTTAATCCTTAAAAAAAAAACCCTGTACAGAAGGTATCACTAACCCAATTTGATAAATGAAAAAATTTAGGCTCAAAGTAACTTACCCAAGTTCACGTCACTAAGAGGTGACAGAAACAAGATTTCTGTTTCATTCCAAAATGAAACCCTGAAACTCTATGTTATGCTGTGTTGCCTTCCTTCAAGGGTTATACCCTCTTCTGTGGGTAAAAAGGTGTTGATTTGCTTTTCAAAAGATTCTTCTTTAACAAAATACTAAAACCAAAACCTTTAAAGCCACACAAGTACATTTTACTCTGAATCAAGTTAAGATTAGGAAATTCCTCTACAAATCTATAACATTTTCCTAAATATACATTTTCATTTAACACACATTTCTTGCATAGGTGACTTTTCAGGGAGTTTGCTCTTTCTACATGTTTATTTTTAGTATATTCAAATTTCATATGATCCTTCACCTCTGGAATATTGGAGACAATTTCAAAGGTCACTCCACAGCCTGGAATAGAACTTCGATGTGACATCTTTTTTAGGAGACTCTGAGCAAAACCCTAGAGAAAAACAAAATAGAAGACATGGTTTCCCACCTCAAAACTGAGTTTTCATTAACAAAGAGACAGCATAAACGACACCACATTCACTCTAACCAAAAAGGAAAAGAACATACTTCCAATATAAGTCAGAATCCAAATCACTACATATAAGTTCCTCAACTTTGTCTTAGTGCCCCAAAACAATTTATATGATGCCTGCCACGTGACAGGTCCCATACCGAATATATGAAAAGTACAAACCCTAAACTCTGGAACCACACTAGGCATCTGGTTCAACTCTGCTGACAGGCTACAGAAATAAGACTGTTGACTTCTACAAGATAAAATGACCTTCTAACGAAGATGTAAGGAAGGGCTGGTGACCCTTATCCTTTTTTTCTTCTTTCCAGCACGATGGACATCTTGCACTATGAATAGTGACAAGTCCAGGCATTAATTCTTGACCAAAGCAGGATCATTATGAAGAATGATTTAAGAGTGCACGGTCATTGTTTATGCTGACTGTGCTCTTTGCACGGTTAGGAATTGAACTGCTGAATTAATGCATAGATGACTCATTTGAAGATGTTGCTAAGACTGAACATCCTGTAGAGGTTAAAGAGAGCACGGAGGAGGGCAGAATACAATTGGTGAATAAAGATGAGAATAAGAGAGAATATTAAACTGACACTGAACCTTTTTCCCTCATGCAAAAGCCAAGTAGGAAATAGGTAAAAGCCCCCAAACAGAATAGGAAAAAAACTGTTTGGTCTCAGAAGTACGTATTTTCACAAACTTAATAATAATTCAGTGATCTTTAGTTAACTTTTTAGAAGATTTTAGCCTCTTAGAATGCAAGAGCCTCTTAGAATGCATTCATTTCATCCCTTCACTCTTGACTCCAGACTTATAAGGTGGCACAATGGTTAGGAATCTGCTTACCAATGCAAGGGACATGGTTCGAGCCCTGGTCTGGGAAGATCCCACATGCTGTGGAGCATCTAAGCCCGTGCGCCACAACGACTGAGCCTGCACCCTAGAGCCCGCGAGCCACAACTACTGAGCCCACATGCCATAACTACTGAAGCCCGTGTGCCTACAGCCCGTGCTCCACAACAAGAGAAGCCACCGCAACGAGAAGCCCATGCACAGCAACCGAGAGTAGCCTCCGCTCGCTGCAACTAGAGAAAGCCTGCATGTGCAATGAAGACCCGATGCAGCCAAAAATGAATAAAATAAATTTATTTAAAAATAGACTTCCGAGAAAAGAGAGACCAGGAAAAGAGTGAATGGGAGACACGGCACATACATACACCTACAGCTATGCCATGACCTGTATGTACTGATGCTCGATCGCCAAGCTAAAGAGCTGCAATTTTAACAGCATCACTGCCGGTCTTCATTCAAAGAGTGATATCAGTGTGACATTCAGAACTAAAGATTAATTTTTAGGGGTGGAGATTACATCCAGGACTCTGTCAACCGTGACTATACCCTTCTAAATGAAAAGATTTATTTTCATCTGTCCTGGTTTTAGCCAGTGTATTGAGAAGAACCCCTAGAATCAACCTCCCAAATCGTATCATTGCAGAACCAACAGCAGAAATCCTTTATATTCTTATCTAGAAGTTTTCTACTAAACTGGTTCGTATGGCACAAGGTCCTTCATAACCTAGCTGCAACTGTGTTGATGGCCACAGCCGTGGCCTCTGCAGCACACCCCGTCACACTCTGCTTCTAACGGTCCCCAAGCTGCCACGCCCTTTCCTTCCTCACCACCTCTGCATGGATATTTCCTCCTCTCGGTGAAATAGCCAGCGACTCCTCTGCCTGCCAACCACCCCTGCCTGCAACGGAGCAGCTCACACGCCCCCTCCTCTTTGAAGCCTTCCCTGACTGCACTCTCACCCTCTGAGCTGCACTGCCACAGTAGAAGAGAGTCGTCTGCTTATACACTCATAGGCCAGTGGACACTGGCTCTTTAAGGATGCAGATTATTTCTTATTCATCTTTTTACCCCAAAGCTTGACAAGAGTACTCTCTCCAAATACACAATCAATGAACCAGCAGAGAGGACTGAGAGAAAAGAAAGGCATGGAAAACGACATGGTGAACAGCACAAACAACAGCTCATCTGTGGTGAACACTCTCATCTTGTAGGACCCAGATGAAGAGTCAAAGACAAAAACAGTGAGCTTCGTCTTGACAGGGCCCTATGGCACCCAAAGGAAGGGCTGTGAGCTGTGCCTCTGCAGTAACAAAGATTCAGGGTAACAATTCAGGGTCGTCTAGGAGGAAGTCAGGCTGACGGGTTCCGGGATTGAAGCAAGCACGGTTATAGGACAGCAATAGTCAACCGAAAGAGAAAAGCTCAGAGCTTCACAGAGCCTGGGGGGACAGGAGGCCAGAGCAATCCTTCCACAGCCCCGCCCTCGTGTCTGACCCAAAGTCATTTCTTCAACTAGGATCAATGACTCACCTGCCGGCCGTGAACACTGACACAAATGCGCTTGCGTAATACCAACTGCATGTCGGCTGGATGGCTGAGCTGGACCGTCACCCGCACGATGAGAAACACTCGCTCATCCGCGGGCGTGCCTTTACTCAGCTGAGGGCAGTTGTGCACTGCGGAGTCCCAGGAGGCTTCCGCTTTCACCTGCAGAGAAGACAGAACAGTCACTCCCTCCTCCTAAAACACAAAACCCCACAAGGAAACATCTTGGCTTGGGCTGAAGTGGAGCAGGCCACTCAATGAGTGCAGCTCTGCTAAGAGAACTGCCCTGGGAGACCATGGGAATCCCAGGATGTGGCCTCAGGCACCTACTCGAGGGAGTACAGAGCAGGCTGTTCCTGGCCGACAGCTAGAATTTATATATTTGGAAAAATACTCAAACATAAAAGTTGCAAATTGAGTACAATGAACTCCTGTATTTCTTTCAGGTAGATTCACCACCTGTTAACATTTTGCCCTTTTCCCTCTCTCTCACACACACACACACACAGTATTGCTCTTGTTTTTTGGGTTTTTTTACTGAACCACTTTAGAGTAAGTTATAGACAGGTGACTCTGCATCTCTAAATACTTCAGCAAGTATCTTCTAAGAGCAAGGACATCCTGTAACTTAACCATAGGACAATTATCATATTCAGGAATTTAACATCAACACGATACTACTATATAATACAGAGTCCATATTCAAATGTTTCAACTGTTCTGACCCAGGATCACAAACTGCACTTAGCTGTCCTGTTCTTTTAGTCTACTTTCATCTAGGCTGGTTCCCCAGGCTTTCTTTGTCACTCACGGCACTGACTTATTAAAGACGTGGTGCAGGTCCACTGTTTTACAGAATGCACTGTTTACAGAACGCAGTTCAAGTTTTGCATCTTCAGAATACCACTCACTATGCGATGATGTGTCCTTCAGAGTATCACGTCGGCTTTCCTTCCTTAATATATTTTATAATTTTTCCAATATGCTCAAAATTAGAAAGTAAGCCCCCAGTGTACACCCATCACTCAGATTCAAACATTATCACGTGGCTTCATCCATTCTTTTTCTCCCTTATTAAGAAGTCTTCACTAAAGCATTTCGAAGTCAATCCCAAACACTGTGCCGTTTTACCTCTATGTACTTCAGGAGCATTTCCCCAGAGAGTAGACCACTGCTGACCTGAACTGTGAATTACTAACAAAGATCCTTCACCAGGAAAAGAAGTAAAACAGTGAATGGATGTGATCTGATTGGTCTACTCCTTCTGGAAGTGGTTCCCTTCTTTCTGGAAATCATATTGAAAGGTTTTCATTTATATTTCTTGAGAAATGTAAGCACTGAAATGATTACCTTGCTGATTGTTTTCAAAGGCTCATGGAAAGGTTAAAGAAACTACTTTTCATCCAGTCTTCCCGAGTTATGCTTTATTTACCTCTCCATCATGCTGTTTGACAATCTGCAGTTCAAAGAACTCGTCCTCTTCTTCTCCAGTCAGGGTAGCATCCCATCCACCAGCTTCTGGGTCATCAAGATTATCCTGAGAGCTGAAATCATCAGCTAAAAGCAGAGAAGTTCCATTCAGTATGGAGATCATTTTAAAGGATAACCCCTACCAGCTAAATTTCAATGTGCTTAGTAGAATTCTCCTGCCTCAAATTTCATTTGCTTTTTGGCTCTGAAATCTTACATCACACAGATGATGACCATTAAACAGTTCACGGATCTTAGAGATGGAAAACGCCTCAAGAAATTATCTAAATCCAATCTCCTACCTCCGTGCCTTATTTTACATGGAAGGCAACGGAAGCCAAGAAACCCAAAAGGTTACACCAGGTCAGCCCATAAACGTTAATGATAGCGTTAGAACCCCAATTCCCTGTCTTTTAGTGTACTGAAGAAATGAGAGTGAGAGTGATTCCAATCATCCGACAGTTAAGAAACTGAAGGGCTGCCCTGTGGCCCTTTGGTTATTCATTTCCAAGCCTGGCCATCCCAACTCCCTATGCATCTTAAGCTTGCAAGTAAACGTCCAAAGTATTTCTTCTAGTACGTGGGCTTGTGTGGACCAAGAACGGGCATAGGCTGAACAGGGTGCTGCTCCTGTCTTGGAATATCCATACTAATAGGTCTTCTTGAAGCTTATTCTCTTCCACTTTCTAACCCTCCTACACACACACACCCCTCACCTATCTAGGAACCTCGGGTAAGAACAAGACAGAGTCGCCCTCAGTCTCCAAGGCTCAAGAGAACAAGGAAGGATAGAGTGCTGTGGCAATACATTAAAACCCCGACAGGTGGATGTACGGTGCAAGTGGCTAAGTGCTCTTCTCTGACTCCGTGTGTATGTGAAAAACTCTCACAGGTCCAAGTAAGCCAAGCAGCACAGGACGCTAAATACCTGAGATGCTGTAACGCACTTTCAGGGCAGAAGAGAACCACTGAGGACATCCACGCTTGCCTATTTAGGATGGTTCATTTTAATACACAGTTCTTCTGCAGATGTCTTTGGAATTTAAATGCTGACTTTCGAACTTATTTTTAGCTCTTTAATCTACCTTTTCATTTTTATTTCCCTCCTCAGACAGAATATTTGTAAAATGTAGCCACATCCAAATATTTTACACGAGGGGGAAAAAAATGACAGTTATTAAAAAAAAAAAGGCAACGCAGTGATGAATGGCACAAGAACTCACAGATAAAGTGAGAAATTCATTAGGTAATGCTAAGAAGACACCAGATAAAAGCAACATGCTACATAAGCATCACTAGTTATTAGTCCTTTCTGGAGAGGAGTCCTCCTGAGAATTAAAGAAGAAAATATCTTAAGTGTGGAAAACATTACTGCCATCCTAAACTGATGGGAGAACAAAGCACACAAAGCAGTATGGGTTGTAGAATGAAATGTGCGAACACATCACGATGAGACATACCTATCACTGTTAAAAAACAATACTGTTCTTACAGGAAATTCATTCTTTGTCAAGGATTAGAGTCCTCTGGCACACATAAAACAGACCCAAACCTTAGGCTTACAGAATTGCCTAACTGCATACTTTGTTAGAATCTAAGTGTTACTTGGACACTAATTTGTCAGAGTTGCCTTCGGAAGGCACCCCTTAACTTACCATTTAAGTCAAGGAATATAACGGGAATGTGTGTTTCCATCCCAGGAACTGGCGTCCTAAAACATAAAGAACAACAGCATCTCAAATAAAGCAGCCTTTCTCAGCGGCATGTGCTTCACGACTCAGCCTTCATACATTCAGAGCAATTACAGGTCAACCAATGATAATTCTGGGTACTGGGTTAGCTATAATTTCACATCAGAGATGCCACAAAGACTTAACGCCACTGCTGCTTCTTTTCTCTCGTGCTTCCATGTATAATTATCATACGCTCTGATATCAGAACTTAGTCTTAGAAAACACATATACCTGTTCATCACTGAAGTTGAAGCTCCCTTGTTTAAACGTACTTTCTTATAAAGTTATATATCTAAGGGCCCCATGTGGCTTAATTTACTATTTTTAATTTCTATAAAGTGGCAGAGAACATTTGCTGACAGTTCAATCTAGTACCAAAATCAAAAACACCCGGTGATGCAATTTTATTATGACTGAATAGTCTTTTAAGGGAATGACCCAAGTAATTAACATATTAACTATTTTTTTAAATGCTAAGTGCAATGGTACTAAATATTGATTTAGATTCTCAGAAATCTTAATTACTTGGGCGAAAAACAATATTAATAAAACAGTTTTAGGCCACAGTTATTCCAACTCATGAAAATAATTTAACACCTCCTCTGATTAAAACAACTTTTTTCCCCACACGCTATGGTAAGTCATCCATTAATCAAAGCAGAGGTAACACTCATAGAGAAAGTGGGCAGCTCCGTGAGCACAGAGAGCTTCAGAAGACACAGGGCAGCACCCATACCATTCTGCCGGGGCCCCGGGGATCCCACTGCCAGCTGAGGGAACCATGACTGCGTTCCTCTCCTCAGTCAGAGTCAACCTCATCTCTAGTAGTTGAGCTTCACGGTCAGCATCATCCTCTGTTTTATCTAGAACATCAAGAATGAGGATCAGATACAGGGGTCCCACTTCTTGCCTGCTGTTTACGCTTTGTCCTACGTTATCCACAGGATGTTCCCATATTCCATGTATTGGTTGAGGAGGGTTCACTAGCAACTTAATACCTCCCTAATTCGTGATAAAAAGCTCATGATAAAAAACTAACTATAAGCTAGCGAGGCTGGTGTGCTCTCACAGAGAGGCCATCTTCAGTTCATGGAAGGCCTACGGTGGAACAGCACAGGGATGATCTCTTCGAGAGTCAGAGGGCTCAAGTGCCTCTGGACCAGAAATCAAGAAATGTGAGCATCTTCCTTTAGTTATTTTTGAGGGACAATGTTTACTGCACATACTCTATTTCCTCTTTGTTGGGGGGGAAGGGAGACCTATGCAAAGACATCCTTACAAGTGGATAACTGTCCTTTTGAAAGGATGTGACACAAATAAGCACCATTCCTATGTTCTTGCCATTCCCACTACTGATGTGTTCGTCTACTTTTATTTCATGTAACTGCAAATGGGAATTAACAGCACACTGATTTGGGGTGGGGGGGGAATATTAGAAGTTGCTTTTCATACCATGTTTACTGACAAGCTTTTGCAGTTGTTGATCTAAGTACTCCTGACGCTTTGTTAACACATTTAGCCATTTTCTACGTAGTCTCTCTAAATCCCGATCCTAGAAGCAAACAAGGGGATTATAGTAAATATAACGTCAAGACAATATATCTGAAACCGATACTCTATCTTACCTTACTCTAATATGCTTCAAAAATGTAAAGTATTATACCCTAACTCTTTTATTACCACTACTAGTTGAATCCAACCATTATTCAGAATAGAAACTTTCAGAAATTAAAGCATTACTGTACTAGAGTAACACCATTTCTGAAAGGGCACTCTGATAATCCAGAACCAGTTTTTCCCTTTTTTTATTTTATTTTTTTTTTGCGGCACGCGGGCCTCTCACTGCTGTGGCCTCTCCCGATGCAGAGCACAGGCTCCAGATGCACAGGCTCAGCGGCCATGGCCCACGGACCCAGTTGCTCCGCAGCACACGGGATCCTCCAGGACCGGGGCACGAACCCGCGTCCCCCGCATCGGCAGGCGGACCCCCAACCACTGTGCCACCAGGGAAGCCCCAGAACCAGTTTTATTTCTATTGGCTCAAAGGGTAGAACTTCAAGCACTCATGCAGCTAATATCTTCTACAAGGTCTCTTTGCTGGATAAAAATCACAAATACTACTCGATAATCCTCAAATTTATATCCCTTAGAACCATCAGAAGAACTCTTCAGATTTCTTAACTACAGCCTTCAACATGTTTCACCAGTATCTACAAATCATGTAAATGCTTCTCTCCCTAGTTTCTGTTGGGTTTCTTTTTTTTTGGCGGGGGAGGGGGGTGGCAGACGGGATGTTACCAACAGACTTAACAACTCTACCAGTCAACACCTGACTGTGCTGCCATCTTACCTCATTTCCTTCTGTAATAAAGTTACGTGACTGGGTAGATCAGTGGAATGCTGAGCATATTGGGAGTATCTGGATTTCACTAAGGCACTTAACCAAATAGCTCATGACATTCTTGTGGACAAGAAGGAGAAATGTACAATGGATCTACTTGGAAGAAATTATAGAAGACTGAAATATCACATCCAAAGAATAGTGATTAATGGAATAACGTCAGCTTAAAACAATTCCCTACGGTTGTGCCACAGGACTCTGTATTTAACCCTCAATACTTTTATCAGCAACTTATAGGAAAGCAGACATTTTTATCCAATTAGAATGAAGCCAAACCAGGAGGGTGACTGCACTGGCTGACATAATCAGGATCCGAAGAGCTCTGACGGTGCTAAACGATGACTAACCAGACTCACAAAATAAAATTTATAAGACGTAAACAAAATCTTGCAGGAGATTAGGGAAAGGAGGGTGGGGGGGAAAAACAAAACAAAACCTGTATGACTCCAGGAAGTAGGGAAAGGAGACCTGGCTTAAAGTATGGAAAATACCTAAGGGGCGTGGCTTGACTGAAGCCAAGTCTGCAACAGCTCTTCCAGGGAAAAAGGAGAGAACAAGTGCAAGGAAGAGAACCTGAAGAATGGATCTGCAGGGGCCTGGATGGGCAGCTCCAGGTTTAGAAAAGGATAACAGTCACAGATGATTGTTCCCTTCTGTTTTAACTTGAGACAAAGCAATATCTGAATCAAAACTAATTGTGTAGTTACTAAGTAACAGTATGGCAAGACTCAGGAATGTGTAATTTAGTACTTTAATCGAGCTTATTTGACTAGGATAACCGGTGCTTCATTACCTGGTAACTGTCCATGTCCTCCTCTTCATCCTAAGAGAAAAAATATATTATGCAGAGCCAAAACAATCATTTATCCAAGAATCAGACTACGCTAAACAAGTTTGAATCTTTTCCCATACTTTATATTTTCTATTTTAACGAATACGCTTTTTCATCTCCCACCCACGCTCACCCTCACTCTGGGTTTTACAGTTTTCAGGTAGTTGGAGTGAAACCTTGAGCTTCTCATAGGAAAGTGAAGAACCTCATTTGACCTTTTCAGGGAGCTAGTACAATACTCTCCCCCTGCTGGGTTTATAGTCCCACTCCCCAAGGGAAATCAAACACCTGCTGGCAAATAGTCTTTATGAGCCAGCAGGGGGTTTCTGCAGAGGGGTGGGGGGGCGGAAATCAGGCACTGAGGAACTCCTGGAGGCTGAGATGTTTTAACCCTCAGTTTGCCGTGTACCAGGGAAAACCAACAAGCTGGTGCAGTGGTTCCACGCAAATGCAATACAGTTAAAAAAAAAAAAAAAAGAAAGAAAGAAAGAAAAGAAAAGAAAAAAAGATATCCAAGAAAATAAAATACTGAAAGAATTGTTTGTGGAAGGCAGTTTTCTGACAGGTTCCAAAAGACTCTCTTATCTGGCTGAGTCTGTCAACAGAGACTTACATGGATGGTTTCATGCGTCTTGGCCAATCTCGGCGCCCTGACTTTTACACATCCAATGCCAACAGACAATATACATTCTTCCATCAGCGGTAAAGTCCCAGACTCCTGCACAGACTTCACTTCCACTTGGACTCGCCGGGACTGCCCCTGTATCACAGACAATTTTAAGAGTTTCTCAAAATCGGTCTGATTCCCAAAAATTTGGTTTAGAGAGACCCCTACAGGCCGATGATGAGAAAACCATTTATCTCTAGAGATGCTATCTCACCGTATCTTACATGTTTAGTAGTAAATTACAAATTCAAAAACTAATCAGGAACAAATATATGGCTTAGATATTTTTTCCAACAAACAAAAACTTTAAAGCAATCTAACAAAGGAAATGCAAAAGGCTAGACAATATAAAATGTTCCACTTACTAATAAGCAAATTAAAATAAGCATGAAACACCTTTATTTTCACTTACTAAGCTAGCAATTATCTTTTAAAAAGGCAATTTACAATATTGCCCAAAGTTTACAAAAAAGGCAATTACATACACTGTTGGTGGGAATATAAATCGGTAAAGCTTTCTGCAGGGCAATTTGCCTTAAAAAATAAGTATCCCTTGACCCAGCAATTCAACTTTCTAGGAACCTGTTTTAAGTAATCATATATGTACATAAAGAATCTTACAGCAATGTTAAGAATAACAAGAAATTAGAAGCAAATTAAATGTATATCATTGATATCTGCTTAAACTATAGTATATTAATGAAATATTTACATGGTCATTAAAATATTGCTATAGAAAAACATACATGATATATGTTAGAGTACAGTGACAGATGTTAACTAGACTTCTTTTACAAAAGATTACCAAAGCCAGTATATATAGTATGATCCACTTTAAAAAATAAGCAATCAGAATAATAAGAATGATTACACTATCCTGAATTCACTGCTCTCATCCCAAAATAAAATAATTTTAAGCCAAGTTGCAAAATGAAGAATTGATCAGAAAGAAACTGTTCCTTCTTTAAGCATGTTTTCACAGTAAACACTAGGTGACTTTGAATATTTACAATGAAGTAATTTTTAAAAGAAAATTCTCAGTATCCCCAATCACTGACTTCAAAGTTGGTTTATAAATTCTAGGAATGTAAAACGGAATTTGAAAAACAGAATCTCAACATGTAATTTCAAGTCAGTTACCCTTCCCCTCCTCCATTGGATTTTAATTCCCAAGAGCTTTGTATCATCAGGAAAATCAGCTTAGGCAATGATTGATCCTATCAAGCTAGATTTAAAGAGATGGGTTGCAGATGTCTTTAATATTTTCCGAGGACCATGCATCAGATATTTTGTGCAAAGAGTAACTCAGAAAACATTTTAATTGTCTGAAATAGTTTAGTCATTTCAATTAGCTACCTTTGGTTTTCACTTTGCCTGAGACAGGAAGTGACCTATTCTGAATGTGCGCCCAAACGTGAAGGGTGAAGTACCTATACTTTGGGGGAGAATACAGGATAAAGAGAGAGAAAAATGGAGGGAAAAGATCCAGGAACGGCTTAATGCTTCACAGAAAAGCTTTGAACAGCTTTACGAATACATAAACTATTAGTGAACTTCTTGTAACTGCCGATATTTGACTATTTTTTAACTACAAAACTAGCAAATGCATGCAGTTAATCTAATCAGTTCTCCTCTGCTACTTTCCTGTTGGAGAACAATAGGTTCCAATTTTGAATTCTAATAAGTCTACCATCCAAGGCCCTCCATGAACTAGCTGCCCCAAGCCTCTATAACCTCTTCTGTTACTGCTTCTAGCTCTTCCTACAAGTTACTGATACTTTCTACCCAAACTTACCTAATTCCACCCTCTATCTTTATTCCTGCCATTTATATATGAAGAACCCTTCCAACATGATTCTTTCACCACCCAGGTCAAGATGCACATCCTTCAAAAAAGCCTTTCCTGATATACCCAAGATATCTTTGAACACTTTTAGTAAAGGTTATCAGAAGTGTGAAAAACACTTAAATATTCAATTTATACTAAACCACAGAAAATTATCTGGTCTTGCCTTCCGGGAGATGAAGAATTTCTAAGGCATCCAAAGAGGATATATATAGTTTTAACAGATGTTCAGGAAAAGATGTTCTTCACACCCTTATGAATCCTATTTTATGTATATATCTCACACTATATTTTAAACTAATTTCCTTTTGCTTTTAGTGCCTTGTCTATACATGAATGGATTTGCTAAAATTCATTTGCTAGGGTCAGAGAACAAGTGCTTATCATTTTCCTCCTCCTAAGACATTCAGAAACTTATTTAAGCAAACTTTTTCCTTTAACCTTTTCTCATATTTTGCTTTGAATGATTTCAACATTCATTTTCTTGAGCCATTCTAATATTTTACTACTGTTTTAAAGTATGGAAACTATCACAGGCAATAATATTCTACTAAATGTTGATTTCACGTAAAGAATAGCAAACAAGAGTATTTCTAAGTCTTACATGTAAATTCCATTAAGATACTCTCTCTCATCTTTAATTTGCAGCACAGATACTACAGATCACATCTGTCTGGGGTTAAGTGACAAGTCCCACACGTGTCTCTGCTGTATTGGTTTCTGGCAGGTATTCACATCTACCTAGCTGCATTTACTTAACGTGTCCTATTTACCTAACGTGTTAAGAAAGATAGAAAAGATATTTGGTCTTTGTCCTCAGTTCCTGGCACAGAGCTCCTAAAACTCTTGGAATTTCCTTAATGATAAAGGTGATAGGTGCGTCTTTTAACGATGTGACTCTTCATTTGGTCACTCTAGGCAGATCCCTAGGTGGTTCCAGGATTGGGGCTGGTCACCAGGAAGACCAAGCCTTGATCAGAAGGTTGGAACTTTCAGCCCTACGCCAAAACCTCAGGGAGAGAGACAAAAGGGGCTGGAGATGGGGTTAATCACCGAAGGCCAGCACTGTCATCCACCACGCCTACGTAAAAACCTACTAACGATGGGGTTAGAGCTTCCTGGCTGGTGAACACGTCAGGTGCTGGGAAGCTGGCGCAGCGAAGGGCACATGGCAGCTCCTCATCCTTCCTCCACACCTTACCCCATGCAGCTCTTCCGCTTGGCTGTTCCTGAGTTGTATCTTTTACAGTAAACTGGTAACAGTAAGCAAAGGGCTTTCCTGAGTTTTGTGAGTCATTCCAGTAAACTATGAAACCTGAGAGTTGCGGGAACCCTCAACTGTAGCCAAGTAGGACAGAAATGTGGGTGACCTGGGGCCCTGATACTTGCAGCTGGCGTCTGAAGTGAGGGCAGTCCTGTGTAAGTCTGGGCCCTTAAACCTGTGGAGTATGATGCTCGCTCTGGGTAGTTAGGGTCCAAACTGAACTGAATTACAAGACACCCAGTTGGTGCCTGCAGAGAAGCAGAGAACTGGTGGGCATCAGAGGGAAAAACACTTCTCATCTCCCATGTATCAAGCACTGGGCTCCATATAGTATTTCTTTTTTTGCGGTACGCGGGCCTCTCACTGTTGTGGCCTCTCCCGTTGCAGAGCAGGGGCTCCGGACGCACAGGCTCAGATGCCATGGCTCACGGGCCCAGCCGCTCCACAGCATGTGGGATTCTCCCAGACCGGGGCACGAACCCGTGTCCCCTGCATCGGCAGGTGGACTCTCAACCACTGTGCCACCAGGGAAGCCTCATATACAGTATTTCTAATCCTCACAATAACCCTACAAAGTTGGTGTTATCAAACCGCTCCACTTTACACCTGAGGAAAGGTTCCAGGAGGTGACTGAACTTGCTCACGGATATACAGCTAGGCCATGGGACAGCCAGAACCAAACCCCAGAACGTTAGACTCTGAAGTGCTTGTTCTTTCTGCCATGTCACACAGCCTCTCCTTGTCTTTATAAATGTTCTAATGCTGCTTGATACGTTTGTTTTATTTCCTACAGTTCAATTCTAAGTCACTTTAAAGCTTATCTTTTTCTTTTTTTAAAAAAAATATTTATTTGGTCGCACTGGGTCTTAGTTGCAGCAGGTGGGCTCCTTAGTTGCAGCACATGGGCTCCTTGTTGCGGCTTGCTGGCTCCTTAGTTGCAGCTTGCTGGCTCCTTAGTTGCGGCATGCATGTGGGATCTAGTTCCCTTGACCAGGGATTGAACCCGGAACCCCTGTGCACTGGGAGCGCAAGTCTTACCCACTGTGCCACTAGGGGAGTCCCCAAAGCTTATCTTTTTCTTACTTAAACTTCACAGAAGCTGGTTTTAAATACTGTAAACAGCTTTATTTTTGAAAATGAAAGAAAATACACATGAAGGGAGAGAAAACTTTAATAAGTGGTCTTGGCCAATCTAGATTTCATTATCCCTGATGTTTCTGCTAAAAGGAATCCAATATTAACCTTTACGACACCAAAGAATTCAATATTAACATTAAAAATTTCATTACCTGCCGGAGTTGGAAGATTCCACCTGTTGGCACGTCCTTTGCAGGAATTACCTCTACAGGGCAGTATTCACCATTCTCATTCTGTTCCAAGATTTGAACCCAGAATTCCACTTTCCTGGTGACTTCGCTCCATCTAGGAAATAGTTGAAGTTCTTGGAAAATCATACATTTCTATTTCAATACTGGCAGCTTAGGATCCTACACATGAGAATTAATGATGAAAATAACCTCCAAACAGAATAACTCAGTAGAATTATCTGTAGTTCAGTGAGTAATACACAAATACATACTGGCAAATGTAATTAAAAGCAAAGTTCAACAAACAACATCAGAACTAAAAATGATGCCTTTATTTCATTCAAAAAGGTATGATAATTAGAAATCTATTTCAAAGTGGTTATTCAAAAATTTAAACATTGTTATCAGAAGTACAGAAATAAGTTGCAGTGATTAGCTTTTCATACAGCCAAGGTAGTGCTGTATGCTTTAGTGACTTGACAAGTATCTCTGCTGAGGTCAGTAAGAGAATCAAAAAAAAAAAATCCCAATGTCTAATTTAGTATTTGGTAAAACTTTCTAAATACAAAAAAAAGAAGAAAATCTGCTTCTCATCTATAATTAGATGCAGTACAAATATATGCTCTTTCAGTCTTTTCCTTTTAACTCTTCTGTTTAAAATCCTGGTCAACAAGTAAGCCTTCCTCCTTCCATGATTAATGCTACTTGAAAAGAACTTTGAGCTAAAGATAGAATAAGTAAGGGACTTCCCTGGTGGTGCAGTGATTAAGAGTCCACCTGCCAATGCAGGGGACACGGGTTCGAGCCCTGGTCCAGGAGGATCCCACATGCTGTGGAGCAACTAAGCCCGTGCGCCACAACTACTGAGCCTGTGCTCTAGAGCCCACGAGCCACAACTACTGAGCCTGAGTGCCACAACTACTGAAGCCTGCATGCCGAGCCAGTGCTCCACAACAAAAGAGGCCACCGCAATGAGAAGCCCGCGCACCGCAACGAACAGTAGCCCCCGCTCACCACAACTAGAGAAAGCCCGCACGCTATAACGAAGACCCAACACAGCCAAAAATAATTAATTTTTTTAAAAAAAACATGTAAACCTGAATTCCAGAGTATATCTTGATCTATTTTCTCTACAGATGATTAATTAGAAGTATTTCATAATGATAAGCAGCCTATTCTCCCAAAATTCATTTCACACTTTATTCTTAACTACCTATTTCTTAACTTTTTCCCATCACTCTTCAAAGTTCACTTCTTCAAGGAAGTTTAACTGTGCTGTTAATACCGTGGACATAACACCAACTATTACTGGAATACTGGTAATGCTCAGGAAGGGGTAACCTTTATAAATGACAATATTAATCTCTAGCAATTTTTTAAAATTATAAATGGAATCAGATGGATATCTAAAATTCACCTGTCCCGAAGGCTGCGTGTTTTTGCTTGGATAATCCCCAAATCCCACAGGGTTGGGTTTTTCCGAGGATCATTCATCTTATGGCCATAGACTTCAATTGCCAAAGCCCCTTCTGAAAGATGCTCAATAAAGTCTTCAGTGATGCCAACAGAAAATTCCTGAAAGGAAGTAAGTACAGAAGAAGAAAACACCTTCTGGTGACCTTACAATTACTTACACCTGACATATCCTCACTTCATTATGGAGAAGAGAAATAGAATGTTTTAGCCATAGGACAAAACTGTCATCCAACACCCATAATGAATGCTCAGATGGCCCAAGGTTCTTAACTCTGATTTTTAAAAAACTTTTCACCTTGAAAATCTATTGTGAAAGACCAGCACTGTATTCTATTTTGTTAGCAATATGTTGGGAGCTATTTTTGAAAGTATAAATAATTATATTAAGAATGACAACAATGATCTACATCTTGATATAAAAGTTATTACATCCAGTAAGGCAGCAGTGTGTTGGAAAAACAATTTTTTTCCAGTTTTTAGGAAGTTAACTATCTCCAATAATGAGAGAGAAAGGAAATAAATACTGATCATCAGTGCAAATAATCACCTATTTTAAAAAAATTCTCCTATCTGTCCATCTTTGTACGATAGATGTAAAACAGCCTCTTGCAATAATTAGGATTAAGCTCTAAAAAAGTTTATTTTAAAAAGTCATAGAATCTCTCTCTCTCTCAATCTTTAGCACAACAAAAGTATTTCTGTTTTAAACAGATTAGAAAGAGACCTCTCTCGAAAAAAAAAAAATGAGATGGCTCAAGTGAGATAAAGTAGAAAAAGAGAATTTAGAATCTGACAGTCCCGGCTCTGCTAGTTACTAGCCATGGGCAAATGACCTCTGAACCGACTTCTTCAGCTAAAAAAAGCACTGTCATCAAATACAACTGTGGGAAAGAGCAAATGAAAGAATCACAAAGTGCTGAACAGAACATTAGGGGCTCCACAATGCTAGTTCGTGTCTCCCTTCTATCTTCACTTTCTCTAAAACACTAGTTTCCTAACCTTCCCAGATGACAGTTTCTCCAGTAACTCATACAAAACATGGATTCCTTCTGGAGAAGAGGAGACATATGTACATATAGTCACACAAAAGTTAACTTTTGATGCTGGAGGAGTTACATGCACTGACACTATAGTTTTGCTTTTTCCCCCAGGCTTACAAAGATATAATTGACATATAACGTTGTGTAAGTTTAACATGTACATACAGTGTGTTGATGGCACTTTAGTCTTTGACTCCAACCCCACTCTAAAAAACTGATCCAAGACACAGACTGGTACCAAATTACTCAACAAAATATGGGTTGTTTTTTGTTTTGACCTGAGTAATTAAACGCTGCCCCAGTCTGGAAAACACACTTACATTGCACTGATCAAAGACAACCATGCACTGAGGTTCCTTGCTGACAGGAGAGGATGAGGTATCCACCTCAGGTGCAACAATTACCGGCTCCTGTTGATCCCAGAAGTTGTATTTGCAGAATACAAAGTGGGACAGATGCTGTGGTAAGCCGGTGGCTTGAAGTATTTTAACCTGAAGGAAAAGGAAGACTGTTTTTAACTCAGAAAGTTCCAAGAAGTACTTTGAGTCAGAGACACAGGCTCTAGTCCTGACTGTGTCACTAACAGTTGGTTTACGTTGACCAAATCTCATTCAACCTGGGCTGTATTTTTGCATCTGTGAAATGTCATATTTAGTGAGAGGTTGACACAAGGTATTAGTAACCTTGACGATATACAAGTGGACATTTTAAAGCATTTACAGGCTGATGAAGAACATTTAAAATTCTAGTTTTTATATCATCATCATCTTCGGAAGAAGAAAGTTCTCAAACATCAGCACCATTCAATCATACAAACTCGGCCAACTATGGATACTACGGCCCAAGGACACAAGATTGTTAAGAATGATGAATGAAGAATGAAAACAGTGTGCATACCAGTAAGCAGTAAAATTCAGAAAAGGGCAAAAAAAACATTTATTTGATATTTTAATGTATAATAAAGAACAAGGTTCTCAATTGGAATGTTACTTGCTACTAGAGCGTTTCTGGAAAACTTTAAAAGCATCAGGAATGTATACTCTGAAGATCTGGAGGGGTGAACGGAGGAGACAAAAGATGGTGACCGCTGACCATTCTCTGCAGCGATGTGTACGATGCCTCCTCCGTGCAGATTTAGGGAGGAGGGCCAGATCAAAGGAAATGTGCCCTGGACTGCTGGGGTGTGGGGTTTTGTGATAACTACGTGCGATTACAGAAGTATGTGTTTAATCAGACCAGAACGCCCCCAGAAGAAATGCCCATAATACTCTTTAAAGCAGCCAATGGTCTAAATATTTCTTTTGGCAGGCAGTGTCAGGTTGATTTTTAACTTTTGTGATAAGTTGTGGAAGAAACTAAATCCTGAAATTAACTAAGCTAAATTCTGACTTCATAATCCATGAGGCCAACCTTCAGGAGACTGCACACTGATCAGCTTTCACGCTCTTCACCTGGGCGCTTCCTACATGTTGTATGACGCACTCTAAACCTCCAGTACGTAAAATTAACAAAAACAGATTTGAGTATGTGGCAGAAGTTTACATAGTTTAGCAACCACAAATGTTCTTACTGTTAAACGAAGTATTAATAATGACACAGAAAATCATGCAAAGCAGACGACTATTTTCTTCTATAATGGGTAAGCAACGGATGGGCACTCCTGCTATTACTCACTTTTTCCTGTGATGGCACAGAGTTTGAAACATCTAGATAGCAATTCCCAGGCTATGAAAGACAGATTGACTAACACATTTTGTTTGTCCAAACCAAATAGAGCCATTAGTATTTGGCAATTAATTTTTCATTAAATTTTAAAAACCATGCCCTTTTCATTAAGTGTTTAAAATGCTTATTATATTCTTTAAGATGAGGCAATGTGGTATTTGGGAAGATTGCAATATTCTGGAGTACAAAGATCTAAATAAAAATTTCTGCCACTTATTAGCTTCTGTTTATAAACAAATTACTTAAATTCTTAGGCTTAGTTTTTCTCCTATGGAAAACAGGATAGCTACCTAATGATAGATGTGTGAGGACTAACCATACCAATGAAATACAATGAATGAAATCACTACCAGGCGTTACGTGGATGGATGTTCAATACATACTTCTTTGTGACTGAATTCCATCTGAAAGTTTATTTTCTTTCTTAGAAATCAATTTCAATTTTAAGATTGAAATAAATAAGAAAGCAAGGTTTCATATGCTGAACTCTCTCCCCTATAGGCAACTCCTCAGGAATGAGACTGCAGGAATAAAGAATATCAGGAATAAAAATATCAGGAATGATATCTAGAACATAGGTTTAAGTTTTTGTTTGCAGAAACCAAAATCACCACCAGGTGTCAGAATACCACAGACTTCAACTTGCCACTGCTCAAGACCTACAGCCCTGAAATGTCGGGAGATAACTGATGTTGTTCGCGGTTTTAAAATACACTAATTTTATTTAATGTAATTAAAATGATCAATATGTTAATATGTGCATACTTTTTTTCATCACAGAAAAATAAATCTAGTCTTCTTTTAAGGGCCAGTGATACTCATCACCTGTGATATCTTAAGTGTCCCCAAACTGGTATCTTTTGTTTTTTTCCCCACCAATATTTAACTACCATACAGTTTATTTGTCTTCCTCCTTTTACACAAAAGGCTATTACACACTCAGAATATGGTGTCTAAAAACCACTCCCCACTGAAAGGGATCCAGTTCCTTGGAGAAATGGTCTGGGACAAGGAGTGTACAGTCTGTGCCACACCGGAGCAGGAAAGCTGGCACACTCTCTGAGGGTTAGGGTTGTATCAAAGGACTCAAGAGCCACCCGAAGAGGCCTCCACAGGCCAAAGATTGGATCGTTTGAGCTTCGATATAGGTAATGAATACAATGGATCAAAACACACCAAGTATATTTAAATCCAAAAGTTCATAATGATACGAAGACCAAACCAAAAAAACCTCACTTGTCGCTTTTGCATAATAGTAGGAAAACCAATTCATTGTTTTGAAAACTAGTGAATAAAGGGAGAGAATGGAGCATTCACCCTGCCTTTTAGATACAAATTGCACCTCTGAATAGCAAAATAGTTGACAGTAGGAAGGTTCACTCTACAGAATTCCAGCTAATAAATGAAGGGATGATAGAATTATTTTTTCTAACTCCTAATGAAATACCTAGGTAATAACCATCAACGATTGCTAACAACCCCAAAAGAGAACCAGACATGATGTGCCTTCTGATGGTAGACACCTCACCCTGTAAAGGATCATCGCCCCTCCCCTCCCTCATAGGTCACCTTTATATCTAACTCCCAATTTACAGCAAATCCACCTTAACACAGTAAATAATACCAATCAGCAAAATCCAGACTATGAGAAAACACACGATGACAGCGCGGTTTCTACAATGAACAAATTGCAGGTGAGAGAGAGAGAGGGCAAGCAGGAGGGAGCAAGCATAAGGGCCAGAGCCTAAAGATTAAAATATAAAATAGACTCAAGACACCAAGACGACCAGGGAAACTGACAAGATATTTCATGATATTAAAAAAGTATTAACTCTTGATCATGATATCCTGGCTAGGTTGGTTTTTTAAAAGCCCTCTTCTTTTGGAGATATATATACTCAACTATTCTTGAAGAAATATGATGTCTGGGATTGCTTCAAAATAATCCAAGGGAAGGGGACAGCGGAGAAGCAGTTTGTGTATATGAACGAAACAAGACTGACCATGAGTTGATAGTCGAGGGAGGATGAATGGGGGTCAATGACACTATCCTACTACTTTTCTATAGGTTTGATGTTTTCCATAAAAAAATATTAATACATTTTAACTTCATTTAAAAAAAAAAAAGCCTAAGTTACCCAGTGACAAAGATATATTTCCCAAGTGAGACAGTACCCTCACATGTTACTTCACTAATGGTAACTTTCACAGGTTGCATTTCTGGTCCATCCCCTTTAAAGTGGGCCATTATGAGTCGCAAAGCCTATGTCTCCCCATTTTGATAATCATATAACCTCAAAGGAAATGTTCTGAAATCGAGTACAGTACAAAGATTCACCTTTTAGTGAATTAAGAATACTTCCCCGTCACACGGAAGCAATGGACCGTCAATTACTAATTGAGGCTTCCTAAATACATGCAAAGACCTATGGAAAGTGGCCCAACTCTAACAGCTTTAGCTGCTCCATACCTGTAGCTGATGCCTAACTTACTCCTTTCAAAGTGAAACTCAATTCTAGAAATACTTACTGAGCTACAAGACTGGACCTAGGATAGACTATGAAATGAGAGTGAAGTGTGGGCTTCCTGGCCTCACCTTTGAATGGCCTCCTCACTCACACACGGTGTCTAAGCCCCTTGCTGATTTCTCATCTTCAAAAACCTTTTTAAGTGGTTCCTGGGTGATTCTCAACCCATGGCACCCTGGCCCACTAGAGTGTGCTTGGAAATGCACGATGGGATGTCCTCCTCGTCATAATGAGTGAAGAGGCGGCCCTACCTATGCTGACTTAACACACGCCCAGCAACCACCCGTGACGATACCACAGCCCCCTAGGGAGAGGACAGCTTTACATAACATGCTCTCCTTCCAGTTCACTCTGAGTCTCATCTTTACAGAAATATCCCTCAGACCTCACTATGTGCATTCATTGATGACCCCTACTCTGTGTCCCAGAACAACTCCTATCTACCCCTCTCAGAGCACACGGCATCACACAACATTGGAGTCCTCTGTTTACCTCTGCATCCCCCAAAGGTGCACACCAACGACACGGGTTGCTCCCCTGACAGCACGAGTCCTGCCTTACTCATTTTCATATTCCCAGCGCCTGACAGTGTCTCACAGACGATACCCAACACACAGTTCAGGAACAGCATGCATGGGAAGAGCAGAGAGGAAAGGGTCTGGGGCGAGGACATGATGGGACAGCACAAGCAAAGGCATGCTCCTGAAGAGGAAACAAGAAACATGGAAAGACAGTGTGAAGAGGGGCTTAGGCGGCTCCTTAGCTATAGGACCAGGGCTGGGACACACCTCCAGCATCAGAAGAGGCCCAAAAGGAGGAGGTAACCTGTGTGAGAAAACTGGCTTCTCTAGAGAGAAGTTCAGACAAACTCAAATTCACATAATTTTAGGGCAGAACAGCCCAGAAGAAAGGTGACTTATCCAAGGGGTCACAGAGGAAGGGAATGGAAATACCTGGCTACCTGGAATGTCAGGAAAATGTGATGAAATATGGTCTCTAGAACAGTAAATACTAAAGATTTATTTAGAGACAGATATTTTCAAAATTTGAAAAAGGACACAGTATTTACTGTCTAAATACCCACAATCCTCAAAACCAGCTGTACTTCTACTCCTTCTAAAGGAAAGTGGGCCTTACCATGCACACGAGTTTGTTCTCCTGGGTCTCCTTATCAAAGGACGCATCTGCAGCGTCGTCACCCCCCGCAATTCTCTCCCCGATGTCACCACTAATACGCAGCACCTCCACGTGCAGCCGGCCTGCCACCTACAGCAGGGGGACAAAAGCAGATCCTTTCTCCAGATTTTGTTCTTTCCTCTGCGGTACAGTCAAGTGGTTAGCTTAGTGGTATAACAGGTTCTACCAGTTACTTTTCCTCAAAGTATTTATTTGGAATAATCACCATCCAGCAGCATGGAAACACAGATATTAACAATACACGTAGATAATGCTTGTCGTTATTGATGAAAAATTATAACAACAATTTACTATCACCACCCTGTTGTTTCTCGAACTGTTCTCTGCGGGACACAAGGCACGAGGAGAAAACTAACCTCTCCTTTCTGGTTGATGATTGGAACGGCATATTGTAACTTCACATCATAGAAGAGGGACTCCAGGAAGACATTAGCCACCCCAATGAGACTGTGATTTTCCTGCTCATCATAGAACGGATCGGCACGCTTGAAGTAAGACCGTATCACCTTTAAAGAGATTCGAAACATACAGCTTCAGAAAATCTCTTAAAATAAACAAATTCAACCTACCACTTTTTGATGCAGTCTAATAAGTCATTAAACTTAGCCGAAGTATAGCACTGTATTGCATGCACGCACACATGCACACGCACGCGCACGCGCGCACACACACACACACACACTCTTCCTCATTCCCGCTTAGAATGGTGGTCAGCACCCTTCACCCATGAGAGAGCAATCCCAATAACACATCATTACTTTCATCATTTCTTCTCCCTTCCATGGAAACCTTGCTGTGAAAATAGAGAAAGCATACGTTGACTAGAAAAATCAGCAGAGTGTACAAAAGTACTCTATTTTTCATTCACATCTATTCCACCTGTCCCTATCAAATCATTAGACACGCTGCTGCTAATGAGAGGTGACCCCCTTACAAGAGTGTGGTTTGCTTGTTATTTGTTGTTAATGTTATTTCATTTCTAAGTTGAAATAGGAGAGGAATACAGAAGAAAATGGAAAAAAATGTTTTAAGAAAAAAATGTCATCTAACTATAAGAAGTCATTTTTATTGATGAACATTTTTTTTTTTTTTTTTTTTTGTGGTACGCGGGCCTCTCACTGTTGTGGCCTCTCCCGTTGCGGAGCACAGGCTCCGGACGCGCAGGCTCAGCGGCCATGGCTCACGGGCCTAGCCATTCCGTGGCATGTGGGATCTTCCCGGACCGGGGCGCGAACACGTGTCCCCTGCATCGGCAGGCAGACTCTCAACCACTGCGCCACCAGGGAAGCCCTTGATGAACATTTCTACAAAACAAGAGGCTAAGGAAGTAACTCTATGGGGCCCTAGGACCAGCAGTGTTGAAAATATGTAAAAATATACATAATTCATACTTCTATTTTAAATAGGTACAAGCACACGGCTGACCTAAATGAGCAAACCTGAAACTTGAGGAGAGAGTACCAGAGTTCAGACCTATGGCACCTGCTTTAGGATCAAAACGCCTTCAAAAAATGTTCCTAATAGTATAAATATTAAGGTACCACTGATGTTCAGTTCAAAAAACAGATGTTGTAGTTTTGTTATTTGCAAGGTTAAAATATGTTGAGAAATGGGAAGAGAGATATTAAGGCCTGAGTAAAACCATGGGAGACAGATACACGTAACACCAACAGAAGCCAGAACAAACATAGAAGATTCTACTAGAAATCCACAGAACACAAATGTGGAGAAGAGAAGATGCCAGAAAAATAGGTTATTAAAATTCTTGACTAGCTAAACAATTGACAGGATTAAAATAAGTATTGTATTTATTAAACAAGATATTTTGGAAAAATGAACAATTCTTCCCTAAAATGGGCAGGCTCATTCCTGAGTGGTTCCTTCTGTGACTATCAGTTAAGTAGTTTTTCTCAAATAACTTACTGGGGTATCTTCTTCACACTCCTTCCACTCCTGATAAAGATCTCTCATATCCAATAACCTGTTGTCCAGTTTTTCCAAAGACCAAATCTGCTTCCCTTTTCCTTTTCTTCTCACCTGGATGGCAGGTTCACTAAGGAGAGAGCCTCGCTGCGAAGACAGTAAGAGTGGCGTTGGGAAGCACAGAGATATCTATGCATCGTAGACATCAACCCCAACATTCTATACCCACCAGTCAAATGTCATCGACTAAAATGGAAACTGTATCATTCTTTAATCTGTTCAGTGCAGAACTTCCCAGAAATCTTACAAGCTTAATATAACCTCTTTCTATCTAACTGCAGTCAAAATTTAAATTTAAGTATAAATCTAAATTTAAACTTAAATCCCAGAAAAGTAGACCATGTCTATGGGGAAGTCAAAAATGTTTTATTCAGGACATCATATGACCAGAGTATCAGTGGGTAGGAAGAGAGTCATAAGCACTGAATGGGAAGGGAAAGTTTGTGGGATGGATGGTGAAGAATTTTTACCTTTCAAAAGTTTGAATTTTAAAAAATTTCTGAATGGCTAAGTATCTTAATGTGATACAAAACGCAAATGATTAAAAGAGTAAGCTGTGAAAAGTATCCTATTTACCCGTTTGGAGGCAACAAATGATACCAACTTCCAAATATACATAGTTTGAATTTATTATTAAGACGGTACAGAACTAGGTAGAGATGCTGGTTGCACAACACTGTGAAGGTACTACATGCCACTGAATTGTTCACTTTAATTAATTTTATGTTACGTGAATTTCACCTCAAAAAAAATAAATAGTACTCATTTAAGTTTTTCTAGCTTAGAAAAGCAACGTGCTTTTAATGTAGAAAAATACTTAAATGTTTTGAAATCACAATGTAGAAAATAAAAACGCCCCTGTAGATCTCCCCCAAAGAGATGTACCTATCAGATATCTAATCAACTGAGATTTACCGGAAATCTTTTTAACTGTTCTGATACGTCTACTTAGAACTTCGGAGAATTATGAAAGACGCCAATGTTGCCTTAACATCTTGCCTATAATCAGTTCCAAAGAAACAGAATTTACATAACGAAGCAAGGGTTTTAGAATTCTGAAGTTCAAAAATTACCGTTCTCTCGCATACTGCAAAGGCCCGTCTACCTTATATTCAGCCAGGTAGGGAAACGAATATCTGAATACAAAATGCTACCTAATCCATCAAAAATTATGTACTAACATGATCAAGAGCTATAAAAGAACCCAAATAAGTGAGAAAACTGAATGGCAAGGATAGGAGACTATGATGGGACTTGCCCTCTGCATTTTATTAGGCTTCTTACATTATAAAAAAAAAAAGAGAGAACTGTGATTTTGAATACCCACATGAAACAACTAGTGGACAGTTGTGCCATGCCATCTAGTGACAAGTAGAAAATAACATGCTATAGGTAAAATGAATCCCTAACTTGGGGGGGAGGGGTGGCGGGTGGCAGAGGAATAGCATGAAGGGAAGAACCACTTGGGGTACGGGTACTGCTGGGGATGGGGATGAAGGCAAACCCCCCACCCCGGTGTCTGAATAATATGAAGGCATTTTATCCAGCGATATCTTTGTTTTCATTAATGTCAATCTCACCTTCCTGTTGGCATCGAGGCTGGAAGCTGGAATCTGTAGGGTTACTTTATACTCTGTTCGTTTATCCAGTTCTTCCGCAATGTAACTAGCTTCTCTCACCAACAGATTGGCCTTAACGATTTGTTCCCTCAGCCTCATCAGGCTGTTATTCAGTGTTGCTTCTCTTCAAAAAAAAAAAAAAAAAGGGGGGTGGGGGGCAGATAACCATTAAAGCAGCACATCAGAATATTATATAGTGCGTGGACCTTGGTTCGCAGTGGACAAACTGCGAACCAAGCTTTACAACTGTCTTTTGCACACAATACATCACCGATGCTGGCCCATGCACGCACTTGAATGTGGGCTACATTACAAGCACTGGCACGTGCTCCTGTAAGAAGCTGGCCAGAGACTAGGGCTTGGCAAACTTGACTGTGTGTACAAATCACCTGGGAATCTTGATAAACTGAAGATTTTGACTCAGTAGGTCTGGGGTGGGGGGACCCAAAACACTACATTTCTATCAATCTCCAGGTGACAGAGATGCTACCTGTCTGCAGACCAAACTCTGAAGAGCAAGAGGTTAGTTAAATACGTCTGTAACCATGGATAAAACATTTAGTGCAATGCTAATTAGCTCAAATAGAGATCAAACTTGCAATCTGAATCTCATTGGTACCATGCTTTACCTACCTGATAAACCACCTTTCTCTTTTTCCTTTTTTAAAAAAAGCATCTACCCATGCTTCAGAACCTAAAGTATAATATACAATGATAAAGTGTAACTTCTAAGTACACATACTTGTTTAGTCAAATCCAAAAGCCATACAAACTGAAAATGGGGCAGCACCTAACAGGGGCAGCTTTAAATAAATCAATATAAATTGACAATTCCTTTTTTTTTTCAAAAGTGGGGAGGGGAAAGACAATGCCAAGTGGTTCCTAGCTGTAACACTCTCTTTTAATGTAATTCATTTTTAAAGTAAGGCCTAGATTTTTCCACTCTGTATGTTATGCATGTGAGTTAAAGGTGACGAGCATATGCTATGCAGGTGGCACAGGCCCTGTGCTCCACCTACCTCTCTTCCGCCCACTGCCTCAATCGCTGCTGAGCGCTGGGTGAGTGGAAGGAAAACTTGTCCGAACTACGACAGTTCTGTTTCTCAGGAGACAGCCGTCTCCGGAGCTGCTCCAGTTCATGTTCGTACATGAGCCTCTGGCGCTCCAACGCAGACCGTTTCTCCTCTTCGTGCTGTTGTTCTAGGCTGTTCAGTATTGACTGCATGGGATCTAAACAAGTGTTGTTGTTTTTTTTTTTAAGGCAAATAATAAAAGGTTAACTGCACAACACAATATACTTTAAAATGTTCTGTATTATGTTGTTTGTCATCCTAATTAATAACATAAGATTCTTATAGACAGTTAACTATCCTTACTCCCAGTTACTGATCGTATTATCTATTCTGTCAGATACATGCCAAACCATCTTCCATATAAAAAAAGCAGGTCTATTTGTATGTTCTACACATAACCCAAGACAGAGTTAACGGTCCGGAAATCCACTACAATAATAAGCCAGTGGCAGTCAAGTCTCAAACCTGAGAAATTCTATCAATGAGAACAAAGTTTTCAGTGATTTGTGTATCAAGGCAGAAAGAAAAAACAAGTTTTTATAAGCATAATAAATTAAGGCCAAAGTCACAAAAGAATTGAGTACAGAGAACAACATGAAGATTTCCTTTGTTGCTAACGTTTAAAAAGTGTCCATTGTAAACAACTCTAACAGTCTAGCAACTCTGAAAGATTCTAAAAAGCACAACAGATCTGCTCACCGTTACTGCCCAGAGCCTTCATGGTTACCTCCATCTGCGCGTACTCGTAATTGAAGTTGATTTCGCTGGACACCTCACTGGATGAGTCTCCATCCACATCCAGCTGCTCAGAACTGGTGTCATTCTTCATGGACGTGTCTTGTTCCTCATCTTCTCCACCTGCTTTCTTTTTCTTTTTAGGCAAATTAAGTCTTGGGGAGAAAGAGAATATTATCTTTTAAAGAAAGATATGCAGTTATTCATTGCATTAATTAAATATTAGCACTTGCTAGATGCCAAGGGGATACTATGTGCATATAAGGCAATTACTGTACTCAGAAGTTTATATTCTAGTAGTAGAAATAAAACACAGGCACATGCGCAAATAATGACAACAGAGAGTGTGACACAAGGCCACGTGACAAGCTAGGTGTCAGAGAAAAGCTGAGGATCACCTCATGCTGGACTGAAAGAGGCAGGGATGACAGAATAAGAAGTCATCTGAGCCCAGCCTTAAAGGCTGAGGAGAAAGCAGGGCGTTAGGACAGAGGAACAGCATGAGGAAAAATGGAAACTCTCATAGCCTCTGGAGAAATTAAAAATTACACGGAGATACACAAAATTTGTAGAGCCAAAGTTGCGTGAGATAATGGTGGAAAGATCAACTTAACCCAAACTATGAAACTTTGAACACTAAGCCAAGCAATCTACACTTGATTAAGTTTAAGGAAAAAAATGAAAAAGACTTTCCACACACTTTGTACCCCTCTTTTCTCAACAATCAAAATAGCAACTGGCCCACAAGCAAAGGATCTAGTCAGCTTGATGTAGGAAACACAGGGCCAGGGACAGGTAGAGGAACAGACCAGGATTTTAACTTTGTACCCTATCTAGCCAGTCCGTCCTCACCAACACAACACCAATTTTGTATGGGAAACAATATGCAGTCCCAGGTCAGACACTTTCCTTCTCAGCCTCCTTTGCAGCTGAGAGGCAACTTCTAGTGAATGAGACGTAAGTGGAAGGTTGCTGGGGACTCTGGGAAGACTGCTGCTTCTTCTCATCAGCACAGTCAGGACTATTCCTGCCACCCTTCAACCTCGTTTTCTTCGCATGTGCCTGAGTGCTGCCTTAATGTCTGGAGTGGCGTGGCCATCTTTAGACCACAGGGAAAAGCCAAGACAATGACACGACTTCTGCCATGACTCTTTTGAGAGGCTTAGCCAATGCCAATAACCATCCTCCTTGGGAGTTCGGCTTTGTCAGAGAAATGAACTATCTGTTTAAGCCATTATAGTCAAGTTTGCCATTACATGCAGCTGAGAGCATTCCTAAATGAAATATTAACCTTATTTTATGGATAAGGAAACTTAAACCACTACTTTTCCAATAAAAAAAACAAAAAGACAAGCATGTCAGAAAATAATTAATGAATTCTTATACCAGATGGCAAAGCAATCATTTTCCACTGGGAAATAAAAAGGAAAAACGATGTAAATAAACACAGTATTTCTCCTGAGTGTACTTGTTCATGTGTCCCTTGGGCTCAAATCGTATAGTGAACAAGCGTATGTATAGTGAATAAATGCATATGCATAGCGAATACATACTTATGTGCACAAAACAACATAGAATACTTATAGCATTAAGTTTACTTTTTAATATATACTTTTCTATTTCAGAGTATAATCATCAAAAATCTACCTATTTAAGAGCCATGAATGTCATACCTGAAGAAGTGGTTGTTCCCCCATAATATCCTGTCCCCATGGTGTAGCTGAATAGGACTGGATACAGAGGAGCCATTTACAAATGTTCTGTGGGGAGAAGAGGTCAAACATATAAACAATGATCATGTTCTCTCCTTTAATTTTTCCAATACAATACAGGGAAAACAAAACAATCAATTCCCCAAATTAAAATCTGCCCTTGGTGAATTTTATTACTTGTATTTCCTTCTTTGCTGATTTATTTTAAATGCTTATGGTACCAAGTATCATAGATTATTATCCTCTATCTTTCAAAGCTCTAAATTTGTTATACAGCATATTAAGGAGTAAATATGGAACCACCGCAGCCAGTAATAAAAAGATGGAAGCAGTGTACACTACAACTAAAACAAGTATGTCCAATCTACATGGATAAAAAGAGCCAGTCAACCAACTAAACTCAGAAATATCTATAGTATCAGTAATAAGAAATGAGGCCTATGTTAAACTCTTCTGTAACTTCCTATAGCACAGAAAAATGTGCATATCCTATCAATAGATAGAAGATTTGTAAGATCACTTGACTGCTGATCTTGACAACAGAGTTCAACAGAAGAAATGATGGGTAGAAGGATATTAGGGAAAAATTTCAGAGGGGCAGGAAATAAATAGAAAATTATGCATACCGCAATAAGACTGATATTCCTGGAATACCAGTGTCATCATGCCTATCTCTACTGAATGACTAAGCTGCTTAGGTTTAGGATAAAGGTCAAGTTCTTTAACTTGACATTAAAGGCCCTGCAAAAGGAAACCCTCTTTATCTCCTTCTTTCCCACTTCTAGTGAATTCTCAACTCCAGCAAAAAAAAAAAAAGAGGGGGGGGATAGGGGTGTTATGTTCTGTCCACTAAACATGGCTAACTCTTCCTCCAAAGCGAGGCTTACTCCAGTCCTATAACCTGGAATAGGGTTCTAGTTCTCTATCACCCTGAGTCTCACTCAGTTTGATTTCTCACAAAGCCCAGTTTGGTTTCTACTTCCTCTGTCACTCCAACCAATACTACCTTAGTTTCTTTACGTTCCTAAGGCACTCACCTGGCTTTGTACCGCCAGTTATTTTTAATGTATATGCATACACACAAAACCTTACTCTCCATCTAGATTTCACTTACCATGTGGGTTTTTAAGCACTAAAAGTAATTGGTCTCTATGCTCCTACAGTCTGATTATTCAAAGCACGAGCTTAAAAAATAAAGTTATGACAAGAGGGGACCTACTAAAATTAGCAGATTTTAGCCTTTATGACACGAATACCTTACATACAGTGAGGAGTTTAATTAAAGGCAAACACATACATAGACTTATTTTTTAAAGCTGCAGCAGTTGAATAAGAGCATGACTGTAATAACAGTTCTCAACATGTGGTCTGTATGGGGTCCCGAAGATCAAATTTATTTTTATAATAACACTAACCTGCCCTTTTTCACCATGTTGACGTTTGCATTGGCAAGGAGTAAAACTGCTGGTGTTTTAGCACAAATGAAAGCAGTGGCACCAAACATTTATCAGTAGTCACTGGATTATTCACTGCCATGCACCCACAATTTCTAAAAATGTTTCACTTGAAAAGGTCCTTAATGAAGCAGTAAAACTCAACTATACGCCAATAAAATGTTTTTTAAAAATAAATTTTTAAAAATAATAAATTACTACTTTTAGTAAATTTTGACCCTTGAGTAGTACACAACTTCTTAAACATTCCAGGTGACAAAATGAGAAGTACACACAAAGCACTGTGCTAATGCATACCAAAGTATAAGAACTGTCTTGAGCAGAAGACATGCTCAAAGTGGTTTTCTGGCAGACATTTTCTTGAAAATGAACAAAGCCAGCCCGTCACTTTGACAAAAACAGCTGACAGTATTTGTTGCCAATTGTAAATGTCAAGCTTTCAAGTGAAAATTAGAGTTTTGGGAAATTTGTGTCAATGTCTTCCAACCAAAGACCACCAGGAATATTCCCGTAGTTGAACCAGTTGGGTTTATTACTCACGCAGAGGGAGGAGACACCACAGGAAGCATGGGGGCATCTCAGTGAGGGGGCCCGGGGGGACTCTTGCAGGACTGGGCTTCAGCTGCTCATCCTGAGAGAGGGTCTAAGGAGGTGAGAGTTCTGTATATACCGGATACTGCCAGAGAGCAGGAGTAATTCTATGATCGAGTTTGTCAAAAATCTTATCCACAGAGGATAAAGTTGTAACTGGTGAAGAAACAGCCACTCACTTGGCCGAGAGAAGGTGTTTGGTATTTTGGGTGTGGCATAGTGACCCCGGTTTTTGTCTCTGCTGAAACAAAATTATTATGTGGCCTGCTTCATCTTATTTCATCATAGCCTCAGAGTAACCTTCCCTGGGGTTGGTATCTGTGCGATTATTTAATAGGAGAATAGCACACCAGAGCTGGGAGTGCTGGGCCAGCTTATGCTCTATTTTTTTCTTTTCTCACTTGTATCCTTTACCATGAGCTTGATAGCTTCCAAATATTTACAGACTTTATGGATAAAATTAGTGATGGTATTAATGATTTTTTGACATAACGATGAATCAACATTCGGAAGATCAATGTCAGTTAACCATCACCTATAACAGTTATATAGCCAGTTACACAACAGGGCAATAACAGTTTCAAAGCTCAAGGAAACAAACTGACAAATATTTAATTTGTATAATGTTATGCCTATTCATTACTTATTGAGCACTTATTTATTAGTCTGGTATTACACGCTAAGGATAGAGAACCAAAAATGAAAGGTCCTTGTCCTCAAAGAGCTCACAGTCCAATGTGATAATACAGGCTAACAGCCCACAAGAACACAGTATGAAGTATTAACATAACAGGAAGCATAAAGTACACTAGGAAAATGTACTGGGGGCCCTTATTTTAGACCAAAGTAGACAGTGACAGAACTTAACCTTGAAGGTCAAACAGGAGTTACTTAGCTGGCCAGAGGAATGGCAGATGCAGAAGAATAGGAGATAAGCAGGAGGGATGTAAGGGATTTTTGCATCAAGAATAGAAGAAAGCCATCTGGTTGTATGGTGAGTGGACCAGGAAGATTAGGGTGCTGTCAGGAGTTCCAATCAAGATTTGATGGGGAGCTTCCCTGGTGGTTGAGAGTCCGCCTGCCGATGCAGGGGATGTGGGTTCGTGCCCCGGTCCAGGAAGATCCCACATGCCGCGGAGCGGCTGGGCCTGTGAGCCATGGCCGCTGAGCCTGCGCGTCCGGAGCCTGTGCTCCGCAACGGGAGAGGCCACAACAGTGAGAGGCCCATGTACCGCAAAAAAAAGAAAAAGAAAAAAAAAAAAAAGATTTGATGGGGACCTTATTTAAATAAGGCCACGGCAGTATGTATAGAGAGGAAGGATTGGTTTAAGCCATATTAAAAAGTTAAATATTAAGGACTTGGTAACTAACTGAATATCTTCTTTTAGTGAACATAAAAGCACACAAAGGCCAAACGTCCTTATACCATCCTCAATTAGTGTACTTTCTTCCTCTTAAAAATTACTGTGACATTAACACTAATTAAAGTACATTACCTGGTGTTCTTTTGAGGAGTCAGCATAACCTGGCCTTCTGATGTGATGTCTATGATACAGTGTTCAGGAAGAATTCCCATTCCACATAGTTGGATATCTTGGGAATTTGCTGAACCTATCAGTGTATGTTCCTACAAAAGAATCAAATTCACTGATTAATAGTGCATTCTTACATGTACACAAACTGAAATCATCTACTCTCAGCTCTCATACATTGATCCATTACCTTAGCTAAAAGATTTTTAAAGCAAATGGAATGACAGAGGGAATTTCTGGCTTTCTATAGAATTCATTCTACAAGTTCTATTTCCTTATAAGGAGTAATGCACTGAGTTGAGTTATAACTTTTAAACCTACAACTACAGTTTTACATTAATGTCTATATTACATTCGTTATTTTCCATTGCAATCTTGATTCCAAATATTCTATACTACTCTCAGAGCATGGTCTGAAAACTACAGTTACTTAAGTTGTACATCACCTACCTGGTCTCAGTCAAGATGAGTCTACAAAGATAAAGAGCTATTCAAATGCAAGGAGTCTGAATTATTTTATGAATGACATGGTCTCCCTAGACCTCATAAAAGATATGGTAGATGTGTTCTTCTTACCCTAAACCCCCAACTACTCAATTCTCTAAGCCCTAATCACCAGTGTCACTTTTTGGAAGGTACCTGAGAAAACAGACATAAAAATCGAACTCCCTCTTATGTGCTTCAACATTTGACTGCCCTTAAATGTTGATACTGACTGGGATGTGTCCCTAGGCCACCTTCTCCTTATACACACCTAGATCAGGGGTCAGATATGAAATATTTTAGGCTTTTTGAGTCATACACAATTACTCAGTTCTGCCCTTGTAGTGTGAAAGCAGCCAGACAATATACAAATGCACAAGTGTGGCTACTTTCCAATAAAACTTTACTTATGAACACTGAAATCTGAACTTCATATAATTTTCAAGAGTCCAAAATATTATGATTCTTTTGATTTTCCTCCAACCATTTAAAAATGCAAAAGCCATTCTTGGCTCCTGGGCCATATGAAAACAGGCAGGGGGTGAGATTTAACCCATGGAAGCAGGATGCTGACCGTTGACCATGATGATCTCATCCAGTCCAATATGCTTTAAATACCATACACACACACACACACACACACACACACACACACACACACAATTAAATCACCAACCAGGAACTACAGACTTTAGTTCCATCATTCTCCCACCTCCACTATCACTGCCCTAGTCATAGTCACCATCATTTCTTGCCTACTGGGCACAACTTGGATGTCTAAAGACATTTCAAAGTGAAAGAGCCAAAGCAGAACTTTTGCTTCCACCTTCCCACCACCCCATTGAGTCTATTCCCTTCTCCAATACTAATGGCACCACCACCACCCAGCTGGTCAACTAGAAAAGCTCAGATGCTATCCTGCAGTCTTCTCTCTGTCTTAGCAGTCTACCTCCAGCCCTGTGTCAATCAGGAAATCGTCAAAGACTCTCCCTCTGAAATATATCAAGAATCAGCTCACTTCCCACCTCTACTATCACATCCTATTCTCTTGCCCAGATGAATATTAGAGCCTCCTCCTATTTCTCCACTTCTATCCACCCCACCCGCTCTCACCACAACAGCTGATCACGTGATCCCCTATCGAGAATCCTCTAGTGGCTTCCCTTTGAACTTCTAAGAAGTTCAAATTCTTACCCAGGCTGACAAACCCTCTGTGATCTGGCCCCTGCCTACCTCTCTCATCCCAGCTCCCAGCACTCTGCCTCTCCTGGAGTGTGACCCACCCACTCGGGCCTTTCATCTGTTCTCTGAGCACACTGACTGCTTCCTCTGTCTGAGGTGTTCCTCCCCTGATCTTGATATTGGTAGTTTCTTATCATTTCCACCTTAGCTTTTAAGTACACATCCTCAGAGAGGTGCAGCCTGAACCAACAATCAGAAGTAGCCACCCTGTTACTCTCGGGCCTGAATTCCTTACAGACTGACTGTCCGTGGGCTTCCTGTCCATCTCCATGGCTAGCATGGAAACTCCAAGACAGCAGAGAACAGCCTGACCTGCACCACCTCACCACTGTATTCCAAGCATGTAACACAGGCCTGGTACATTTAGCCGTTAGATAAATATAAAAGAAAAATAAATGAACAATCAGTTCCCTTCAGACTCAGGAAGACAATTTTCTCCTCTTCTTTGCTGATATGCCTTCTAATTAATTATACTCTGGGTTCCAATTCTTCCCATCTCTTCTGGGATCTCAACCTCAGAAAAAGGCCTCTTCCCTTCTATTATTTTCATTTTCCCTTTTCTGGGGGTTTCTTCTCTCAAGTATGCTGCAGCAGTGTTTCCAAGGAAACAAAGAGCTGGGATCAGAACTGTGCCATGGCATCCCGTTCAGTCCTCAAGGAGTATATACAATATACAGAGAGGGCATTCCAGGCAAATGTCTACTCCTTGATCTTGGCTGAGGCTTCCTGGCCAATCCCATACTTCCCTAAGCTGGAGAACAGGGCTTGATCAGGTGTAAACTACAAGTAATGCTTCAGTGACATTCAGTAGCAGGCCTAACGAATGTGTTCCATGTCGGTCTCCATTCCCCACTTCTTCCCTCTCTAATGACACCAACTACAAGGTGCAGAGAAGTTCTAAAAGGAAAAAAAAAAAAAAAAAGAGTCTGAAGAGAAAAAGAGCCCAAGATCACATAAAAAAGAAGAAAAGATCCCCAAAGCACTTGGCTTAGGCCATTTCTATTATAATCCCTTTCCTCTCCCCATGAGAAATTCTAGCTGGAGTCCTTATTGTGACTTTGGAATCCTTTTTGTCCTTGGGGGTGGAGGTGGAGAAAAGCTCTGAACTACCCCCTAGATTGGAGTTTGAGTGTAGAATCAGCTCCGACTGCTGCATTCCAAGATTGCAGCAAGTACCAGGGGCAATAAGCAGAGAAGTATTCGTTGCTCTTTACATACGTAAATAACCAATAGCCCTTAATAAACGAAATCGCCCTGGCTTCACAGAACCAGGACTCTGAAGACAGCCTTTCGGGAATGGAGGTGAGGAAAGAAGGAAAGGTACCTTTCTGTCTATTACAAATTCAAATAGTACTCTAGGTGAGTCAAACTGCCTCCAACCAGGCACGTCTCACAGCCACACCGCTGTCTTATTCGTCCTGGGCCCCTTGAAGCCTGGCCCACAGCTCTATCAACACGGAATGGCTGTGGCCCTGCCATTCTGCTGATCGCCTCCCTCCATTGACTGAATGCTGGCAGGCAGCTTACTGCCAACGGGAGCTACGCTCCCCCTAGGACTGTTCCCTACGTACGTGTGCTTTGACGCTGCTGTGGAATCACTGGTACAAATCCTGATCAAGTGTGTGTGTGATAATTTGCCCCAAGTCCTTCAGAATCACCCTTGCTTCCCCAGCCATGAGTAGCTGACTCGTGAAAAGAGTAGATCCAGAACTGCACAAGCAAAATAGCTTTCCTGAACGATTCGGTGGAGAATTCAAAGGTGTGACTGGAATTAATCATACTGTAATCCTATTTCTGTAATTAAAAAATACGTATCACTATAAATATACACACACACACAGGAATAGATCCAGAAGATACAGATAAAAATATTAAATATTAACTGTGGTCTTCTCTGGCTGTTGAAATTTGGGCACTAATGCCCCTTTCTTTTTCTAATATGTTCTTATTAGACTTTTTAGAAATAAAAGTGTATTACTAGCATAACATATTTAAGGTGAGGGGAGCAGCTCTTTCCTCTAGAAGTTTGGCTTATGCTGGTATAAATCTACAAGTCTCTCAAAAAAACTAAAAACAGAACTACCCAGCAACTCTACTCCTGGGTATATACCCCAGAAGATACATGCACCCCAATGTTCATAGCAGCATTATTTACAATTGCCAAGATACGGAAGCAACCTAAGTGTCCATCAACAGATGAATAGATAAAGAAGACGTGGAATGGAATGGAATACTACTCAGCCATAAAAAGAAAAAAAGAATAAAATTTTGCCATTTGCAGCAACACGGATAGACTCAGAGGGCATTATGCTAAGTGAAAATAAGCCAGATGAAGACGAACACTATATGGTATCACTTACGTGTGGAATCTAAAAAATATAACCAACTAATGCATATAATGAAAAAGAAGCAGACTCACAGATATAGAGAACACACTAGTGGTTACCAGTGGGGAGAGGTGATATGGTAGGGAGGTACAAACTATTGGGTGTAAGATAGGCTACAAAAATGTAGCCTATCTACAACACGGGAAATATAGCCAACATTCTGTAATAACTCTAAATGGACTGTAACCTTTAAAACTTGTACAAAAATTTTTTAAATAACAAATTTTTAAAAATATAAATAAATCTCCAAGTCAACCTCAGAACTGCAGGCAGGCCTCGCTTTGCACAAAAGCGCAGGACTATAAAAATAATTTAGCAAGGAGATCTTAATAATCATTGGGGAAAACTGCAATAATTCTGTGACATTTAAAACTGTCCGTAAAAACATGAAGAAATCTCTTACTGTTACAATGTATAGGAAAATGAAAAACCAGTTAAACTAGTATTTATTTAGTACACTGTCATTTAGAACATTAGAAACATTGAAATTTAAAGCAGTTTTTTCTTTGTTAAAAGCGTATGTACCGAGAGTAGTTAGAACAGTGCTTGCCTTCTTCTCAACATATATCTTACAGCATGCAGTGAGCATATTTTCCACACCTTGGCAAACTGTCATACTCCTTTCTAAGCTTCTACCATTTTATCCTTTGTGCTTTCAATGTTGCGAAGTATCTCCAAGAGCTCCTCTCAAGTGAAGTGCTTTCTGGTGTCACTCCCTTTGAGACCTCTGCAGTCTTCTCATCACAACCACGTTCATTATTCACATCGGTAAGTTCACCTTCACTAACTTCCTCTGGCTGCACATCTAGAAGCTCATGAATGCCTGCAACGTCAACATTATTTACTAACTCACGTTAACTGGAATTTGTGTATGTTGGAACCATGCAAAGCAAGAGCTGCCTGGCTATGCAAATTAGATGCAAAATTACCTTGTGAATTACATTCTACCTATGGTTTGGCCACCATACTTCGCTTCTGCAAGCTCCAGACAGAACAAATAAATGGAGGATTCTATTCTAGAAGAGAACCATTCAAAACCTGGAACTAGAAAGAATGCTAGAGGTAATTTAATCCAGGGGCCTCATTTTATACATGGGGTGCTCAAAGTCACCCACTGACATGAGGTCATCTGTCCAGCATGTAAACCAGCTTGAAAATTTGAAAGCAAAGAAATAAAAAACGCTCGGCCTCTAAATTCCTCCAACCCACATCATGGTATCACTTTACTGAAGCAAAAACTGTTCTTGGACTGAGATCATCCTTTTGAATATGCTTTGTCATGAATATAACTTTTGTCATGGGTTTAGCTTGGGCAGTGAAGAACCAACACTGCCTCAAACTCTGCCAAAACAGGGTTGACCACACAGTCTGAAACAGAATCCCAACACCTCCATACAAGATGACCAGAAATATTTTAACTGCTCTCCAAAAGTCTTTAAATAGTTTTCTTTGTGTAATTTTTTAGTTAAGGAACAGATATGAATCAGGCTTTTTTTCTTGTTGGGTGTATGTGTTTGTGTACTCCAATTTGAACTTCATCACATCAGAAAGAAAAAGAACTCACAGTTCTGAAAACTAAAAGGGCAGAATATTTAACTCCTATTCTAATACTGCATCTCTCCTAAAGCATATGAATATCTACAGCTGAAATTCTAACACAAAAAGCTGCCAGCATTGTTAGAAGCACAGCAAGAGATGTGCTAATATGTCATTTTTTTCAAAGAACAAGGATAATATAATAAGGTACCAGAGTATCAAATGAGAAAATGGTATGTGGAATAATTTATATGTGGATAGTGCTTCTGTTTATAAAGTGCTTCTATATGTCAAATCCCATTTAATCCTCCAGGAACCCTGTGAGGTAGCCGGACAGAGAAAACTTCCATTTATAGAGGAAGAATACGTAGACTGTGGGGGGCAAAGGACTTGAGAGCAAACATCTGCCAAGCAGTGGTGCTGGACTAGAAACTGAGGGCATCTCCCTCCTACCCCAGCACTGCTCCCACTACACACAGCACCTGAGTGTTCACAAGATTACATGCAACAAACACACAATTTAACTCACAGTGTAATAAAACATGGTATAAGATACTTATGAATAACAGGGCCTTATCAAAATATCACAAAGCAATTACCCCAGATACCTTTGATAAAAACTGGGAAACCAGCCAACGTGTCGTGAATTCTTCAGTCTCTTTAGAAGTGAAACGACACAATTCTCTAATTTTAAAGCTGTTTCCAACTGTACCAGCTCATGTCTTTACTGTCCTAGTCACTAACTTAGTTAAACCCACATAGATAGTTCCTATACTATGAGGGGAAAAATCTTCCTCCTAAATATTCATTAACCATATGTCAGAGTCATATAGTCCATTATGTAACTCATTTATGCTCTAGGGTTGGCAAAGGTAATTTTGGCAAACTCCTTATAATTTATATAGTGTCTGATATCATGCTCATCCTAAAGTCTCTTGTCTTCCTGATACATCCCACAACCTATAGGTTTCAATGTATATGAGTATATACATATATACAATGTATATAGATTTCAATGTATATCTGGTTTTTTCTGCTCCATACTCTAACCCTCTCAGTCTCTAAGTGACTTACTCCCTTTTTTTATAAGTTGATAATCCAAAAATTTTAATTTTCCTAAGTTACTGGAAACACAAATTTCAAATCAAGTGGTCCTAATAACTTTCTTTAAACATTTCCTCTGTAAGCTAAGAAACCACTCACCAAAAGCTGTGCTTCATAGAAATCACAAAAGCTTTAGTCTACCGATGAAACCATTTAGTTTAAAAGTCACTGTGTAAGCTTTAAAGTTATCTACTTAACTCCCTGGTTTAATCATATTAAATGATAGAAGTTAAGCTACTTAACTTGTTGGAAGTAATATCAGAATATCATCTTTCATATTTACTAGGTTGAATGACATCACTCAAAGACTACAAAGAGAAACTGATCTCAGAAACACAAGATTTTCCTATACTCCAGCTTAATCAAATAAAAACAATTTGCTAACTCATATTTTTGAATATGTATGGTTCTCCAAGTATAAAAAAAATACTGTGAAATACTGCTCTATTCTGTGGTAGGAAATAGTAGAAAAGCCTACTACTTCACCTTTAAGTAGTAAACCAGAAGTTCATTCAGAGCAGGATCAGCGTTGAGATTAACGAGGAAACATTTATCATCCCCAACTTTAATTCCAGAAGATTGAAGAGATATTCCAAGACTCTCAAGCTGTTTCTGCCGCTCCTGAAAAGGCGTTAGAGAAGAATTAATTCCACAGCTACTGAGGCAGCAAGACATAAAATGTCATATATTATAGTAATTATTAAATAACTTTATAACTCAAATATGTTACTTAGGACATGGTATTATATAAGTTACTGCATTTGTTCTCTTTCTAAACTATAATGTTGCTTCGTTAGGTAAAATTTTTTAATTTCAAAAACAAAGCCATGCGGGCTTCCCTGGTGGCGCAATGGTTGAGAATCTGCCTGCTAATGCAGGGGACACGGGTTCGAGCCATGGTCTGGGAAGATCCCACATGCCGAGGAGCAACTAAGCCCGTGCGCCACAACTATTGAGCCTGCGCATCTGGAGCCTGTGCTCCGCAACGAGAGGCCGCGATAGCGAGAGGCCCACGCACCGCGATCAAGAGTGGTCCCCGCACGCCGCAACTAGAGAAAGCCCTCGCACAGAAACGAAGACCCGACACAGCCATAAATAAATAAATTTTTTTAAATAAATAAAATAAAGCCATAACAAACAGCAACCAAATATACTAAGTTCTCATTTTTCATTCTTGAAAATATCTAACATTGTGAATTCACCTTTCACATTTAATTCTGTATATGTGAGCAAATATAAGTGTGTTTTACTCAATTGTGATCTTTCTGAAAAGCCAAGTATTTAATACACTCTGCTGCTTGATATCCTCAGTGGGTCTCCAGCAGGGATAAAGGCCAAACTCCCTCAACCAAGCCCACAAGGCCCTTCAATCTGGCCCATTTATTTACTCACCATCATCACATCTTGTCACCCCTACTCTCAAAGCCTGTACGCAGTTAGTGGAACATCTTCCAGGGCCCTCAAAGTCTCAAGAATGCTCTCTCTAGCTTAAGAGTTTTACACCTATTCCTCCTATCTGGGGCACACCTGTTCTCAAACTTGGTAACTTTTTACACGACCGTTTCTCTGTGAGGGCAGGGACCCTATCTCTCCACCGTGTATTCCTAGCACCTAGCACAGTGCATAACACACAAGAGCACTCAAATCGTCGGTGTCGTGAATTTATCAAAATAAAACCTGCATATTCAGTAAAGCCCTATTTTCATAAGAACATGAACCTTTCCTTTTCGTGCCTACCGATCTGTGAGTACATGCAACATACACACGCGTGCACCTAGGGAGATACGCATGAATCCTGCAACCGAATCGGGGCAGGGCAGGCTGTCTTTAACTATGTATAAATAGCGAATAGTGATGAGTCATCAAGAACCTCTGATTCTGAGGAAAGACAACACAAACTAAGTCACTTAACTAGGGCCACACAGTAAGTCTGCAGTATAGTTAAACTGCAGCCTTACAATTTTGCTATTTCTAGACACACATCCTAATTTATACAGCCACTGCAACCCAGTCAATCACCCCTAGAATGATACTATTACAAACATACTGAAGGGGATATTTTGGTTCTGGGCCTTTGAATCGAGTCTCTTCTCTAACAAGCATTACTGGGTTCCTTCGGAAGTGCTGAGTGGTTTAGCACTAGCCATTAGTTTTCAGCACTCAATTCTAAGCAATGATTATCCTTGATAAAGAACCATGTTCCTAAAACGAAGAAAGCAATTCTAATATATCTTGTATGGTCCCTTACTGAGGGAAAGGTCTTTTACAAAGGGATATTGGTGTAATTAAAGAATTATTCCAATAATGAGAAGAAACATTTCTCTATAAAAATGTCTTTTTTTTGTAAACTACGAATGAAGTGGGTAGATGTTCGTGAACTAATATTAAATTTAAAATGTAGGGTATAACTAGTACATTAATCTGTGCACTGGGAAAACGTGGAAGAAACCACAGAGGTATTAACAGTAGTTTTCTTTGGATGACTGGATCCGTTCAATTAAATTTTCTTCATAATAATCTTTCTGTATTTTCTATAAGTAAATACTACTTTCGTAATACAATAGTTTCTTCTACTTATATTCTTATTAGGACTCTAGTAATTTTCACTATGGAAATAATTAAAAGATTTAGAAGAAGTTTGGTTACTGTCATCTAGTGGCAAAATTTTAATTCATACAGAGGCAAAGGCAAGCCTGAAAAGGACTATACGACTTAACAAAGGTAAAGCCACTCAGAGTAAGGGGTAAGACAGGATTTAAATGAGATAATGTATATAAAACAGCCAGGATATACTTACATAGTACATAGCATATAGTAAATGTTTTGACAGATAAATCAAAATCTTTCTAGCTCCTACTGCTGAAATCTAAGAATTTTAGTTTGACATTCAAAGCCCTATAATGAATGGCCAGACTTACTTATTTCCAACCATTCCCACACTCTCCAATAATAACTCTCTGACTTTTGCTCAACATTGATAATTGAATACGGAATGAATGTCACTGAATATAGGTTTGCCCAAGGTCACTGAGCAAATCTATGCCAGAGAAAGGAATAGAAATGAATAATTGTCTAAGTTAGCAGTTAGAGTAAACTACCGTTTTATCCTACTTCCTTAAGCGTTTTCCTGTCGTTTGAGATTTTATAATGGTAGAAATACCACAAAATTTTTGTTTAAACCAAAGGGCACAGCGTTGAAAAACTGTCAATTCGTTGCTACATCTGCCACCAAAAATTTTGAAGTTTTTAATCATTAAACAACGACAGAAGTTTGCAACATCTAGGAATCAGTTCAAAGAATAAACAAGTATTGTATGATAAAATATAGTTACATTTACTAAATATTGCTTCTGATATCAGAGATTAGTTAATTTTTTCTATAAAATGTCAAACAGTAAATATTTTAGTCATCTGGGTCCTATGGTCTCTGTCACAGCTATTCTACTGTGAAGCCATAAATAATACAAAAACATATGAGCATGGCACATTCCAGTAAAACTATGAAAAGAAGTGGCAGACCGGGTTTTTGCCCAAGGGCTTAGTTTGCTAACCCTTGATCTATCTCACGTAAGTGTACATTTCTCTATTGAGAACATAAAAGATGAAAATAAGAGAATTTGGTATCAAAGATATGCCACTGGGCTGAGAAATTAGTCAACTTGAGTTCTGACTGTTTACTCAAAAATACTACTGAGCACATAGTTTCAAAAATTAAGAGATACAGCCTTTTTTCTTGAGAACCTTACAAACTCATTAGGCAATAAAAGTACACACAAAAAAACTGAATAGTAAATAAAGTACTCATGATTTAAGGGTCAAAAGGGTACAGACAGCTTCCACAGGGTTCACTGGCAGGGACAATCTCCAGGGGCGGGCATACTAGAGGAAGATGCCACAGAACCCAGAGGACTTTTGAGAGTCTGGCTGACTTAGAACAGACTCCCAAAGAGCTCTTAAAAAAAGAAATCCATTTGGCTGAGTTCACCTAGGTTTCCTCAAAGTTATCTGATCATGAACCATTTTTTTCCCTTATTAACAGTCTGTGGCTATTAACAGTCTGTTAAGACTTATTAACAGTCTGTGGCTATACTGCCAGGAATACATTTTAGGAAATGCCAGTCTGTATTGCAAAGAGGTCAATGACCAATAGACCAGTGAGAGAGGAGAAGAAAGCTCAGCAGCACTGAAGCCTGGGGGCTTGGAAAGATAAGGTGTTAAATGAGGTGTTGGATAAAATCAGGCTGTCCTCAAAAGGGGCATATGACCGAGCCAGAGGACAGTTAGGTGAGGAAAGATGCTACAGATAAGTTGCACCAGCACTACTCTCTCACTTAGACCTCCCCTGCTTCGTATCAGAGCACAGCAACCCGAGGACAACAGCACTTCAATGTTTTATCTTCAGAGCAGCCCAAAAATGCGCACATAAATTAGTTCCAAATTGAATGATAATTAGAATTAATTCTTATTAAATAAGAATTTAATTTATGAAAAACAGCAAGTGTAATATGTAAGGAGAAGTAAAGTTTATATACTGGTGTATTCTCTTCTCTGTAATCTGAGGGATATGCTTTAAAATAACCCAGTGCAGGGATACAGATAAAACAAGACTGGTCTTATGTTGGTCTTTAATGAAATTGGGTAATGGGTACGTGTGGATTTATTACACTCATATTTTTATTTATTTTGAAAAGGACTGTAATAAAAATGTTTAAAAATCAACTTAAATCCTAGTCTGCACTAATATAAATCTAACATCCACCTATGCTACGTAATAATAGTACTGTCCTACGACATCTGATGCATCGACTGATTCCGGACAGCACATTGAAAGATGGAATCTACTGGGTAACAAAAGAAGTAGCAAGTTCTATTTTGTTAATACAAAGAACAGGTGAAAACACAAGAAATTTTTAATTTTAGAAAAGGAGGGGAAGAGGTAGAGGTGACTTTCAATATCTGGGTAATAACAGATCCTATCTTGCAGGGCTATTGGGAGGATTAAATAAAACGCTGTATATTTAGATGTGCTTAGCATAGGACCCAATATGTACATGTACCCGATAAGTATTGGTTATTACTGTTATTATTAGTTACTACATACAAGTGGGACACTTATTCTCTTAGCTTTGGAAGAACAAACTAAGGCCAATGAACAGAAATGGAAGAATAAAAGATTTCAGTTAAATCTACCATCAGAGTTATCCAATCATAAGAAGATTGCTCAGTGTGGTACTGACCTCCACATTATCATATATATTTCTAAAACAGAGGATGAATAAGCATCTAAGAGGAAAGTCACAGAGTAAAGCCTTTACTAAGCACACAGTTGGACATTTTAGGATTTTCTCCAAATGCTAATGCACCCACTGGAAGATTTCACTACTTTATATTTAATGGTCTAAAAATAAGAGACAGTCACCTCAGATTTAGGTATTTCATATTACTTTTACTGCGTTGTCATATGGAAGCAAGACGCTCATAGCCTAAATATCTACTACTAATAATTTTGAAGTTGGGTGAGTTCCTTATGTTTGCGAAGCACTTAACAGAATTGGGTGTTCAGAGCCAATGGCTAGCTATATCATTTAAAAATTTTTATGACACTAAAAATATATTTCTTACATAATGAACAATTAATTGTAATTAAGTCTTTATCCTTCAAATGAACTTTGTAAAGTACAGACTCCTGGATTTAGATCTTATTTAAATCTTAATCTGCTAGATTTGCCATCTTCAAAGCTAAAAATCAAAAAGAAATCAGAAACATGCTCCGAGTTGCACTGCGCAAACTGCCACGACGTTTCTCTCTCCTTAAGCAGGAAGCACGAACCTGGGCAATCTCCTCGGTTTTCCTTAATTTCTCCTCCCAGGTCACAGTCATTTCCTGGATTAGCTTTTCTGATTCTTCCAGCCGGTCTTTCAGCTCTGGAGATTTCATTGCCTACAAGCAAAATGTTTATTTCATGAAATGTCTGTACAATGCCCTGAAGAAAGAAGTCGCTAAATCCAGGAGGACAAGAGGAACAACCTGACTCTTCTTAGCTCTACAGCTCACTGGGGTCCCTGACCTGCCTAAGACACAAGGACTGTCACTGACCCAAAGCATCCAGACTGTGCGGGTCCCACAGACTCACCTAGTTATCCAGTGGGTTTGAAAGAAGACTTAACCTTTTCATTTTTCTCTAACCTGTTGTTACTGTGAGATCTAATTACATTTAGGGAGAAAAAAAGTTCAAGCTACCAAGGGCTTATTTTTTTAAATCTCAATAGGTCTAGACTCATATGTGTGCCTCATTCTACTCTTAATTGATGACTTTGGGTATTTCTTCAAGTATATGCAGACTAAACTTGCACATGTTGAAAACTGGGCGGTGTTATTGATACCAGGAAGACAGAAACAAACTTTCAAAGAATCTTGATGAACTGTAAAATTATTCCTGTAAAAACAGGATAGGATTCAACAGGCAAAAATACAATCAAGGTAATTGTTTTGACCATGTAATTTACTGTTATACTACCAGAAAACAGGTCATGAGAAGAGGGCTATGGCCTCAGGCCCAAGAAAGAATCCCACAGTGCTTGGAAATAATGGGAACAGAAATGCTAATTAAAGTTGGGATCCTGAATCTGACATTTTATCCCACTTTTGATAAAAGGATAAGCATTTGAAACTATTACGTATAGAATGGATAAACAAAAAGGTCCTACTGAATAGCACAGGGAACTATATTTGATATCCTGTAATAAACCATAATGGAAAAGAATATGAAAAAGAATATGTATATAACTGAATCACCGTGCTGCACAGCAGAAACTGACACAACACTGTAAATCAACTATACTTCAATAAAATAAATCTTTAAAAATCAATAAAAAAGATTTTTGGTTAGAATTGTGTAGGTTTTGAATTCAGTAATGGAACATAAATATCATACACTATAGAATGTACAAAGGATAGTGAAACAGGGCAGTTTTAAACAGATGGCTACTTCTGCTATATTTTTTCCTATGAACATAATTAACCCATAACATGGAAAAACTAGCTTATTATGGTGTGCAAGACCTCCTTAGGATTTCTGTTTGGACTTCAACCGATGAACATCTGATACAACACAAATCTGTTTGATGCCTCTTCTAATTAGCCTATGCACATTCACCACCATTTGCTGCACTAGTATTAAGTTGTACCTATTTTTGTTTCAAGCATCTCTCTTTCTCTACCCTATTCTACTGTACCTCTTTTCTCGTCGGCTGCCTATACTGTGGAAAGAAACATTTTCTCAATTCCCCTTATTCTCTCCTCGTATTCAATCCTTTAACACCTGTAAAAACTATCTAAATTTCAACTATGACAATTTATCTGTCTTCCTTTATTACTCATCTCAAATTTCTCTTCCTATAGGAAATTCAAAAATTCTACTCATCACTTATGGCTCTGGGGGAAGAAAATTCAAGTTCTAGCTTTACTGGATTTTCCTAGACCCATAATGCTGCTCGGCTGTGCCTCATACCTCTGCTTTGGTCAGCTGCTCTCGGAGTTTTTCTACTTCTTCTCGGAGGTCCCGGATAATCCGTGCATTGGGATCCTCATTCACCACAGCGTGGTTCACGATGTTCTTGGCACGATCTGCATATCGCAGGGTTGAAAGGGTTTCGTCATAGTTGTCAGCGGCCGGACTCACAGTAGCTACCATGGCTGTCTTGCTGTTACCCCCAAGACTGTCCTGGAGGAGAAAAAAAATTGAATACATTTTAAGTTGGAAGAAAACATCATATGGGAACGCTGAAGCCCCATATGATGAGATAATGTCCCAAGGTCAAACACAGGTTTAAGGACAAAGCCAGGACTTAGGTACAGGTATACTGGCTCCCAGTCCCATGCTCTTTCTTTGCTGGCAAAAGCTACTTTTCTGCAAAAGGGAGCTTTGGTTTTTGAGAAAGAACTGGGAAATACAATGAAGCCCACACTTATTTCAGTTTAATAAAAATTAATTCTAAGTCAATTTGTCCTCTTTTAACAGGCAACATGATACCATAAGTCAGCAGACTGCTCAGAATAAAAAAGGATGCTTTCTTAAGTGCCTACAAAATCTCCCTGAGAAGACTGAACAGTCGTAACAGTATTTGATCAAAGAGTGATTACCTACAATCTACTCCGTGAAGCCTAAATAATAGCTCTGTGAAGCCTAAATAATAGCTCAGAAAGTGGTGCTGTTATAATGCTATCAAGCACCTTGTAAATTTTTTAAATCATAAAGTACAATTACGGTCTTAGAAAACAAAAGATACATTGAAGGCCCTTCATCGTATTCCATCTGACAGCATTTCAAAAACTACTGAAACAGGCTTCAGGTTCTATACAACCGCTTCTAGAGTTCAGACAAGGGTGCTGAAAAAAAGACATTCGTCTCCATTAGAGAAAACCGCTAAAGGGACTTTAGGATGGGCTTCAACAAATTCAAAAAACAATTTCCCCTTGAGAACATTAAAAAATAACTAGATATAACTCAGGATTACAAAACAGGGCTTGGGAAGTCAAGTCTACCCCACGCCGCTTCGCCACACAAAGGCTGCATGAAATCCAGCTGCGCGGGCGGCCTCTGAGACGGCCCCCAGAGATCTACGCCTCCTGGAATTCACACCACCGTGTCTTCCCCTTCCCTGAGTGTGGGCGGGACTTTCTGATCTGCCTCTAAGGAAGAGAACACAGAACTGATGGCTTGCCACATCTGAGATTAGATTATAAAAGACTGTCTTCTGTTGTGGGTGTTTTCTCTCACTCAGGGAAACCACTGCCATGAGGTGAGGCAGCCCGAGGAAGAGACCTCAGGAGTGAGTTTGGAAACACATCTTCTGACGCCTGCCCACAAGCACTCAGGTGAGCAGATCCAACCTCTGCACTGCAGCCACGGGAGAGACCCCACCCAGAACACTCAGGCTGCACCTGGAATCCTGACCCAGAGAAACCCTGAGGTAACAAACGATGGCTGCTCCCAGCTACTGAGTTTTCAGGGTAATCTGTTGCACAGCCATAGATAACTCCCACTACACTATCTCAGGATGAGAGTTACCCAGAAGACTAGATTCAATGCCCCCTTTCAGTAGTAAAGTATCACTGAATTATAGACTCACAATATTAGAGAGAACACTCAGGCTGGCCACTAATGAGGAATTCATTAGATCACAAGAAAGCCAACTCTATCTTTCGGCTGCATTAACCAATACAAAATTCTTACTTTTGAAGATAGAAATGTTTTCCGTTATCAATATTTCTAAAATTTGCTTGAACCACCCGTGATTTATACACCTTTGTGCAGAGATTATTCAGTCCTCAGCCTTTTGTGAATTAGAGTATTAGTATCCCCATTTTACTGATGAAAAACCAGAGGTTTGTTCTGACAAAGGAGGTTAAATACCTTGCCTACAGATCCAGAACTAGTGAAGTGAAAACATTCCTGCCCAGTTGTATTCTACCTTCCAGTCCAATATGATTTCCACTCCCTCACAGCTACCCACGATAGCCCAGTAACAAAATAACACCTGGCAACAGAGAGAGTTCAGACCTGAAGCCTTTCCAAATTGTTCTGTCCTAGTGCCAGAAACAAAATTATTCCCTAGGTGTTGCTAACAGTTCAATATAATCACAAACAGTACGTCCCCTTATTCATCCATTACTAAAATTTTGGTTTTCCACAGAAAACACAGCTAAGATAATTATATCATTGAAGGAAATAACTCTTCGATGCATGAAAAGGGAGGAAATGAAAGTAATCTGGGCTTTAGGAAGCAAAGGCAATTTCTGCAAAGCCTGGATGACTGCTTGCTTCACTCTACTTCCAGACACTGATCTCACATTGCTGGTGCCCAGCTTTGGCAACTTCCAGAAAGATGTCAAGAAGAATCCCATGCACGTTAATGGAATTCAAATGTCATATATCAAGATCATAGGAATTACATCTCAGGCTGGAATTCAGTTCACAAGCAGCGCCGTGGTGCACTGATGCCCTTCCAGAACCACTGCATTCTTTTAGCCCACAGGAACAGCAAATGCGGTTGGGTAGAAGGGGATTCGTAACAATAACTACCACAGGAGAAAAGCATGCATACTGTGCTTCAATTTGTGCTGAGAAAAGGAAACCTGGCAAACAACAAATACTTGACATTTTTTTTTTTTTTTTTTTTTTTTTTTTTTTTTATGCGTTACGCGGGCCTCTCACTGTTGTGGCCTCTCCCGTTGCGGAGGACAGGCTCCGGACGCGCAGGCTCAGCGGCCATGGCTCACGGGCCCAGCCGCTCCGCGGCATGTGGGATCCTCCCAGACCGGGGCACGAACCCGTGTCCCCTGCATCGGCAGGCGGACTCTCAACCACTGCGCCACCAGGGAAGCCCGACATTTTTTTTTTAATACTTGACATTTTAAAAGCCCTCGTGCATGAGCAACAATATGCTCATATTCAAAAATGGCCTCATGCCATCAGCAAAGAGGAAACAGCAACAAAAGAACTGGCACTCATTCAAGGAGAAAGTATAATGCTTCTTGTTTACTCTTTAATTGTTTAATTAGGCAAATCAGATGAGCTTTGTTTCAAACGCAGAAACTGCAAATTAAATGGACATGAGAAAGAATTTTAGAAGTCGGAATTTTTTAAAGCTGAAAGAACTCTTTGAAGTCACTTAATCAAATTATTTCATTTTACAGACGAGAAAATGAGACCCAGGAAGATTGACAGGCTTACCAAAGGTCATAATGCTAGTGCAGAGCAGAGCTGAAATTATTCATTCATTCAACTTTTCACGGAGCTTACCATCTAGAGGGCAATGCTGGTGAGCAAATACTATATGCTAAGAACTAAAGTAGAGGTAAATACAATATGGTCTGGGAAAACAGAGAAAAAGCAGAAAGCCCAGTCTTGAAAGGTTAGAAAAGACTCCCAGAGAAAGTGACATTTGACACCTAAAGATGAATAAGCATCACCTAGGTAAAGGGGATGAGGGAGGGAAGTAAGAAGAGGGATTGAAGAGAGGAGGAAGACAGTTCCCAGCAGAGTAAGAGCAAAGTCCTAGAAGTAAAAGTACTCATCACTCAGCTAGAACTGATAATGTCAAGAAGCAAAAGCTGAACACTGACAAGTAGGGAGGGGCCTAGTAAACCACAAGTCTTTAAATAACTTGGACTTTATCATAAGTGCCCCTGGAGAGTTATTGAAGACATTTAAGTTTAAGAAGAGTATTAATTTAGAAAGACAGCAACCTAACTATAAAGAACGGAATGAACTAGGAAAGCCCAGGAAAGAAGTTTCAATCACCCAGGCGAGAGAAGAAAGCCTTCATTATTCATTAAGTAACTGGCAGAAAGGATGCAAAAAAGTAGATGAATTCCAAAGATATTCATTATTGGAGCACTCATTACAGGAAGTTACTTGATGTTAAGAGACCTATATTTAGAAAGTCACAGAGAGAAGAAAACATAATCTTAATATGAAACAGTTCTCCACTGACCACTTACCAAATGAGTAAGCGCTCAACCCTGCCCGAGAGAACAGCAATCACATCCATCCCCATCCCCCCACGTCACACCCCCACCTGCCAAATCACCAAGTGTGAGCAGTTTCTCTGACTCTAAGAGCACTACATAATTATAATGCGAACACAAGGCAAAAAAAAAACTTTAAAAAGAAACTGCAGATCTTATAAAGGATGAGCAATTTTATGAGTTGGATGAAAGTCACGGTGGAGAATACTAGCATCATACCAAGTCAAACAAGGATCAGGAAGAATTAGACTAACTGAGAATTAAAGAAGGACATAAAAGACACTTGAAAGGAGAATGATTTGTGTAGCAATGGATTCCAAAAGGCTTTGGGGAAAACTGTTTAAACCCCAGCATAGGTTTTACAAAAATGCCCCTACTTATGATCTTGTACAAAAGTCAAACATCGTAAAGAAGGTCATGTAGTTCTTCAGGAAAAATATGACAAAGATCAAGGAAACTGTTCATTTTTTTAGCCTAAGAATTAACACATAGAAGTTACAATCATAGCCTAGTTTTATTAAACAGAAGATAAAGTGAGCTTTTTAAAAAAGTGTTTAGTTTTGTTCTTCAAGTTCAATTATATTCAACAGTTTCTACCACATTTGGTAAAAGTAAGGTGCGTCTCTTTCTAGTGAAAAGAAACCTTTAGTAAGAAGAGCACAGCCTAGGCAACAGAAGATGGGCAGCAAAGTCAGCCCTGGATTCCAATCTTGGTTCTGTCACTTGCAGGTTCTGTGTCCGTTGCCACATCTGTAAAATGGGAACACCACCATCTGCCTTCCAAGGAATAAATGAGATAATGTATGTGAAGCACTTTGCACAGTACCTGATTCTCCTGACCCAAGCTCTCCTGGCCTCCAGCCTATGGGATGGACAGTCAAAGATTAACCTAGCCATTTTAACTACGTCAACTTAACAAAGTATTTCTTATTGTTGGGTTAAATGGACTGAAGCAGCAACACTGGAACGACAGGACAATGAATATTCTTTTAAATCAGGCACATCCAGAAATCATCAGGAATGATCAGGAGATGTTTCTATGGAAAGTGTGAGGAAGAAGTATCGTATTGAGATTTCTTCTGGAAATTAAACAAATGAGACTTCAAGGTTAATTACTGACACTTGAGACAATTATTTCCTTGGTAATTAAACGTTTTATAATATGTATCCCTTTAATTCAAGAGTTATTTACAAGTGGTTTTTTTTGTTTTTTTTTTTTTGCGGTACGTGGGCCTCTCACCACTGTGGCCTCTCCCGCTGCAGAGCACAGGCTCCGGACGTGCAGGCCCAGCGGTCACGGCTCACGGGCCCAGCCACTCCGCGGCACGCAGGATCCTTCCGGACTGGGGCATGAACCCGCGTCCCCTGCATCGGCAGGCGGACTCCCAACCACTGCGCCACCAGGGAAGCCCTACAAGTGGTTTTTAATCATCAAATTTTGTTTATCTTTTTGTTTTGTTTTATTTATTTATTTATTTTTGGCTGTGTTGGGTCTTTGTTGCTGCACACGGGCTCCTCATTGCGGTAGCTTCTCTTGTTGAGGAGCACGGGCTCTAGGCGAACGGGCTCAGTAGTTGTGGCTCACAGGCTTTAGAGCGCAGGCTCAGTAGCTGTGGTGCACAGGCTCAGTTGCTCCGCAGCATGTGGGATCTTCCCGGACCAGGGCTCGAACCCGTGTTCTCTGCATTGGCAGGCGGATTCTTAACCTCTGCGCCACCAGGGAAGTCCCTATCCTTTTGTTTTAAATTTCTACTTTTATTGCATTTTGGCCAAAGGAAGTAATCTACCTGATTTTCTACTGTGGCAAATTTCACTTAATAAAGCATGCTCAAACACTGTGTAGAGTTTTAGAAAGTAAAGTTGAATACTAGTAAAGCCTTTGAGAGGGTGTAGAAACTAGAAGAAAACCCTACTCCCTTTACAAACATGGTTCTCTAAACATGTCAAAAGCTGTGTTCTCTACTAAGCTGCCTGTGTTTAACTCATCTTTATATGCTCAACCACTAGCACGGTGAGTAACAGGTATTCAATAAATTCTTGATCACTGAGAAAATAAGCCATCACACAACTAAACAGGCTCACAAAATTATTTTTCCATTTTAAAAACATTTTTTAAAAGAGCATTAGGTAAAATATTTTATTCTGGGTTGGCAACTTTATAAGGAATTAAATTGTCACTAGATTTGATATCCTCTAACTCCCAGTCCAATACCTAATCCACCACACCAGCTCTATCAAGACCAAAGGGAATCTTGAAAGACTAGAAGAAACCTGGAAATAGTCTCTCTCTTCACCAAACTCCGATTACATGCCATTTTCTTCTCTCTCATGGAATCACCCACTCGTGTTATAGTATTCTGTGTATACAACTTCTCTCCCTTACTAGACTGAGTGATTACAGGGCAAGGAGTGTCTAGCGTTTCCTTACATCCTCCTCACAGCGCTTCATACAGGCTTTTTCTTCCTCATTTCCATTTCTTTCATTCATGCTGAATCAATTAACCAGTGAATGACTGTGTGCTCTACTCTATCTTTTAACAACAGCTTTAAGCAGCTGAAAGCAAATTAAAATGATCATGAGTAGTCTGGAAGTTAAACAGAAAAAGAAGATCCAAAATGTCCATCAAACAAAAGGAGTCTGTGAGAAGGATGCAGCAGTCCAGCTGGGTCTGGAACACAGTGGAAACCCCTTTCCTACGACGCGCTCAGCTATCAGATCAGCACTAGGTCCTGTTCTAGTCCCCAAATCTCAGAGGCGACTGTGCGATTCGGTGTGCCGCAAACCCCCCTGCTTCCGGGTCCTGGTGAATCAGAAAGAAACCCATGCTTAATCCATTAAAATTAGGACTACCATGTAAGAGTCTAATGATTATAAATTTGAACACTGATGTAGGAAATTATAATTGGGAGAAATCAATAGTCTACTCTTTATTCTTCCTTTTCACCAACCACCAAGAGCATCCCAGAAAGGGGGGAGAAAAACTTACTTTGAGCAGCCAAGTGAGAACTGAGTCACGATATGGAACAAATTTATTCTTGTTTTTGCCAGCACCCTGATCTGCTAGGGCTGAGATAACCAGACCGAGGGTTGTGAGGGACCTGCATGGTGCAACAAACCGTAATAATCGTAAAAACCTGAGTGTATCAAATGTCACATTTTAGCACAAAGACTGAACATCAAGATGCCTTTGTACCAGCACGAGAACAGCACTGTTGTCAGCATTTTGCTGCTCAGGTTAAGAACACATAAACTCTAAATGTTGATATCCCTCTAATACTACTGTAAGCTATAAAATTGCTTAGTTCAATTTTTTTTTCATTTTTGTAAAAAAAAAAAATGTAAACTGTAAACCATTAGGTCAAGATAATGACACAAATGCCACATATCTTTAAGAAAGGATGCCACAAACACAATACGATTAACTAAAACATAGTACAAGGCAAGAACATTCATATATATATAAATAAATAATAGCGTAGCATCTGGATGATGGTATTCTATGATCTCCAGCTGGTTACTGATGACTGTCTCACTAAGTGTCCTTCTGGGAGCCACAAGGATGGAAAAGATTCCTGCCCCCAAGGGGCTAACAATATAGCTTAAGGTAAGAAAATGTATAACCATATGAAGGACTTGGTGCACAAAATATTACTTTGTAAAGTAAAACCTTGGTATAAATAAGCACCACAGCTGTCATAAAAAGCAAAGCCCGATGTAGCCAGTACACGTTATTGTTTGTTCAGACAGTGACACCCACGCCAAGATCCACAGCTGGACTCCGATACTCCGATTATCTTTGTTTCTATAGCTTAGACCAGTGGCTCTCAACTGGAGGGTGACTATGTCCCCACAGGGGGCAGCTGGCCGTATCTGGAGATAATCTATGTTGTCACAACTCAGGCTGGGGAGAGAGATGGCAAGTACTGCCGCCACCTAGTGGGTAGAGGTCAGGGATGCCACTAAACATCCTACGAGGCATAGGACCACCCCCTGGGACAAAGAACTCCCTGGCCCTGAACCTCAATAGGGCTACCCTTGGGAGACCTTGGACTTGACTGAGGTTGTGCTCCTCAGCCCCAGAAGGCCTCTCAACAAAACATAAAACAGGCTCGGGACCTTAAAAAATATCTCTGAAAAAAAATTCTACACTATTTATTCTTTATAGCCTCAGTCATTCCGGAATCCTATTCTTTCAATAACTACAGAAGTTCCCCCTTTTGGCTACTAAGTCACTGAAGCAACAGAGGCAGGCTTCTGGACAACTTACTTGTTGATGTTGCTGCCTTCCTTCAGCCTGTCACCTGCCGCTCCCGTTTTCGTCGCTCGCTCGCTGCCGGCTAAATCAACCAAGCTCAGCTTGCCCACTTTCTCTCCAGATGTCTGGGAAGCAAATCGACAAATACTAACAAACAGTTACAGAATACAGAAAGTGATACATCTCTACCGAATGAGTCTAGTATCTAAATCCTTTATTAAAGCGTATCTGTTGTTATTTTAAAGTTAATTTGTGCTGCTACATAACAGTGTAAGAAAACTACACAATCTAGTAGTAGATACACACAAAATTATACACAACTACGAATCCAGACAGAAAACTATCTCAAAACAAAACAGTGCCCCCCAATATGGTACATTTTGAAGGGAACCCAACAAAATCTTCTTAGAGAAGTATACAAAAGCACTATTCATAAGGTATAAATTTTAATATGTGAAACCACGCTTAAAATTTCATATATATTTACCAATAATCCTGAGGGAAAATATTTGAATTTCTTATGATACAAAAAAATCTGACTTTTATACAACAGAAGGATCCCTCAAAGACCCAATGCTTTCTAAAATTTTTCATATTATTCATATAATAATTCCCTTGTTTCATAATTTCAGGTATTAAATTTACATATTTTTCTAGTTATTATACATACTGACATTTTCCTTTATCAAAAATGTTCAAAACAGATAGTTCAAAACAGATAGTTCAAAAACAGATAGTTTATACTTCTGCAGCAATGTAAGAAATGTGGGAAAGCAATGCCAAAATCTATGGACTGGATCACTTTTTAAAACTTTCCTTTAAAGTATACATTTATACTTATTTCCATAAATAAACATGTTGCTAACAAAAGGGTATTAAGCTTCCCAAATCAAAAGTACTTTTGGTTTAAAAAAAAAAAAGTCAGTATGTTTTTTGTTTTAAGCTGAAAAGGAAATAGAAAACAAAGAACTTTTTGTCGTTGCACTAATCTTGCTGTGATGGTAAAAGAAGAAAAATATGCTCTCAGCAAATGAAAATCTTGCCAAAATGCAGCACTTTGCCAGGGTGATCATTTTAGCTTCTGGTATTTGAAATTGATTCGCTGGAGGGTAGTAATAAAATATGCAAAAGTTCACATAAAAAGTAAGAGGGAAAACACAAATGTATGAGCCAACACAGAAGTTTTCAGTGTGATAGAAGCATACACATCTCTGGCTCTGTTACTTTTCATAAGCTTCAAGTCCAAATGCTCAAAAAATTATTCTACAAATCTAGAATCTTGTAGTACAAGTTCCCCAGTATAACTGACTCCTTCTAACACTTTGCTGTTTAGCAGAAGGTAACACTTCAAAAGAAACTCCACTAAATCAGCTAGAGTATTATTAGCTTATACAGTTTGCCATCAGAGTTGAAAGCTCAAAAAATGCTATGGCAGAGGAACTATGGGCCATCAGCTTGTATAACTTCTGTTCCAACTTCCTTTATTTGGAGAGGGTGGAGAGCTAAAACCTACATTTCTCAGACTCCCTTGCAGCCAAGGCTCAGGATGTGACTTAGGTTCTGTCAATCACATATTCTTGCTTAAGATTTAGAAGGCAGAAACAAAGTAGAGGTCATCCCCCTCACCCATTTTGGCTTATTTTCTGCTGGCAAGCAGGAGTGTGGATATAAGTTTTCCTAAAAAGGCATCCCAGCTCACATTCTCCAACTACCAGGGCTCTAAGAAGGTGGTCTCACTGACTCCTGTATCTTGGATCACAGCTCTGGGGTGTGCCTGGAACTCACAGGTCTGGGGGTGGCCTCAGGGGTAGTACCATCCTCACTGGATGAGATCTGTGCTCTTCTGGAGGTTATTCCTAGAGATTTAGTCTAGAAATCACTCCTCAGAAGGTGTACCAACAACTCTGTAATCATCCAATTCCCTCTATTAAATCCCTTTCTGTTTACCTAGAGTAGCTTGTTTCTTGTCCTGAGTCCTAACTGATACACATGCCTGGCTAGGACTTTAAGTCGTCTAACACCTGAAGGGAATAAGATAAACCATGATCCACTTTAGAAATTAAAAAAAAAAAAAGGTCACGTATCTGAACACCTACCCCAGACTTCACATCATATAAAGTGTGTGTGAGGGTGATTTTGAAGACTGCATGTGATCGGCTGCTCTCCTCATTCATGTTGGTTGCAGCAACTGTACGAGATTTGTTACCTTCAGACATCAAAGATTCAATATCCTAAGTGGAAACAAGTCATAGACACACATTTCATTATCTAATAAACATTAAAACTCTGCTATACTACGAAATGCATTCCAAGTTTCACTACTTAGTCAACCACATTTGGAGTTTACATTCTGTTTCTCGATGAACATTATGCCCCACAGAGTACAACAGCCAGCACTATCTCTGAAAACTCAAATAAAATACATTATTTACTGTAGGTGCAGAATAAAGCAGCAGCTCTGACCAAGAATTAGAAAAGTTTAGAAACTACATGTTGAAGTCCCACAAGATGGACAAACATGCCATGCCAATCCTCATCTCATCTAGAAATTTGAAAAACTTTAGCTTATTTAATTATAGTAATAGAAGTTAATTGTTAAATCAAATTAGATTGTATAAATAAACAGCAAACAAAAATAATTTGTAACCCCTTCACACAGGCATAGCATTACATCACTGCATTGGTGTATATCTTACCAGACCTGTTTTTAAAAATGAGGACATCAAGAGACTAATTTTCTGCACAGATTCACTACTTCATTGCCATTATAACTAAAACAGAGACAGCATGATACACTCGAAAGATCATGGGATCTTTGCGGGTTTTTTTTTAATGTTATAAGCTCTAAAACAGTTACTTAAGCAGTCTGAAATCTAGTTTCATAAATAACAATACAGCTATGACATCATCTACCTTACAAGGATTTTAATGAGGAATAAGAAACATACTGTACTTGTGAGAGAGTGTACTAGTTCCCTTCCTTTATCCAGCCTCCTCTTGTTTCCAGTAAAGGAACCCCATCTTTACTGAGCACACTGCAGCGGAACTAAGAGACTGCACTTCCCAGATGCCCTTGCAACTCAGCCTGGTGATATGACTAACTTTTAGCGAATGAGACAAAAAGTCACCTGGGAATTCACCTTAAAGGGAATAGGCACACTATCACATGCTGGTTCTGAGCCATCCTGAACTATGAGAACAAGGGCATTACTAAAGACCTAGCTCTATGTGGAAAGCTGGAAAGAATCTAGATCCTAACAGCAGCTTTGGAGTCGCCATACCAGCCCTCTCACCATTCATTCATTTGTTCACTCTAATAAATACAGAAAGCACCTACTACAAGCCAGGTACATTTTAAGATACTGAGGATACATAGGAACAAAACAGATAATAATTCATATTCCAAAGCACTTAAGTCCTGTTATATTATTTTCAGTTATATGCAGCCAAACATAATCCTAACTGACACATATATATGAAAAACTTTGAAAATAATAAGATTCTATTTTCCTATATAAATGAAAAAGAATAATATTTAAGGACAAATTCAACATGATACATAACAAGCCTCAAAGTAAAAATACTGCAAAAAGAGGTAGAAGTTGGCACCAGAATGGAAAAACAACAAAATGTAAAATTTACAATTTTCTAGATTTTTCCAAATCCATTTTAGATCCACTAAATCTTACAATCCTGACACTTAATGAAAAAGCTTTATTCTATTTAGCCTACATTCTTTAAAAATAAATGTTTCTTGTTTTTCTTTCTTTTAATTAATTAATTAATTTATTTATTTATTTATGGCTGCATTGAGTCTTCATTGCTGTGTGCGGGCTTTCTCTAGTTGCGGTGAGCGGGGGCTACTCTTCGTTGAGGTGCACGGGTTTCTCACTGGGGTGGCTTCTCTTGTTGCAGAACTTGGGCTCTAGTAGGGCGTGAGGGCTCAGTAGTTGCGGCATGCAGGCTCAGTAGTTGTGGCTCGCTGGCTCTAGAGCGCAGGCTCAGTAGCTGTGGTGTACGGGCTTAGTTGCTCTGCGGCATGTGGGATCCTCCCAGATCAGGGCTTGAACCCGTGTCCCCTGCATTGGCAGGCAGATTCTTAACCACTGCGCCACCACGGAAGTCCCTAGCCTACATTTATTCATTGGTCTCTAATCATCTAGACATTCATTGATCTTTAATCTGTTGTCTCCTACATAAAACTCTTTATTGAATCTTAATTTTTTTGAATAAAATGTCTTTTTATACTTTCCAATCTCTCTGAGCTCTCAAAAAAATCTTGATCTCTCTCCACTGTTGCAGAAATAAGCTCTCAAATATCATTATTAAAACAACAATACCTAACATTTATATGATACTGTAGAGTTTTCTAAGACTTTTCACATGCACTATCTCATTTGATCTCCTCCAGGAAGCTTTCCTGGATACCACCCTCCCTGGACACCTACATATCCACTGAAGGCAGGTATTCCTCCTCCAAACTACCATGAATCCTGAACAATGCATCTCTCACTGCACTTAAAATCATGTTGTTTTACAATACCTTTATAACATCTGTAAGCAACTTGAGGGAATGGACCACCTCATTCATTTTTTATATTTCTTCAGCACTTAGCACAATGCCTGGCACATAACAGGTATTCAATAAATGTTTACTAAATGAAGTAAACAGTGTTTACTAAATGAAGTATCGTTGACCAAATGATAGAATGTGATTAATGAACAAAGGAACTAATGAATCTACCTCAAAAGATAGTCAAGACAATAAAACTAATTTCCATTCTAAAAATTAGGACAAAGAGGCTTGGTGAGACAGAGTAAACAATCCAGAGTCATATAGGAGTCATATGAGAAGACTGTCACCATCAACAGTCTCTGACTCTTAATTCAATGGATATTACATCACAGCTCACCCTACCCCCATTTTCCCCACAAGGAAAGCCTAACGGATTCACACAAAGCATAACTGTGAAGTTTGAAAATGAAGAGAACTAGTAACTAAAGGTAAAAGAGTGATTCTCTCAAATTAGAAACAGGCTTTGAATTCCAACTACTCAACTCATATTTTATTTCATTAAATCAACAAAATCATAAGCAACATCATTATTTTATGTACTACTACAGAAGAAAAAAATACTGCCATTTATCATTTTAAGATACAATCGTAAGGAATATCACAATTTTAGAGCTCATAAAAATGGGAAAAACGTGTCTCACAATAGATGAATAGGTATGCCTTGCAAATATGTATACCTTCTCTCAAAATTAAACTGACCCAAAGCTTTTTAATAAAGGCTTTTGTAACTTTTTTACAAACTTTTTTGTGACTTATTAAGTGATGCTACCATAATTTTTTTTTCAGCAAAAGATCACAAATTCAACAACAAAAAAATCTGCTACAGCGAATTTTAGTAGTTCACATAAAGGATGTTGTTACCTTGTAGCCTGTGACAGCCAGTTTAGAAAGTCCATCGACATAGGGTCCCAACACACTGTGCTCTCTGACTCTTAACGTTTGACGGCTTCTGTTCAGTAAAAACAAAAGAATCAATTTTTAAACAATTAACCTGTTTAAAAGCCATGCGCAATAAAAATACATACTGAATTCAACAAAGATCCCACATAAGTAGAACAAACAGACTTGATCCCAGAAGAATTTAAACCAAAACTTAAGATCTTGACTAGTAAGAAAAACTTGATAATGTGGTAAAATCTCACATCATTCAAAAGGGTACACTGTGGGATGTCTACTACCACAAAGAATGCAGAGTCAAATAAATACAAACAATCTACTTGTCAGATCACAGAATGTGGCACAAAGAGCAGAAACTCAATAAATGTTAACTGTGCAAAAGAAAGAAAACTACAGACAAAACTCAATCATGAATAAAGACAAACAAATATAAACAGACAAAAATAAAGACAACAGGCTGAATCTAACAGTGATTTAAAAACAAAAGTTGGACTGTCCCAGGGCTGCTAGGTTGTTTTAACACTGAACAAAGATTCATGCTCTTTACCACAATGATAGACTAAAGAGGAAAAAAATATACATGATCATTTCAATAAGTGATTTCAATAAACTGAAAAATGATTCAATAAAATTAAATACTCATTCATGATTAAAAAAATAAACCTCTTACAAACAAGGAACTACTAAAACCAGTAGAGGGCACCTGTCAGAAACTTAGAGCATATAGCATACTTAATGATAACAACCAAAAAATATAAAGAATATTTGATGACTGATTCTATGTCAAAAAAGCTCTTCAAAAAATCTAAACATTACAATTCTTTTTTTTGGTTGCACCGTGCAGCTTACAGGATCTTAGCTCCCTGCCCAGGGATTGAACCCGGACCACAGCAGTGAAAGTGCCATGTCCTAACCATTGGACCACCAGGGAATTCCCTAAACGTTACAATTTTTAAAAAGAATATTTATTGATGGTGAGATTACAAGTGATTCTTGTTTTATGTAACTTATTATTTTCTAATGATTTGGAATCTTACAGTACCCTAGGATCAACCACCAAAACTTTACTTACTACTATAAAACTGTATATAAAATACACATAGAGGGCTTCCCTGGTGGTGCAGTGGTTGAGAATCTGCCTGCTAATGCAGGGGACATGGGTTCGAGCCCTGGTCTGGGAAGATCCCACATGCCGCGGAGCAACTAGGCCCGTGAGCCACAACTACTGAGCCTGTGCGTCTGGAGCCTGCGCTCCGTGACAAGAGAGGCCGTGATAATGACAGGCCCGCGCACCGTGATGAAGAGTGGCCCCTGCTTGCCACAACTAGAGAAAGCCCTCGCACAGAAACGAAGACCCAGCACAGCAAAAATAAATAAATTAATAAACTCCTACCCCCAACATCTAAAAATAATAATACATATAGAATATTTGACTTAGAATATATCCAAAGATCAGAACTATTACAACTTTTTTCCTTTCATATTTCCCTTTTTCTTAAAGATAGCATATACTGCATTATCTCTTGAGTAAAACAATTATATTACTACACAAAGTAGGCAGTGAATTAATAAAATAACTAGGTTCTCTCAACTAATCTTTCGCTGAAAAGGAATCACCTTCAGAGTTTTTAATCCATTCACTTTGGCTCTTCAGAAACACTACAAAAATCCTCGAGAAACTTTCATGGAGACAACAACAGCTAACACTTATTGAGCACTTACTATGTGCCAGTAAATGTTCTAAGACCTCAGGTCTATCAACCCAGTCTATCTTCACAACAGCCCTCTGAGGTATTATGTAACGTTATAATCCCTTCTGTACAAATGAGGCCTAGAAAGCATAAGGAACTTGCCTTGCCCAATAGGTAACAAGTAGAGGACCTAGATCCAGAGCCAGGTGATTCCAAAGCCCATGCTGTCAATTACTAAACTATACACAAGATTACTAAAGACTATTAGCAAATTGTAGATAGTAAAGTTCAAGCTATTCACATAAGCACTGTGGAATATAAAACATGAAAATGAAGTCAGCTAAGAATTTCTGGAAAGAGTAGGAATTTCTGGGATCTCAAAGAAAGTGATGCTTTTCACAGAAATGAAGGTGCAAGAAAAAGGATTCAAGGCAGAGCCAGAAAACGTAGAGGGGCACAATTTTTAGCAAGATGTGGCTACCTAGGCCACAACCCTCCTCCCTCTGGACTTCCTTTGGTTCCCTGTTTCAACATCTGTGCATACTGCCCTTTAGCCCCATTGGACAGCTGAGTCACTTTCCAAACCTCTGATTTCTCCACACCTCCATGCTCTGGCACAGGCTATCCCCTATGCCTGAATCGTTCCCACCCTGCTTCTCGGTGGACAAATACCTACTCAGTACAAATTTATCAAGCACTCTCTGTAGAATCTTCCCTTCTCCTCCGGGCAAAGGCAGTCACTCCCTCTTTGCTCTCACCTATTTTGTGTGAGCCTCCTTCACGATTTAAAAGCATTATTGCATTGATTCATAACTATTTGTTTCCAAAACTCCCATTCTGTCCACACCGAGCTCTTCATCTATGACTGCAAAGTGCCTGGCATACAGTGATCACGCGATAAATGGTAAGTAAAGTTCTGTATAAAAACACTAAGTGCCGGGGGCTTCCCCAGTGGTACAGTGGTTAAGAATCCGCCTGCCAATGCAGGGGATGCAGATTCGATCCCTGGTCCGGGAACTAAGGGATCCCGGAGCAACTAAGCTTGTGTGCCACAACTACTGAGCCTGTGCTCTAGAGCCCACGAGCCACAACTACTGAGCCCGCGTGCCACAACTACTGAGCCCATGCACCTAGAACCCGCGCTCCCCAACAGGAGAAGCCACCACAATGAGAGGCCCGCGCGCTGCAATGAAGAGTAGCCCCCGCTCGCCACAACTAGAGAAAGCCTGCACACAGAAACAAAGACCCAACACAGCCAAAAATAAAACAAACAAACAAACACTAAGTGCCGGGAATTCCCTGGCAGTCTGGGGGCCCGGGTTAGATCCCCGGTCGGGGAACTAAGACCCCGCAAGCTGCGCGGCACAGCCAAAAAAAAGGGAAGAACTACTAAGTGCCAATTCAGCCTCATATGAAAGGCCTGCAGATCATTATCTTTGCTAAAGAAAACAGATGCCAGTGAGGAGCTGACAGGTTTAGTTTTCTCTTGATTGAGGGCCGCTGTGACCCACTGCTTCTGAAACCAGCTTTCCTTGATCGTCCTCCTCATCCCAAAATAACTAGACGCGCCCTCGCCGTCCTCCGCGCTTTCTATAAGCTTCAGCTCACGTGGCTCTTTGACCTTCCAAATACTGCTCTTACCAGCAATAAGCCACAGGCTGTGGTTTTTATGTTTTTCTCTCCATTGCTGCACTTCCTTAAAATCTGAACTCAGAGAACTCTGTGCAGTGCACAAATTTCCTCAGATACTCCTTATCTTCCTCATTAGCCTCAGTTATGACTGCAGACTGAGGACAGCGTTCTTGAAGGCTTTCTAATACTTTTAAGCTACTTCTCTTTCAAAGCCTACGCCATAAAATTGGACACTTTTCCCCCTTGAGAATCATGAAAATGAACTATCTTGAAGTCCAGGTTTCACTATTTCTGATTATGTCACAGCCTGCAAACAGATGAATTCCATTCGAAATTTCTTGGTTTAAAACAAACAAAAAACACTCTACTTGATGAAGGATACCAGTTATACTGATATTCAGTAACTTAACTATCAATACGTATTTTTTGTTTGTGCTTTTGGATATATCTGAGAGAGACGGTATAACCCAAATACGTGCTGCTCAACCATGCTTCCCTGCCCCATCTCAGCCCTAGTTCAAAAGCCCAGAACTGGCTACAGGAAACCTCTTAATATAACTAAAAACTAGAAAAATAACTCTTTACTCAAGTTCAGTATAAAACATGTCACTTGGGGCTTCCCTGGTCGCGCAGTGGTTGGGAGTCCGCCTGCCGATGCAGGGAACACGGGTTCATGCCCCGGTCCGGGAAGATCCCACATGCCGCGGAGCAGCTGGGCCCGCGAGCCGTGGCTGCTGAGCCTGCGCGTCTGGAACCTGTGCTCCACAATGGGAGAGGCCACAACAGTGAGAGGTCCGCGTACCGCAAAAAAAAAAAAAAAAAATTTCACTTAAGCCAATTTATTAAGTCTGTTATAGTCCATAATACCACAACATTAAAGTCTCAAAGTCATTTACCCTTTGGGATCAAGAAGGTCTCTAACTTTTTCATTGTAAATTTCCATATAGGACACTTCTACTTTAAAACTCTGCTCTTCGTTTTCCTCTTTCTGGGTTCGTTCAAAGAGTCCACTGCAAAGTCTTGGGATTAATCCAGGTTGGTCAGCTGTGCCCATCATGGTGTAAGATTTTCCAGATCCTAAAAAATGGAAATCATAGTTATTACTGTCTCCTTGAGAAGTTTAAATACACAGCCCTCTTTCCATTGCTCATAATAAAATCCTAGCACTTAGCAAAATGTCCCAAATAAGGAATATACCCAAATATAATGATGACACTAGTAAGTAGAGAAGCTTTCCAATTATACATGTAGAAGTCAGAAGTACACATCCTTTAGGAAGAAAATAAAAACCTTCTTTAACTATCATCATACGTTAAAAAAAAAAAAAAAAGGACTTAAAATGACTGAAAAATTGTGAGGTAGGAATAGTTTCCTAAAATTGAACTGGAAAGATCCATATGATGAATACTACGTGCCTGCTTCCAACCACTAATCATAGCATAAAAAATGTACGTTATCCCTACAGGCCCCAGAGCAAATTAACTTACTACCACTACCCTTTGGCAACAGTGTAGAAATCAGAGTCATCTTATTTTTCTACTACAAAATTATTTTCTATGTACCAAAAACACATATTCATTAAAGAAAATTTAGAAAGCACAGGAAAATAGAGGAAAAAATTAAATCACTCATAGTCCTAACAAGTCTTGAAAATATCATAACCATTTTTCCATGAAGAATAGTTTTCAATTGGACAAGTTATACGATATACCCTTATAAAAGTGACTCCTTCACTTTAAATAGATTTCTTTCCTGTTGACCACAGAGGTATAGAAGTCAAAACACTCCTTTATCAATCACAACTGAGAAGATGCTAGCAATATGTATTTTTTGGGTTTTTTTTGTTAGGATCTTTAAAGTTTAAAAATAAAACAGATTATTTAACAATTACCAGTCTGTCCATAGGCAAAGATACATGCATTGTAGCCATCAAAAGCATTCTGAAGGATATTCTCCCCAAGGCACTTGAAAACATCATCTTGACCTGAAAGAATGACAGAGAAAAAGGTAGGATGTTTTAAGCCAAAACTACATATGAACAATTAAAAAAACAAAAAACAAACATAACTCTCAAAAATGCACTTTTTTTCTCAGCTTGTTTATCTACCAAACAAGATTTTTAAACTTGATGAGTGCTTCCAAAGGCTTATGTCTTTCAGAAATATCTAGTTATTAGCACATAACAGAAAATGAGTGAAAAGTTCCTGATAATATGAACTTGAATCAACACCGGCCAAAAAAAACCAATGAACTGCTAATTTTATAAACAATGATTATAAATATCTGAAATGTATACTTGGGACCTAGGTGGATCTGAATTTAACTATGTACCACTCAGCCAATGCTTTATTCAGTGTGTACTAAAGTTCAAAATAATCATATATATCAATTCCCTCTCCTTTTCCTCAATGATAATGTTTAATTACAGGGTCTACAATACATACCAGCTGGGAGAGGGAGGAAGGTCTGGGACATTTCTTCTAGCTTTCAACCATGGACATAAATAGTAGGGTCCAATTCGCCTCCACAGGCTAAATTAAATATGTCAGTAACCAAACGTGGCCTTGACAAGTTATTCAACCTCTTTGGGCCCTGAATATAATATGAAAGAACTGGATGCTGTTACGCTTGTTACATTTTGAACGCTATAAACAGCATTCCATTAGGCCTCACTTTCTAGCTCATTTACAAGATCCATTCATCCTCATCACACTTGTGATTCTGAAGCAATCCTCAGAGTCATCACTGGGCCAGCCAGCCCAAACTAACCTTAACTTTTGGAAACAGCTGTAGTACTACTGTCTTTCATGATAAAGGCCAATACAATATTTAAAAGATTGCTTAGAAATGGGTGTCATAAGCAGTTAGGAATAAAGGAAATATATGGTTATCATTGTAGTCTTTTTTTTTTTAGATTTTTTTTTTTAATTTGGCTGTCGCTGTAGTCTTTTTTTTTTTTTTGCGGTACGCTGGCCTCTCACCGCTGTGGCCTCTCCCGTTGCGGAGCACAGGCTCTGGACACGCAGGCTCCGTGGCCATGGCTCATGAGCCCAGCCGCTCTGTGGCATGTGGGATCTTCCCAGACCAGGGCACGAATCCGTGTCCCCTGCATCGGCAGGTGGACTCTCAACCACTGTGCCACCAGGGAAGCCCCTGTCGCTGTAGTCTTAAACTTGTAGTGAAAAGGGGCTTGAGACAGTCATCATTGAGGAGAGTAAAAGAATAGACTCCCAGAGCAAATTTAGAGAGGATATGGCATATTCCTCTCCATTAAAGAGGGAAAAGGGGGACTTCCCTGGTGATCCAGTGGTTAAGAATCCACCTTCCAATGCAGGGGATGCAAGTTCGATCCCTGGTCGGGGAACTAAGATCCCACGTGCCGCGGAGCAACTGAGCCCTAATGCCTCAACTACTGAGCCCGTGTGCCTCACCTAAAGACAAGCCCACGTGCCACAACAAAGAGCCTGCTTGCTCTGGAGCCCAGCACCACAACTAGAGAGAAGCCCACGCACCACAAGGAAGAGCCTGCGCGCCGCAATGAAAGATCCCACATGCCACAACGAAGATCCCGCATGTCACAACAAAGATCCTGCATGTCACAACAAAGATCCTGCATGCCACAACAAAGATCCTGCATGCCACAACAAAGATCCTGCAACTAAGACCCACCTCAGCCAAAAATAAAATTTAAAAAAAAAAAAAAGGGTGAAAAGGGACACTGAAAGCCTAAGTGATTTACTGAAAGTCAGAGATAGGAGTGGAGCTTGGATTAAGCTCAAGGTTTCCTTTCCTCCTTGGCTAGAGTTCTTTCATTACACCAAGCTGCCTCTCTAGACCATATTACAAACATCTAAGGGAATCTACGTAGCTACTGCATGCCATGGTCGTGTGTAAGGCCCAGGGATGCGTGTAAGACAACCTCAACTGTGTACGCTGTTAATCTAACTTTATCATCTTATACCGACAACAGTATACCATGAATCTCCCATTTCCCAATCAAAGTTGAAACTCTAATAGCAAAGACTGGAGGAAGTTCTCTATGTAGTTTCTAAAATTACACAAAATACTACTATGATACTTTATAGGAAAAATACTAAAACACCTTTCTATATTATCAGTAGTTAATAGGATGCTGGACTCTTACCTGCATACTTTTCTCTGACAGATTCATCCATAGACCAGAAACAATGATCATATGCAAATACCTGTTGAAAAACAAAAATAATAAAGTTTGCATTAAGAACAAAACTGTAACATACTTATAATGTTATAACAATGTCATGACACTGATAACATTGTTCATAACAGTGAAATAAAAACAACTTCCTGTCTTACAATGGAGGTTAGTTATTTATGGTACAGTCTTACAATAGGCAAGTAAGCACCCTATAGATGATATAGATCTTTATTTCACATGGAAAACTTTTCACAATGTTAAGTGAAAAGGGAGGAGGTTACAAAGCAATATGTATAATATGATGGCTATTAGACACACACACAGTTACATATATAAAAGCTTATTACTGCACGATAAGATTAGTGATATCTTTGTTTTCTTCTTTATGCTTTTATGTATTCTCTACATTCTTTTCTCATCAGAGAAAACAAAGATTTTTTTTTTAAATAAAATGTAAAGATGATTACTACAGCATGTTGAGAATGCATATTCTTTAAATAAACTATAACATGCCCATGGTCGATACTGTGTAGCTTCAAGAGCATAGAAAACTAAGATTCATATATTAATGTAAAAGCTATGAAAGTCTGGACCATGATCTCATATCTGTACAAAAATCGACATACATAAAAAGTAGGAAGAATATACATTGGAAATATTAGTAATACATATTGCTACTTCATGGGATATCACAAACGATTTGTTTCGATCTTTCATTTTACTACTTTCTAAAGTACGTTTTTTTTTTTTACTTTCAAAAGTCTTTTTCACCGATTATATTTTTAATTTTTTGGATTTCACGTTTTACAATTTAGTCTTTTTAAGGATTTTAAGTGTTTTTAAATTCATTTCAGTTTGCATTTCAAACTCCCACTTTTGGAGTTTGTTGCCTCACTTCCTGATGACAGGTTTCCTCTTGTGCTTTATATGTTAGTTTGCAAGTACATCTGAATTGGGAGTTTGCATTTTATGGTTTACATGATTGCCTGTTTTTTTCCTCCCCCTTTGGCCCCCCCTTTACATGAATAGTTACACTGCCACTCCCAGCTACTGAAGCCCAGATTTGGGTCCTTCCAAAGCCCAATGTCTCTACTCCCTCCTACCTAACACAGAAATTGGCTCAATGTTGGTGGCCAGAAATCCTTTTTTCTTTTAATATATATAAATTTTTTCCCCTAAATTTATTTGTTTATTTATTTTTGGCTGCGTTGGGTCTTCGTTGCTGTGCACGGGCTTTCTCTAGTTGCGGCAAGTGGGGGCTACTCTTCGTTGTGGTGCATGGGCTTCTCACTGTCACGGCTTCTCTTGTTTGTGGAGCTCAGGCTCCAGACGGGTGGGCTTCAGTAATTGTGGCACTTGGGCTCAGTAGTTGTGGCTCGTGGGCTCTAGAGCACAGGCTCAGTAGTTGTGGCGCACGGGCTTAGTTGCTCCACGGCATGTGGGATCTTTCCGGACCAGGGCTCAAACCCATGTCCTCTGCATTGGCAGGCGGGTTCTTAACCACTGCCCCACCAGGGAAGCCCCAAAAATCTTTTTTTAAGCCTTCTTTCCTGATGGAGCCTCACCCAAATCAGTTTTCTCATGGTGAGCATCTCTGGTCCTCAACCCATACATAGGATTCCCTCTCGTCTGCAAGGGTTGAACCTCCAATCCTCCGAAAACCTGTGTGATCTCAAGGCCCAGTAAATACGCTAGTTCAGCCCCAGCCTGCTGCTGGTCCCTGCAGTGACATATGTTGTTTTTGAATATAATGACATGATTTTAATATTTTTAAATGTCTTATCTGTCCCTGCTATGAGTTTGGAGTTGGCAGAAGAATGTTTCTGTGTGAACTCACAAGGCTATCATGTGGATCAGAGGTCTAAGAGTTACATTTTTTTAAAGAGGAAATTAGATTAGGATGGTAAATTAAGTATGCATGCCTATATCCACCTCTACTTGAAATTAACACAAAATGATGGAGAGAGGGAGGGAAAGAGCCTAAAAGGGAAAGAAGCAGGGAAAGGAGAGCAAGTTTTTGAAATCAAGATTGCTTGCTTATACCTGGACCAGAAACTGAGAAGCCCTGAAAAACAGTTGCAATGAGACTGGTGCGGTGTGAGATGGGGACCACAGGGAGAGCACAGGCCAAATCACGGCAGGAGGAGATGGCTGCAAAGCTAAGAGCAATTCCAGGAGTGCAGCAGGAAAACAGCTCAGTGAGTGGCTAGGGGCCCTGGGGGCAACCGAAAGGGCAACTGGCTAGAAACACTTTTAGAGCAAGGAAGGATCAGAACACCCACATCTTTGTGCAAAACAGTGGCACGAGGCATTTGTTCCCTGGGGTGGGGCAGTGATGGGGAAGCAAGGCCAAAAAGGTAGGCAGAAGCCCAATGACGGACAACACCCCGGAGGAGGTGGGAACCCTGGAGCCCAGAAGCCATCCACCCAGCCTCAGCACTATGTGGTACATTACTAATCCTCAACATTTTTCCAGAGCTAAACATGTGTCTGTCAACAGTGGTGGCTCCCTATGTTAGCAATTCTCCAACAGAAAGGGCAGGAAAAGAAGGAAGATGGAAGGTAGCCCCAAAGGACTGTGGACCAAAACCTCCAGTGGGGGCTGCTTTTCCAGCTACACTAGTCAGCAGGGAGAGATTAAATAAGATATGAAGCTCAAATTAAGTTTCTTCTGTTCTAACATTCAGCTCTCATCTCTCAGCACTTTATTTGATTCTGCTCTTACCAAGCTTAAGTGGACACCATCCTGATTCTTTGCTTGTAAGCTTAGCTCACACTTGAACAGTCCATCTGTGTGAACGTCTCAGAGATCAGGCTCTAAATGGCACTCCTCTCCCTCCGACTGTGGGTTTTTCCTTTCTTTTCTTTCTTTTTTAAATTCAGGGAGTTGGGCTTCCCTGGTGGCACACTGGTTGAGAATCTGCCTGCTAAAGCAGGGGACACGGGTTCGAGCCCTGGTCTGGGAAGATCCTACATGCCGCGGAGCAACTAGGCCCGTGAGCCACAACTACTGAGCCTGCGCGTCTGGAGCCTGTGCTCTGCAACAAGAGAGGCCACGATAGTGAGAGACCCGCGCACCGTGATGAAGAGTGGCCCCCGCTCGCCGCAACTAGAGAAAGCCCTCGCACAGAAATGAAGACCCAACACAGCCAAAATAAATTAATTAATTAATAAACTTCTACCTCCAACATCTTCTTAAATTCAGGGAGTTCTTTCACAATTCTTGTTCTCAATTCCAGTAGAGAAGCTACCATTAAAGTAACCGCAACAACAGCTGATACTACACGGGAGGCCCTGAGGTACAAGGAAGTCAAGAAGCTGGTGACCTGCAGGTGGGGAGATGGGAGCTGAACCCAGCCTTTGAGCGCTCTGTCTGCTCCCCACCAGGCCCTTCACCACAGGCTGGATTTGCTCTCTTCCCCAGTTACAGGAAGGTGCCACAGCCTTGTACAAAGTTGGGAACTAGGAATGCTTAGTTCTTGTTTACTAACAACACTGAATGGTCCTCTTTAAGTTTCAGGAAGTTTGTAAATTATTACAGGTATCTTCCAGCCACAGATTTCCTAAAGCAGACAAGCCCTTTTCTTTCTAAATAAACATTTTTCCTTTAAAATTAAAAAAAAAAAACTTTTTCTAAGTCACAGAGAAGAAACACACATTCATTATAACAAGTCAAATAACACCAAAACATAAGGAATAAAGGTCTCCCATTCACCAAGCATTTTCTCCTCAGAGGGAACCACCATGTTAATAGTGTGGTGTTGGCCCTTCCATATTTTTTACGTCAACACATTTTCCCTAAACGTTAAGATACAGTTGAATTAAATAAAACATGAATAGTTTTTAAATAGTCATGTAATGTTTCCTCACATTTTTACTGCCATCTCCAGCCTCTGTTCCATCAAAAATTAAGAAAACAAAAATAATCTGGCATCTTTTCACAGAAAAGATAAAACTAATGAAATTAGTTCTACATATATAAAGAAGTCAGTGCCATATTAAACCTCTTTTTTGTAATCATTCAGAGTCCCAAGTGACAAGTTTATACATACTTTAGCAACAATAATAGAAAATGGAATTACAGTTCAACCACGGACTCTTAAACCAAACTCCAAGAATGCAGATAAAAATCTAAATTTCCTGGAAACTTCCAGAGAATGATCAATTCAATAATACAGTCCTTGTGCCTACTTTGGCACAACTACGTTTCCTAAGAGATACAGGAACTGACCCATCCCACCGAAGTTTCTTTAGAATCTGGGCTCAAATCTCAGATGAAAGCATATTCCCTTGAGGAAGCTGTAGGCCAGGGCAGGTTTCTGTTGGCCTGAGAATGTGTCCCCAGCTGTCCCAGGAGCAACATGGATGAGTCTGCCTGCTATGGTTCTGACCACAGTATGGGACGAGCAGTTTCGAGCCAATCCACGGCGAACAGCAGGGCACAAAAGGAATCTGTGTTGCAGTTGCCAGGAGACTGGACAGAATTGGTCAAAGTACAAATACAGCTTTTCTATAAACCTCTTACACCAATAAATGGCTTTGGATTTATGAACAGGCTGACAGCTTGCATTATTTTTTTTTTATAAAAATGCCAGAGAAAATTTTTATTTTTGAGAAGAAAATTACCAGTACTTCAAAAATATGCCCATAAGACCTTTACAAGCATCACATAATAAACCAAATCTCTTACCTTTGGCTGGCTTCTGAGTTCCCAAAAGAGATGTCATCAATGACATGAAAGAAAAGAGAAAGGGTTTAAAATTTTTTTTTTAGTTAGAAGATGCTTTCTGAAGGGTAAAACAATAAACATCATGTAAATCTTTATTAAGAATATAAAATATTAACTTTGAAATCATATAGCAATTTGAAATAAAGGATAAAGTAATATCTATTAGCTAGTAGGATAGAATGCTAATTATAGAAAACTAACGTATCTCTCAGGTAGAAGAAAGATTATCTGAGCACCGGATAATTTTTAAAGTCCTAATATTTCTGCTTTCTACCTTTTACTTATCCTTGTATACAACTTGTAAATATTTTTTTTAAATTCTTTACTTTTTAGCATCTGATCTTACTTCCAAGCAGTCTCCTCTGCTTTGATAAAGCAGCAGCTCACTCTCTATCTATATAGGACCTTCTGCCAAAAACTTCTGTTCTAAGAAAAAAAGGTTAAAGGAACAATTAATTTTTTTAAATTTTTATTTATTTATTTTGGCTGTGCTGAGTCTTCATTTCTGTGCCAGGGCTTTCTCTAGTTGCGTCAAGCGGGGGCCACTCTTCATCGCGGTGCGCGGGCCTCTCACTATCGGGGTCTCCCTTGTTGCGAAGCACAAGCTCCAGACGCGCGCGCTCAGTAGTTGTGGCTCACGGGCCTAGTTGCTCCACGGCATGTGGGATCTTCCCAGGCCAGGGCTCGAACCCGTGTCCCCTGCATTGGCAGGCAGATTCTCAACCACTGCACCACCAGGGAAGCCCAGGAACAATTAATGTTTTGCCGGTGAGTGACCAGTTACTCACTTACTACTTATTCCTCTATGCTGACCCAGGTGCCTCCAACCTCCCTCCCTCTGAAAATGCCACTGGCTTACATCTCCTCAGGGTACAGGAATATAACTCAATCCAGTATAATTTTAAGATAGTTTTAAACTTAGAAGCTGTAAGAGAAGCACACAGAGCTCCCTTTACGCAAACTCACCAATTGTTAATATTGCCATGGCTGCTATGTCATTCTTCCCCCCTCCCTCTCTCCCCTCTTCTATACACACACACACACACACACACATTTTCTCTTGATCTGAAGGTAAGTTACAGACATGCGCCTTCAGCCCTAAACACTTCCGTGTATAACTCATAAAAACAATGATGTTCACTCACACAACCATGGGAATAACTGGCCCTTCTCAGAGGATCCAAATGCCAAGTGAAACCTGGAACTTGAAAGGAAACTGTACATGGAAATACTTCAAATGTCTGGACATCTTGTGCCTTTGTCTCATAAAATTTTCTTCTAAATTTAATATTCATTTGTATCAAATGATTTCAGATAAGATGACTAAATTACCAAGGAAAGTAGCAAATGAGTGACACTTGTCTAACAGATTTTGGAGTAACAGCCAATGTGACTAACACATAAAAGAAAATAATTTCTCTGTGATAGGAGATATGGGGAAACTTCCAAACAAAAAGACCTGGGAAATACCAGTAGAGATGACTAACATACGCTATCATCGTTTTGTAGGTATTTATAAGCAAAGAAGAATCTCATCAGTTTCAGAAGGCACAGTTATAAGCCCAGCTGGAGGAAAGAACAGAGCCAGCATATATGAAATGCCCACATTAGGCCAGGTACATTGTATGCTACTTCATTTAACTTTCACAATAACTTTGAAAGGTGCTATTATCATTCCAGTTTTACAGATGAAAAACTTAAGGCTCAAGAGTTAAATGAGCTGTCCAAGACACAATAATAATCAGTGATGAATCTGGGATGCAAAAGTAGGTCTTCCGAATCCCACGTCCATGTTTTCTTCCTCTCCCACACTGGTCAAAACAGTCTCGTCAAGTTTCTCCTAGACTTAAGAATCTATGAGTCATACATTAACAACTGTGCTCCTGGTAACAGAAACATTTCCCAATGTATTAGTTTCCTCCATTCTAATTATTACCCAATAAAAGGTCACCACTTGGTGTTTATGCCAGTGTAAGTTTACTTATTCATTATATTTATAAAAACTCCAGACTGTCTTTTCTGAGAGGAAAAATAAGATGTTTAGCATGATATTTTAAGTAAAACATTTTTATACAAAAATCAGCTCTTCCTAAAAGACAACCAACAAATATGAAATTCAACAATATATGATACACAGCAGAAGAATCCATGGGACTAACCTGAATGTAGAACATGATAATAAAAACAGAAACAAACCAGTAAATTAATTACAGAGCTAAGTTTCCAGCTAGGGATTCTGGTGGCTCTAACAGTAATGCTCAAATAACCTACAGAGCCATTGGAAACCCAAAGATGTAATTACAGCTCTGTACAAAAATAAATAAGTAAATTAATTAATTAAACAAAACCTTTCAACTTGTAGCTGCAATCCAATACGGCAATGCCTCACTATTCCAAAATCCCTTATTTAGAAACCTCAGCTATCCAGATCACAGTGGAGATTTAAGAAGCAGAGAAAACCAGCCCCTTGACCAATCAAAAGAGATGTCATAAAGTAGAAGCATGAGAGTCTGAATTTCTGAGTTTCTGTTGTTGTTGTTACTTAAGTTCATTTTGAATTTCCACACTTACAAAAAGTTCCAAAAACAGTACAAAGAACTCCCGTGTACCCTTCACCCAGCCTCTCAAAATGATAACATCTTATTAAAACCACAGTTACAATTATCAGAACCAGGAAATTAACCATCAACACAAGATTTATGAAATAATCTAGAGCCAATCTTACACAAATTTCTTCCCAACTGCCCCCCTGATGTCCTTTTTCAGGTCCAGGATCACACACTGCAGTTGTCACGCCTCCTCCAACTGGGGACGGTTTGTCTCTCATGACCCTGACACCTGGAGAGTCCTGGGCAGTTATTCTGTAAAATGTCCCTCAATCTGGGTTTGTCTAATGCTTCCCCATGACTAAATTCACGTTATGCATTTTGACAGGCACCAAAGAAGCAATGTTGTTCCCTTCTAAGTACATCAATACCGGAAGGCACATCACTATGGAGAACAGTATGGAGGTTCCTTAAAAAACTAAAAATAGGATTGCCATATGATCCAGCAATCCCACTCCTGGGCATATATCCAGAAAAGACAAAAACTCTAATTTGAAAGATACACACACACCAATGTTCACAGCAGCACTATTTAAAATAGCCAAGACATGGAAGCAACCTAAATGTCCATTGACAGATGAATGGATAAAGAAGACATGGTACATATATACAATGGAATATTACTCAGCCATAAAAAAGAATGAAATAACGCCATTTGCAGCAACATGGATGGACCAAGAGATTATCATACTAACTGAACTCAGAAAGAGAAAGACAAATATCATATATCACTTACATGTGGAATCTTAAAGAATGACACTAATGAATGTATTTACAAAATAGACTCACAGACACAGAAAACAAACTATGGTTACCAAAAGGGAGGGGAGGGATAAATTGGGAATTTGGGATTAACGGATATACACTACTATGTACAAAAATAGATAACAAGGTCCTACTGTATAGCACACAGAACTATACTCAATATCTTGTAACAGCCTATAATGGAAAAGAATCACTTTGCTGTACACCTGAAATACTGTAAATCAACTATACTTCAATAAAAAAAATACCAGAAGGTACATGATGTTGTCCAAATCTCACTGCTGATGATGGTAACTCCGGTCACTGGTTACAGTTGTATATACCAGGTCTCTCCACTGTAACATTACTAGTTTTTCCTCTGTACCCTTCTTGAGGTGGGGGCGGTGATATTTTAAGACCATGTAAGCACCCTTTCTCAACATACTTTCACCCATGAATTTTAGCATCCATTGATGAGTCTTGCCCACAACAATTACTGTTCCCCAAATTGTGATTGTCTAGTTACTGCGATGTTAACAGCCCAGGTGGATCAAGATGGGTAGATGTGCTTTTTAGGAAGGTGATGTTTCAGAAGACAACAAATGATTTGATTACATATTTTGTAGTTTTATTTTATTTTATTTTAGGCCGTGCCATGCGGCTTGCAGAATCTTAGTTCCCTGACCAGGGATCGAAACCGGGCCCCCTGCGGTGGAAGCGTGGAGTCCCTAACCACTGGACCACCAGGGAATTCCCTGATTACATATTTTGGATAGAACTGTTTCTGTGAATAAGCTAGTCACCTCCTCCTTTTTACTCACCTGGTTTAGGAGCTTGTGCTCACTTCTCTTTTCAATAATAAATTACACTATAAAATTAAGTCAAATTAAAGTCCTAATCTTTAGAATGCCACAATATGAAGAAGAAATTTAGTGATTATTTTATATAAGTTAATGATCTTTGGGAATTTTTATCAATACTTCTGACCATGACAAAAATAAAATTGATATTGAGTCCAAAAATAAACCACAAAGTACTGTATATGTGTAAAACAAAACTATATCAGAACTATGAGTTATAAATCAATTACTGCTGTCAACTACCAAAATCAAACGTTATATACAAATATCATCACCTCTGTTAACTTTAAAGATTTAGGTTTCTGAAACGTTCACAATTAGAAATATCTGGAATCTCTGTTTTAACAAGCTCCCACTCCAACCCGTTCTATAACAGATGTGGTAACATCACAAAGAGTTTATTCTAATACGGCCATACTATATAAAGATATTGTTTCCTTTTCGGACTTAAGCTGGCAGTACCAGCAACCAAACAACAATCTGCGTGATGATCGTTATTTTTTCTTTGTCACCCCTCCCCCGATGTGCTTTTCCATATAAGGAATAAAGCTGACCTGAGTAAAAATTTAGACACTGACTAGACTCACAGAGGAGATTCATCAATCTTTGCTGATCTAGCTAACTTGAAGAAGTACAAATATCACTAAAAGCCCTGGTCACTGTCTCCCCAACATTTAGAATACTACATTCAATTTTGAAGAATAAATTTTAAAAGCATCACTGATAAAGTAGGCTATCTTGGAGAATAGCATTCCAGATGTAGAGGGGTTTAAAAATGATACCACTGATAGAATAAATCAAAGAACTAGAAATATGTAGCCTGGACCAGGGAAGACTAAAACAAGACATGATGCCATCTTTGGTAGGATCTACTAAAGAAAGTTAAAAGAAAAGGGATAGCTCTTTAATATAAGAATAGTTAGCACTGTGTTAAACAGCCAGCTCACCATTAGTGGAATTATCTGAAGAGAGAACAGGAAAGCATTTGATGAGGATGTTGTAGAAGGAATGAGAAGTTACACTGGATTACTTGTATAGCTCTTTATTTACAATGAGAAAGCAAACAGTAAGCATTCAACAAGTTATATTCAATATTTCTATCAGGGACACGTGCAGACCACTGGAACATCAGAGGTAACCCAAGCTACAGTTCGAGCACTACCTCCCACATCACACCCCTAGAAGAGTCCTCCTCTCCAGTGAGCTACTGTCCTTCCTGCATTCCACACGCCGACACTCAGATGATGCCATCCCTCTAACAACTCTGTTTGTTCAAGCCCTACTCATGTGGGGAAAAGCTCGGATCAAATTCTATCTCCCTCAAGAAGCCTTCCATAAGAACCCCAACCAAAAGTGAGTTCTCCTTCCCCCATTCCCCCTCTAAGTCAGAACTCTCTACTGCTCATGCATTACCCATCATTCTCACATTATATAAACTTTTTAATATAAATGGGTCATATCCTCAACTAGACGACAAGCTTCTGAAGGACAGAGTGTGTCTTCTGGCATTTATCAGTGTCCAACACAAGGCTTTCTGATTCAGCTAATGCTGTTTAAGCTCTCTAGGTGACCTGGCCCCTCCCTCTACCTCAACCACATCTTGGACCATCTTCCTTTCACTCACTGGCCTTTTCTAATTGGCCCAGTGTACACAGTTTTCTAGTCTCGGGGCTCTCATTCATGATTTTCTTTCTGCCTTGAAATCTTGAGGCTAACTCCTACTCATTTGTCGTTTCTCAGCTTAGGTATTATTTCTCTACATGTATCTTTCTTAAACATCCAATCTAAATTAAGTCATTTATGTTATTCTCAATCACAGTATTCCTGATAGAATAAAAACATTTCTACCACCATCTCTGCTCTCTAAAATCATCTCCAAAACAATAAAGCAAACAAGATACAAATTGAATTTTCAATGAAACTAGGAGATAGCTATAAATGAAATATATTATATGAAGACAGAAAATGCATCCACAGAATGCCAGAAAGGGTCAGAAATGAGTGGTGCTGAGTATCCCAGAAGATGCAGAGGAAGGGGGCCTAAAAAACAGTAAGAACATTCAGGTCACTACCTCTGATATATATCCTTGGAGAAACTTCTTTAAATCAAGACGAAAGACAATTCTCTCCAATTAAAATCTTCCACCCACACAAACTACAATTGGTTAAGAACAGAGGGACATCCGAAGAATACAGCCACTGAACCGCAACTGGCATATTTCACAATCAGAAAACATTAGAAAGATGTTTAATAAATTCCATAATTTCAAGTTACCATATATTGAGATAGCATCAAAGAATACACTATTAATCATTTGCGAATCATCTGTCAAACACACAAGCAGAGTAAGTTTTAATTCACTGTCCACTTTCACTATAAGGAAGTTTAAATCTGACCAAAGAATTAAATCAATATTGATTCATTTGTGTGGTTTTTTTAATAAAATATATTTCACATGATAGGTTAACAGAGTAATACACATTCATTTTTAAAATTACATGTTAAAATAACTTCAAGGCATGCACAGAGATTAGGATAGATTATTGAAATAGTCAGATTTGGACTATTCTAACTTGGAATACTGGAGATACAAGCTTAGCATAGAGTTATTTTCATGGAATAATAACTGAGCACCAAGCACTACATTAAGTACTTTATATTCATCATAGTAATAACCCTATGAGATATCCTCATTTTACACCTGAGTCACTTAGCATTCTGAAATTAACACAGCTAGTGGAGGTGGAATTAAGATTCAAACTGGTGTGTGCCTGATCCAAAGCCTACATTCAAGCTGCTGGGGGCAAACACAAGGCACTCAGACAATCACTTCCCCATTTCAAGCTATGGAGAACATCACTAATGAATCACAACACTCCTGCTCTTCATTAAAAGAAACTTTATAATCTACGGCACCCTTGGAGGGAAGTGCTAAAAAGATCATTAAATATTAAAATAATGCTGGGACTTCCTTGGTGGTCCAGTGGGTAAGACTCCATGCTCCCAATGCAGGGGGCCCGGGTTCGATCACTGGTTAGGGAACTAGATCCCGCATGCATGCCACAACTAAGAAGTCCACATGCCGCAACTAAGAGTCCACATGCCGCAACTAAGAGTCCACATGCCGCAACTGAGACCCAGTGCAACATACATACATACTTACATAAATAAATAAATATTTTAAAAAATAAAAAATAGGGCTTCCCCAGTGGTGCAGTGGTTAAGAATCCGCCTGCCAATGCAGGGGACACCGGTTTGATGCCTGGTCTGGGAAGATCCCACATGCCACGGAGCAACTAAGCCCATGTGCCACAACTACTGAGCCTGCGCTCTAGAGCCCGTGAGCCACAACTACTGATACCATGAACCACAACTACTGAAGCCCATATGCCTAGAGCCTGTGCTCCGCAACAAGAGAAGCCACCGCAATGAAGAGCCCATGCACTGCAATGAAGAGTAGCCCCCGCTCACTGCAACTAGAGAAAGCCCATGCGCAGCAACAAAGACCCAAACGCAGCCATAAATAAATAAATAATTTTTTTAAAAAAAGAAATAAAAAATAATAAAATAATGCTAAATATGTCAGAGAATAAAGCAATTAGAAATAAGATATTTGGAAATTACTTAGAAAATTTACAAAAATAAGTGTCACAAGATGAACAGAATATTTTCACTGTAAGCTTCCAAATCAAATTTGAAATTGTATTTTTAATCAATTTTAATTACACTATTAATATTAATTCTCTTCTCCCAAAAACTAACTTGGATTTAACTGCTACATGTCACAGACCCAAATATTCTACCATTTTTCTACTAAAAGTAAAACCTGAAATTTGAAAGGAAAAAAGACACCTATTCTTCACCATACAATTATGGCAGCCTTTTTCTTCTTCTTCTTCTTTTTTTTTTTTGTAAGCAGGGATTGTGTTTTACCTCATAACATTTCCCAAAAGAAAGGCTTTATGTCACCCAAAATAAACCATGCTTCCATCATTTCCATGTTTGTAAATGTTTATTTTAATAGGCAAAGGAATAACAGAGAAAGTAAAATAAACAAAAGCCTTGGTCATTTGTGGAATGAAGAAAAGAGTGAAGACATGGAAAGAGGAAAAGGATTAAGGATTAAGTTGAGGCCATTAGCAGGAAGTGGTAACATTTTACAGCCTAAGAAAAAAGCAGTAGAAATAGATATTTTGAGGAACCAAATATGCCTGCAACAGCAAAACCAGAAATCCCGGTATTAGAAAGGATTCCTTAAACTACAAGCATCTGCACAGTCACCCCGGTTTCTTTATACCTTGTGTGAACTAACTAGCCAACTGGTTTACTGAAGGTAAAACTGACCACCAATTGGCTGCTGAAGGAAGACTGAAAGAGGAGTTGAGTACTAAATAAACCACAGAGGACTGAGAGTTCAGTTAAACCTTGGCATTTTCTTAAAAGTTACCAATTCTGATGTCTTTAAAAAATCAATAGTTTTAAAGATATAAATAATCTAATATATTCTAAATATCTGTTTATGTAGTTTTAACAATTTTATTGACATATAATTTATATACCATAAAATCATCCATTTTAAGTGAACAATCCAATGACTTTTAGAAAATGTATAGACTTGTGCACCCCCCGTCCCCCATGCAATCTAGTTTGAGAACATTTCCGTCACTCTAAAAAGTTCCCTCAAACCTGACTGCACTCAATCCCAGGTCCTTCCCCCAGCCCCAAACAAACAGTGATCTGCTTTCTGTCCATCTTCTTTTGTGGACATTTCCTAAAAATGGAATCATACAATATGTGGTCTTTTGCATCTGGTGTCTTTCACTGAGGCATGTCTTGAGGTTCATCCGTGCTGTAGCATGTTATCAGTTCTCTGTTCCTTTTTATTCCGGGTGAATAGTACTTTGTTTATCCACTCAGTAGTTGATAGGCATTTAGACTGTTTCCAGTTTGGGGCTATTATGAATAGTGCTGCTATGAACATTCAAGAACAAGTCTTTATGTAGACACTTATTTTTATTTCTATATATCTATGCAAGTATAGATACCTAAGAGAGGAACTGTTGGGTCATAGGGTTAGTGTATATCTACCTTTATGGGAAACAATCAAACTGTTTTCCTAAATGTGTGTACCGGGTTACATGTCCACCATCAACATGTGAGAGTCACAGGTGCTCTGTACCTTCACCATCACTTAGCACTGTCTGCCTTACATATATATATATAGCCATTCAAGTGGATGTGAAGGTGGCACCTCGCTGAGATTTTAACTTGCATCTCCATAATAACCAATGAGGTTTGAGAGCCTTTTAAGATGTGCTTATATTTCATTTTAAAGAACAGAAAAATTCTCACAATCTAGTTTCTATCCCTATTTTTAAAGTATTATAAGGATTGACAAACTCCTGATCAAATCCACACTTTTTCCTTATTTTCATTCATATTTATTTCTCTGTATCATTTCTAACTATTACTTCATTCATTGCTTTTACCTCTTCAACCACTTCTGATTTTCTTCATGTTTTTTTATGTAGACATTCATTTTTATCTCCGTTGGACACCTAAGAGTAAAACTTTTGGGTCTTACGGTCAGCATAAATTTAACTTCACATTTACTACTTGTTTTATGATCTGTATGTGCAAAACTACCCATTTGAAATTCAGGTCAATCTTTTTAGGACCAAGCTCAGTATGTTAGATTTTATTTTAGTAAATTTTATTTAATTACCAATGCCCACACTGGAGGATTCAACACATACACTTGAGTCATTATGCCAAAGTCATTCTTATTGCTTTACGTCTTGAGTTTCTAACTATCCCAGGCGTATAATCAGATGGCACCATGAACTTAACAGCTGAAATCCCCAAGAAGCTTGCAATATAATTGATAACAAATCATTAGATATTGAAGACGTCTTCATGGCATGATGCTGTAGGGAAAACTACTCTACACTAGCAGTTAGAAACCCTTCACTCAGTTTCCCTTCTGCCTTGCTTTAGCTTTGTGATCCCGGGGATCACTTAACCTCATCAAACCTCTCTGCTACTTCAGGAACCAGGCTACCACTTACATAATCTACTTCACACCACGCAATATCCTATGTGGTAGGGAAAGAACGTGGCTTGGGAACTAGGCAGATGTGGGTTCAAATCTAGACTCGATACAGTTTGTGCTCTTACCAGGTCCACACTATGCATTCCACGTATTATTGTCTTGAAGCCTCACAACAACCCTAAAGGATAGATCCTGTTATCATCCTCATTTTACAAGTGAGGAAACTGAGGCTCAGAAGATTAAGCAACTTGCTCAAGTCGATGATTAAATATTGGATTGAGGATTCAAACCAAGGCAGAAGCAATACTCTGCTGAAGGGACACCATCAAAAACATGTAGGTCAGGGGCTTCCCTGGTGGCGCAGTGGTTGAGAGTCCGCCTGCCGATGCAGGGGACACGGGTTCGTGCCCCGGTCCGGGAAGATCCCACATGCCGCGGAGCGGCTGGGCCCGTGAGCCATGGCCGCTGAACCTGAGCGTCCGGAGCCTGTGCTCCGCAACGGGAGAGGCCACAACAGTGAGAGGCCCGCGTACCAAAAAACAAACAAACAAACAAACATGTAGGTCTTGTGAGATCATCAATACTGAGTTTTCTTTCCAGGAGCAAGCTGCTAAAGTAAATTCTGTGTAGTGGCTCACCCTTCTCTGTATTAGTTTTTCGTGCTTCTGTTTTTGTCTTTCTCTCTTTCATAAAGTCTGGTTTCCTGAATAGGCAAACAAACCTCAAGGAAATATGCTCTAATCCCCAAGTAGACCAAGTGGTACATGGGGAAGGGGGACGCAGGTAGAAAAGACTTGTCGAGCCTACCTAACAAACAAGCAAAATACATCAAGTTTTGTGCAACATGGAGTGGGGGAGGGGATGACACTTGACCTGGGAAATGGCTTAGAGCAGAACAAAAAAGGCACCTACATCCTTTGGTTATTTCATATCCCAAGATACAACCAACTAACCCTTAAGAAGCAGTATGGCTTCAGAACTTAGGGTATTCTTCAATTAAACTAAAACGTTGTGAAGAAAGCAGCAGCAATCTTTTAATGCATTAGTTTGAAGGACAAAGAAAAAAGCACTGGAAGCTTTTGAATGCAAATTTAGACTCTTGGAAATATAAAAGTAAATGAAGATATGAACTCTTAAATTTAAAAAACAATCTGCATACAACATATAGGTAACAAATACTGCGTACAGGAGGTATACTTGCAAATTAGTTTTGTACACTCACCTTCACACATGAGTGTGCCTGCAATAACCAAACAGTATACCCAAATATTAACCAGTATTACCATTTCCCAGTAGTGTAAAAGAGACTTGCCTAAGAAACTTGCTTGTATAAAACTGCTGAAATTATTTTTAAAGCATTCCACAAGTCTAAGTCTGTATTTTTTCATATCTTTATTACAAGAGAAGCTATCTTTTGTTACTGTGTGTCAATTACCTAGTACACTTTAGTTCTAAGTTTCACAACAAGCCCTACTGGTAGGTCCTACACTCTCTATTTTACAGAGTAATAGGGAAAGAATAGCACAGAGAAATTAATTAATTTGGTCAGTGGCAAAGCTGGGATTCAAACCTAAGTTTCTCATTCTAAAACTATGCTCTTTCTACTGTGACATTCTGCCTCCCTCTCTCCATGGCAAGCGATGTGGAAGAACAAATTAAAGTCAACTTTGAATGTTTCAGGAAACTTGAGGAAGGATGCTTAATTAAAATGATCTGATTGGGGGCGGGGGGATGGGGGTTGTCTGTTGTTTTTTCCTTGCCTTCAAACAAAGTAGGCAGCATATGAAAGTGGGCTCTAAATGAGGGAAACCTATGTAGATAAATATATACAGCGGGACTTCCCTGGTGGCGCAGTGGTTAAGAATCCGCCTGCCAATGCAGGGGACACGGGTTCGAGCCCTGGTCCGGGAAGATCCCACATGCCGCAGGGCAACTAAGCCCATGTGCCACAACTACTGAGCCTGTGCTCTAGAGCCCGCGAGTCACAACTACTGAGCCCTCGTGCCACAACTACTGAAGCCCGCGCACCTAGAGCCCGTGCTCCGCAACAAGAGAAGCCACCGCAATGAGAAGCCCGCGCACAACGAAGGGTAGCCCCCACTCGCAGCAACTAGAGAAAGCTCGCGCGCAGCAACAAAGACCCAACACAGCCAAAAATAAAAAAATAAATTAAAAAAAAATATATATATATATACTCTCACACAGTGATACAGAGCTGAAGCTATGTGACCCTCAGGTGCTTAGGTTAAATCTTGTTTGGGGGAAGGCTGTCCTTTCTTCAGCTCTTGCCCAATCTACGCTAACTTCCCAAAAAAGGACCTGGTCTTAACTGAACCAAGAGTGCTAAGGAGAGAATATTTTACTCCTCATCCCTGTGTTCCCATGTGGAAGAACTCCAAAGAACACTCCTGAGGCCTCTAAGCCACTCACTCTGTCCTCCTGAGAGGAAGGGTGAACGATCGAGTTAGCAGCGTTCAGAAGGAACCAGTACGTGGGCTCTGCACGTCCACACCACAGGGGAGGCCTGCAGTGGCCCGCTGGCCTGGCCAAGTCTGTAATGCACAGGGGAGGTATCAGGAGGCCCGCTTGGCCAACAGTCCTAAAGCCCTTTTCTCCAAGAGCTCTCTCAGTACCAGAGGTGAAATGAGATGCAGGAAAACACAGTGGTAAGAGACTGGGCTCTGGAATCAAACTGCCCAATTTTAAATCTCAGCTCCACCATTTACTGTGTGACTTGGGTAACTAACTTAACCTAACCTAACCTAACCTCTCCATGCTCCAGTTTCCCTTACCTGTAAAATGTATATAATAAGAGAATCTATGTCATAGGGTTGCTATGGAGATTAGAACAGGGCCTAACACATAATAAGTACCAGTTGTTAGTGTTTTATTTTTGATTTGTGTACTTCCTGTCTCTATCTTACTGATCCCCATGACTACTTCAGTTCAGAATTGGGGTGGCAGGGGGGAAGGGAGTATTGTGTATGGATTTCCTAAAATCTCAACAGAGAGAATCTCAAAAGTAAGAGAGAGCCTTTGGCTATGGAGGCAAGATGATGCCAATGTCTTATTCTACTCTTCGGTGAACTAGTCTGGAGAAAACTCCAGAATAAAGGCTGGTCCAGAGGAGATAAAGCACTAAGGTGCCCAGTTTAAGATCTCCACCAAAATTCATTTACAATAGTATGATTTTTTCCAGGGCAGAGGGCTGTTGAGACACATCCCCCCAAGACGGTTCATTACACTTTGCTGTATTATTTGGACCTACCACTCACTAATAATAAATGGTAAAGTTTGGTGGCTTTTTCTAATACCACCGCTCCCCTCTCCCTCTCTTTTATGGGTATCAACTGAATACCCCTTGACCTTCTTAAACTGTTTCCTATCTGAAACACCCCGTGCACCTTGGGACTTCATGAGCACAGTTACATCGTGCTTATCGGAGGGCATAAGAGAATTACAGCATTAAAGATGGAAACATAAGGTTCCCAGAATTCCTTGAACATGTTTCCTTATAACATGCACTACATTGTATCAACTGCTTACAGGTGCACTGGCAGCCGGCCCCCTCCACCCCAGCTCCTCCATCTGGGTATCTCAGCACCTAAATTTAGCCCTGTGCCCGCCAGATTGTAGGCATTCGATGAATGTTTACTGAAACGAGACACTAGGAGTTAGGTTAACCATGACTACATCCTGTTTAAAATCTCTCCTTCTAATCCTCTCCTCAGATCTCCAGATACCACTTTTCCTATGTATATTCTCTGTCAACATCTTGTCCTTCCTGTATTGTTACACATTAGACTCTAAACCACCAGTTTCCTTAAGAAACCATGATCTAAAAATGTAAAAGAGCCAGAAAACGTTAATTCTTCCTCCCTGAATTTCAGATAATAGTTATATAGGAGCAGGTCTGGAGAGCAACCACAAGACAGAAGGCTCTGAGACAGATCTTTGGAGAAAATTAACAGAATGGTATCCTAAGAATTTGAAAGAGAAAAATTTAAGAATATGCTAAAGACAATTAAAAAGTAAACAAAATTGCAGGAAAAATAAAAAACTATTCAAGTGAGTCACGGTCTAAAATGTGGTACAATCTGATGTAATTGATGGAATTTGAGAAGATAATTTATTTAAACTTTATGCTAGAACACACTCCATCAAATAGCCTATGGGTTGTGATAATGAACCCAGAGAAGGACAAGCAAACCTAACACACCGTTTGGTCTAGCACTGACACAGAGGGATAGACAGATAACTGGATGGATGGATAGATAGATGGATGGATGGATACATAATACATATAAAATAATGTCGACTTATGAATAAAGCAAGTGGGTTACAAAAGGGCATAGAAAGGGGAAAGGGCATGGTCTCATCCTGGTAAAGAAGGAGTGAAGAGACAATGTTTAAAGCTGATTTAATAAGATATACAGGTTTCAATATGTTCTGTAAAAATACCACAGAAACGACCAAAGAAGAAATTACAAAAATATAAAAAGCAAGCAGTAGGAGAAGAGGTAAAAAGCTTGTACATCTAAGCTAAAATCTTCATCAGGGAGTCAATGAATGTATGCCTAAGATTAATCTAGGTATGAACATAGCTGGAGTAATCTTCAAGATTTTTTTGATCATGTACCCCCCAAAAACCGCCTCATACGTTTTTAAGTTGTCATATAAAATTTTTCAAACATGAGTTTAGATAGCTGTAAAGAATATAATTCCTGAAATATTATATTTTAAAATAGAATTCCTTAAATATATTCATTAGAATCCAAGTACCATAAATTTTTCAAATTTGGATACTCATATTTTATTGCTGATACAATCCACTATTTTTGTTTTAATGAAAAAACTCTCCTTCGGTAGTCAGTAATTTCATACCTTTACTTCTTTCCCATGAACTCACCCAGTGATGTGAGGTCATATGCCCAGCATCTAAACTGACTTGAGAATTTGAAGGCAAAGAAATTAAAACAAAACAAAACAAAACAAAACACTCGGCCTCTAAATTCCATTCCACTTTCCGCAAAGTATTTTATCCTAATGTAAAGCCTTTTATTAACCACTCTATCATTCTCTTCTGCAAAAATATCCACACAGATTAAAATTTTAGATTTCTCTGGTTACTCTTCTGCATTGAGCTATCAATTATTAGCAGCACATGATTGATCAGAACAAAACAAATATATTACAAGTTCTGATAAACACAGCAAGTAAAAATTGCAATGGAAAAGCATCTTACAATGAAACGAGTCCATGGGATGACTGTACCTTACTACTAAAATGAGTCGGCACTGAGTGTTAATTCTATTCCTATTTTCTTTTGTACAGAAGTAAAGCACTGAAAACCTTGCTCAAATATGTAAGAGGATTGGACTGGAAGGAGGTTTGTTATAGTAACATCACAAAAATCTTTGCACTCCTGCCATGGTACATGCCAAAAAAAAACAAATCACATAATAACCTAACATCAAATATTATATTTAAGGATCTATAAGTTAATGAATCAATTAGGTCTCCTGAAAGCAAAAATTGAAAAGTACCTGATTTGCAAAAGGAGTTGTGACCCAGGTCATAGAGTGCCTGCTCATTTTTTCAGTTTCTTGGCTAGATGCCAAAGACTTCATCATAACTTATCAAGTTAATCACACCTGCTATTGTTTCACTTACTGGAACTTTGCTTAACCTCTAAAAGTCAGAAAGGGTTGAGAAAATCAAATCTTTTTTTTTTTGAAAATCAAATCTTTTTAACTTCATTACACCTTTGACAAAAATACTATTTGATAAAATTATTTCATCTTATGATGTGCTTTAGATACATCTTCATCAAAACACTGAAGCTGCGTATTTAGCTGATTCAATTTATGGAAAAGTCTGCCCTATAAACTAACTAGAATGTAGCTTTATTATCAAATCACTGTTTTACATATTTATCAAATCTTTATTATCTTATTATCAAAATAATCAGGCAAATCAAACACATTTTCTGTACAAAATAACCTGACCTCATTTTTAAATTCAAATATAAGTTTTAACACTCATTTCAAGGAGGTCTCTTTTATAGAATACATTTTGTAAGATAGATTACTAAAAGTATTAAGCAAGGATTTAAATTATATACATCTAGTAATTTAAAATGGATAAAAGACAAGATGGATCAATATATTGTTTCTTATTAACTGACCTGTAATAATAAAATACAATGTGTAGCTAAAACTAGAAGCTATTTACAAAACACAGAGTATGGTAAAGATATGGTATTCCTTGGGTTAACAAGTATATAAAATGGTATTTTGAGGGTTTTTTAATAATTAAATAAGAATGAGAAAAAAGTCCATTTACCTTTTTAAATATCAAGATTAGACTTTTCCCATGTATTTAAAGAAACAGAAGAGTACAGCCATCCTTCGGTACATGTGGGTTCCAGGATCCCCCCCAGATACCAAAATCTGAGGATGCTCAAGTCCCTTATATAAAATGGTATAGTACTTGCACATATACTTTAAATCATCTCTAGATTACTTATGATACCTTAATATTGGGTTGGCCAAAAGGTTCATTTGGTTTTTTCTGTAAGATGGCTCTAGTAGCACTTAATTGCCTTTAACTTCATTCGAAACAATTTTGTTAGATTGTATTGTGACAGCTGTCATATCAGCATGATTTAAAAAAAACTTATCCAAATTGGTGAATTTCTGTGTAGCCATTTTAATATTGAAGATGGAAGGAAAAAAAGCAACATTTTCAGCATATTATGCTTTATTATTTCAAGAAAGGTAAAAACGCGACTGAAACGCAAAAAAAGATTTGTGTGGTGTATGGAGAAGGTTCTGTGACTGATCGAACGTGCCACAAGTGGTTTGCGAAGTTTCATGCTAGAGATTTCGCGCTGGACGATGATTCACGGTCGGGCAGCTGAAGTTGATAGCGATCTATTCAAGACATTAATTGAGAACATCAACGTTATACCATGCAGGAGATAGCCGACATACTCAAAATATCCAAATCAAGCGCTGAAAATCATTTGCACCAGCTTAGTTATGTTAATTGCTTTGATGTTTGGGTTCCACATAAGTTAAGCGAAGAAAACCTTCTTGACCTTATTTCCACATGCGATTCTCTATCTCTACTTAAACCTAATGAAAATGTTCCATTTTTAAAACAAATTGTGACGTGCGATGAAAAGTGGATACTGTACAACAATGTGGAACGGAAGAGATCATGGGGCAAGCGAAATGAACCACCACCAACCACACCAAAGGCCAGTCTTCATCCAAAGAAGGTGATGCTGTGTATATGGTGGGACTGGAAAGGAGTCTTCTATTATGAGCTCCTTCCAGAAAACCAAACGATTAATTCCAAAAAGTACTACTCCCAAGTAGACCAACTGAAAGCAGCACTCTACGAAAAGCGTCCAGAATTAAGCAACAGAAAACGCATAATCTTCCACCAGGATAACACAAGACCACATGTTTCTCTGATGACCAGGCAGAAACTGTTACAGCTTGGCTGGTAAGTTCTGATTCACCCGCCATATTAACCAGACATTGCACCTTCGGATTTCCACTTATTTTGGCCTTTACAAAGAAAAAATGTCAATTCCCTGGAAAACTGTAAAAGGCACCTGGAACAGTTCTTTGTTCAAAAAGATAAAAAGTGGGCTTTCCTGGTGGCGCAGTGGTTGAGAGTCTGCCTGCCGATGAAGGGGACTCGGGTTCGTGCCCCGGTCCGGGAAGATCCCACATGCCACGGAGCTGCTGGGCCCGTGAGCCATGGCTGCTGAGCCTGCGCATCCGGAGCCTGTGCTCCGCAATGGGAGAGGCCACAACAGTGAGAGGCCCGCGTACCACAAAAAAAAAAAAAAAAAAGCAGAAGGTAGTGGAACAAAAGGGTGAATACGTTGTTCAGTAAAGTTCTTGGTGGGGCTTCCCTGGTGGTGCAGTGGTTAAGAATCCGCCTGCTAGTGCAGGGGACACAGGTTCAAGCCCTGGTCCAGGAAGATCCCACATGCTGCAGAGCAACTAAGCCCATGCGCCACAACTACTGGGCCTGTGCTCTAGAGCCCGCAAGCCACAACTACTGAAGCCCACGGGCCCAGAGCCCATGCTCCGCAACAAGACAAGCCACCCCAATGAGAAACCTGTGCACCTCAACGAAGAGTAGGCCCCGCTCGCCACAACTAGAGAAAGCCTGCGCACAGCAACAAAGACCCAACACGGCCAAAATAAACAGATAAATAATAAAGTTCTTGGTGAGGGCTTCCCTTGTGGTGCAGTGATTAAGAATCTGCCTGCCAATGCAGGGGACACGGGTTCAATGCCTGGTTGGGGAAGATCCCACATGCTGCAGGGCAACTAAACCCGTGCGCCACAACTACTGAGCCTGCACTCTAGAGCCCGCGAGCCACAACTACTGAGCCTGCGTGCCACAACTACTGCAGCCCTCACACCTAGAGCCCGTGCTCTACAACGAGAGAAGCCACCGCAATGAGAAGCCTGCACACTGAAACAAAGAGGACCCCCTGCTTGACGCAACTAGAGAAAGCCCGCGCACAGCAATGAAGACCCAACGCAGCCAAAACTGAAAAAAAAATTTTTAATATAAAATTTAAAAAATAAAAAATAAATTTCTTGGTGAAAATGAAAAATGTGTCTTATTTTTACTTAAAAACCGAAGGCACTTTTTGGCCAACCCAATACAATGTAAATGCTATGTAAATAGTTGTATAATGTAAGTGCTATGTAAATAGTGGCCTCACAGGAAATTCAAGTTTTGCTTTTGGGAACTTTCCAAAATTTTTTTTTCTTTGATCCGCAGTTGTTTGAATCCACAGAAGTGGAACCTGTGGATACGAAGGGCTGACTGTATACAGAACTGTAAACCATGCTAGCAGTTGACATAAAATGTTTCTGTTAACAGTTGGCAGAAAATATTAAATATTTTATAGCTTGAAATGAGATGAGAATTGACTATAACTGAAACAAATACTTCATGATATGATTTAATTAAAATAGGTTTCAGCTACCTTACTCAATCCTTATTGAATAAGGTACATCAAAAACCTGAAAGAAATGGCATAAAAATTTTATCTGTGCATTTAGCCAATGCATCCTGAAAGAACAATTCCTATTTTCCTGCTTTGGCTGTTTGAAGTACTTTGCCTTGTAATTAATGCCTCATCCTAGGGATAAGTATTAAGAATAAAAAAGAATTGTTTCTATCTTCCAGCCTGGAAATCTACAATTTGGTAATTGCAACTAACAATTAAACAGAAGTTTTGTATTAAGAAACCGTAGTTTAAATCATACCATTAGTCTGTCAACATGAAAGTGAAAAATGAAAATATGAAAGTGAAAAATGATAATGTAGAGAACATATCTGAGTGACTATGAGGTTGAAAATGTTAACATTTGGTCTTGATTGACCCGAAAATCCTCATTGCTTTACAGCAGATTAAAAACAAATCAACCGTATGCTAACATATGGAATCTAAAAAAAACGGTACTGATGAACCCAGGGGCAGGGCAGGAATAAAGAAGCAGACATAGAATATGGACTTGAGCGCACAAGTGGCAGGAAGGGTGAGAGTAGCATTGACATATATACACTACCAAATGTAAAATAGATAGCTACTGGGAAGCAGCCGCATAGCACAGGGAGATCAGCTCAGTGCTTTGTGACCGACCACCTAGAGGGGTGGGATAGGGAGGGTGGGAGGGAGGCTCAAGAGGGAGGGGATATGGGGATATATGTATACATATAAGCTGATTCACTTTGTTATACAGCAGAAACTAACACAACATTGTAAGGCAATTATATTCCAATAAAGATATTTTTTAAAAAATCAACGATACTTCTGACCAGAAATATCAGGATGTCTGAGATAAAGAGGCATCTCTCTGGGGCCTGTGAAAGTGAAGAAAGGGCTAGAAGGATTGTGTGGGTGAGGGAAGCCCGCCCACAGGTTCCTAAGACACGTCTGTCAAATCGATGAGGCCACCAGCTGAATCTGGACTCAGTCAACAGAAAGCTTTGTGACCAGGAACCAATCGACTTAGTTTCTCTGTAAATGCAGAACGTGGATTAGGTATGTTATATAAACTCCCATTTAGCTCTGATCATCTGTTAGGTAGAGAACTATGCACCCCGGTTATTTATCTACCAGGCAGTCACGTAAAGTTCACACTTTTGAAGCTCTCTTGAATCCGTTTATTGGAGAACTCACTACACTGCCAGAAACCTCTTTTCCTGGGCCTAGGGAAGTCAGGACTGAGTGGGGTGTTTGCTGTATTTCACCTCAAAGATGAATCAATCCTACTCCAGACCCTGAAAGTACCGTCAGTCTGCCCTTGACCTAAAGCTTTCCCTCCCACTTCTGAGTTTTCCCGAACTGACTGCTAGCAAATGGGCCAGATTCTGAATGCTTCCTTTGCTCCGACAAGGTGTAAGTACCTTTTACACCTGTAAGCTTAATCACCACACAACGTAACGTTTGCAAATCATTCCACTGGTGATCCTATCTGGACAAGTGGCTACGCGGGGTTCTCATGTAAACACTAACTGATGATTACAATAAAATCCTGCCCATAATGAATATTCTACACTCAGGAGACATACTTGTAACACAGGCATTCATCCAGCCATGTACATAAACTGGCTGGTAAAAAATCTCTACTCAGAAACACTGCACTTTCATTTCTTATTTTGTGGGTGTTGTCTGACTTGAGAACATAAATGTGCAGATTTCCAAGCTGGAAAATTCTTTTCATCAGTTCTTTAACACACAGCGTTCAGGCCACCTTTACCATCTCGCCAGTATCATGTTAACAGTCTCTGACCTGGTTTTCCTATCTCCGCTCGTGCTCCCGCCTAATCTACCCTGCACACTGTCACCAGTGTAATCTTGTATGGAGTCATTTTGAGTCCAGCGGAGCCAGACAGGCCTAGTTTTGACTCTGAGCAAGATACTTAATCTTGCCATGCCTGTTCCTCCCTCTGCAAAAAGTGCAAATAATAATAAGACTGCTGTGAGGATTAAATAACATGTATACACTGCTTATAACCGGACTGGACAATTATGTCACTCACATGCAGAAGAACCTTCCATGCTTTCCCACCCTCTACTCCTACTGTCATGCTATTCTCTATACCTGAAATATCTTTATTTCTGAGCCAGACAGAACAAAGCCCTAATCATATTTTTCTGTGATGTCTTTTTCAACCTTAAAGAATTATAGTAATTGAAACTTTCACTCCTTCTCCCCACTTTTTTCTAGCACTATATCACTGCGTTCATGTCTATCTAGATCCTCTTATGATACCGTCTTTGTTTTAGACAAGACTCTCTTGTCTTTATTTGAAAATACTTCTGCATAATCCCGTAGCACTTCATAGCTCTCTCCTATGGAACTTTTCATACACTCCATTTGTTATTTGCACAGTCTCATCAGCCCTACTAAATTACTGGGGGAAAAAAGAAAAGAAAAGAAAAATAGCCATAAAGGCAAGTGTTAAGTTTTAATCCACATGTGGGGCTAATTTCTTAACATTTGGTATCCTAATCACAAATATACACTCCAGGGTTAACATACAAAGGATTCTAATCAAGAATGCACACTCTAGGGAATTCCCTGGCGATCCAGTGGTTAGGACTCTGAGCTTTCACTGCCAAGGGCCCGGGTTCAATCCCTGGTCAAGGAACTAAGATTCTGCAAGCCAAGCAGCCAAAAAAATTTTTTTTAAAATTAAAATAAATTAGGCTACTTCTCTATTTAAAAAGAAAAAGAATGCGCACTCTAGTGTAGAGATTCTTAACCCCAATAGAATGAACAGGAATCTATGAAGATGGATGGGGGGAAAAGTTACACTTTTATTTTTCACTAACTTCTAACTGCAATTTACCAATTACCCTCAATTATTAATGTAGGCAATAAATTACAGTATTAGCAGTGACTTCGTCACCAATAGAAATCACAGCTTTTTTTTTTTCTTTTTAAATTTTTGGCTGCATTGGGTCTTCGTTGTTGCACGTGAGCTTTCTCTAGTTGTGCTGAGCGGCGGTTACTCTTTGTTGTGTTGAGCTGGGTTACTCTTTGTTGTGGTGCACAGGCTTCTCTTGTTAAAGACCACGGGCTCCAGGCATGCGGGCTTCAGTAGTTGTGGCACGCGGGCTCAGTAGTTGTGACTCGCGGGCTCCAGAGCGCAAGCTCAGTAGTTGTGGCACACGGGCTTAGTTGCTCCGCGGCATGTGGGATGTTCCCAGACCAGGGCTCAAACTCGTGTCCCCCGCATTGGCAGGCGGATTCTTAACCACTGTACCACCAGGGAAGTCCACAGCTATCTTCTTATCACATTACAACTGCTGCAAATATGTTGCATTTATATTCATCACAACTTTGAAATTAATTACTCCCAACACTAGATCTTATTAGTTAATACAATAATAAAGAAGCACATATTACTGTATCCCACATCTTTAAAAATATTTCTGGAACTATATTTCATTACACTTGGTTTCTTTTCTAAAATATTTATTTATTCATTCATTCATTCACTTGGCTGCACCAGGTCCTAGTTGCAGCACACGGGATCTTTGTTGCAGCATGCAGGCTCTTAATTGTGGCTTTCAGGATCTAGTTTCCTGACCAGGGATCAAACCCAGGCCCCCTGCATTGGAAGCATGGAGTCTTAGCCACTGGACCACCAGGGAAGTCTCTCATTATATTTGGTTTCTTTTGTTATCCTTTGCATTTTATGCTTTTGAAAGATTATTCTGAGAAGGGTCTACAGACTTTATCAGACTGCCAAAGGGGTTCATGCAAAAATAGGTTCAGCTGTCTTTCCTTCTGATCAACACTACACAGTTCATTATTCAGCACAAGGAATGTCAGAAATAATTTTTAACTGGTAAAATGCGTAGTGTTAAAACTATTCAGACTGACTAGAAATCTTACACAGGTACCTCCATTCTTGGGAGAACAAAGTCTAAGCCTTTAACAACCCTGGCATCCTGTGCCATTGGGGTAGGGTTCTTGGCCTAGGGCTCTAGCCAGACCTGAATTCAGGCTCTGGCCACATAATTCTAAGCAGAGGGTACTGAATCCTGCTACCTTGGTCTCAAGGGGAACTTTCAGGCAAAGCGCCTGAGAGCTATGACTTCATGGAGCTCACAGGAACAAGCTGTATGCTTAATGCTGTGCCTGCGCTAACAGATCTGAGGCAGAATTCGTCAGAACTTCGTGGTTGACCTACCCCATGGTAGTGTGGGATGAGGAAGAAGGCCTACAAGCTCTCACTTAGCTCTAATTGTAGGAGGTTACTCATGTCTGATTATAAGCGACCCAAATGCCTTAGACCAGTTCATAATAACCCTGATAGACTAAGAAGCTCCATGAAGCCTGGGACCAAATTTTCTTTTGTTCATCATTGTTTTCTTAGGGTCAACACTATCCTGACACCCACAGAGGGCATTCAACAAATAGTTGTTGAGTGCGTTAACAAATGTAATGTACTTACACTCCCTAACTCCAGAATGTGATTCCTTAAAAGAAGAGCAAGTCATACTTATCTTTCCCTTATCAGGCACCTTGCCAGGGCTGCATATATTAGATACCAATCAATAATTGTTGGACTTCCCTGGTGGTGCAGTGGTTGAGAGTCCGCCTGCTGATGCAGGGGACACGGGTTCGTGCCCCAGTCTGGAAAGATCCCACACGCCGCGGAGCGGCTGGGGCCGTGAGCCATGGCCACTGAGCCTGCGTGTCCGGAGCCTGTGCTCCGCAACGGGAGAGGCCACAACAGTGAGAGGCCCGCGTACCGCAAAAAAAATAATAAAATAAAATAAAAATTGTTGAATGCCTACAGTTTTGCTCTAATCTCAATTTACCAATTGTATTTTTTATTTTCTTTTTTACTTTTTTTAAAAAAATCAATTATATGTTTTCAAATGTTTAAAGATCAAGAAGAAACTCTTCTGTGAAAACTTACAAGCAGGGGACTTCCCTGGTGGTCCAGTGGCTAAGACTCTGTGCTCCCAATGCAGGGGGCCCGGGTTCGATCCCTGGTCAAGGAACTAGATCACATGCCACAGCTAAGAGTTCACATGCTGCAACTAAAAGATCCCTCATGCCACAACTAAAGATCCCGCATGCGGAAACGAAGATCCCGTGTGCTGCAACTGAGACCCAGAGCAGCCAAATAAATAAATAAATAAATTTTTTTTTAAAAAAAAAAGAAATCTTACAAGGCAATAAGAAGCAGTGTATCTGGTGATACACAGAGTGTATCTGGCTTTGGAGACATGAGCTCACGCAAACCTGAGTTCAAACCCCAGCTCTGCCACTCACTAACTGTGATGTTGGAAAGTCATACAACGCCTTCCTGCCTCACTCCTCTTCTGAAAATTCTAATATAATCATGGTGCTTATATTTTCTATTGTAAGTACTTCTGTTGAACCTGTAGGTAAAACCCTTGCAAAGGATCCAACACACTATAAGAAATAATAATGCCTACAAACGCTATTTATCATCAATGAAAAGATCCAAAAACTAAATTCTCTGTTCACTTCTCATATTTCCATGAACACTGCCCTAGTTGTCTCTGCATTATTTACACCTTCCATGTGTTCAAAGACCTTGACCACAAGTTCCTTTGACTATAATAATAGCTCTTTGCTCAGAACAAGGAAACCAACTCTGGGCAATGTTATGCAAATTGACGTTCTTTAGAGGAAACCCACAATCCCTGAAATAAACATCTTGTACTTGCTATCTGGAGGGTTAGGAAACTACACTTAGAGCTATAGCTTGAGTCACCTAAGATTATTGCCAATTAAAAGCAAAAGGGCGTGATTTGTTATTAGGAACGTAGTATGATAGTTTACTACATGTCTAACCTAGCCAGTAAGTATTTACTGAGTATCTAGCATAGACCAGTGTTGTCGGAAAAAAATTACTTAAAATATGACGTGTTTCAATGAATAAAATTTTTATGAAGAAAGTTGATCAGAATAAACGAATCAAGGAATAATAGCAGCTACCATCTACTAAGTACCTACCATGTACCAGGCATTTTACATAAATAACTCATTTATCCCAATAGCAATCTGACAAGATCTATATTATGGTGTTCTCACCTTGATTTTACAGAAAAGGAAACTGAAGCTCAGGGAAGTCATGTAAACTTTCCAAAGGCACACAGTTGCTAATGGTAGATCCAGAACTCAACCTCCATTCTGAGTCATACTTCTCCGATGCCCTTCAACCAACTCTTGCCTTTTCCTATCCTTATAAGCAATGATGATGCCTAAATTCTACTGGCAACACCTCAATCCTAGATCCTATCTAATGCTTAAGAGGTTGACAAAAGTAAAAACTAATCCACACAAGGGACTTCCCTGGTGGTACAGTGGTTAAGAATCCGCCTTCCAATGCACAGGACTCGGGTTTCATCTCTGGTTGGGGAGCTAAGATCCCACATGCCGGTGGGGCAACTAAGTCCACGCGCTCTGGAGCCCACACGCCACAACTAGAGAGCCCATGTGACACAACTACTGATCCCGCGAGCTCTACACTCCATGCCACAACTAGAGAGAAGCCCACGTGCCACAACAGAGAGCCCGCACGCCGCAACGAAGCATCTCGCATGCCGCAACGAGGATCCTGCATACCACAACTGGGACCTGATGCAGCCAAATAAATAAATAAATATTTTTTTTTAATTAAAAAAAAATTAATCCACACTATGAAGAACAGACCTAACCTCTTCCTAATTTTTAAGTTCAGAGTCGGGTCAAAATATGTCAGATCAACTGTAATGTAATACATAAGCAAGAGAATCCGTTTAGTATGTAAACCAAGGGCATACAAAAAGGATGTTCTTAGCATGGATTCCTCAGAAAGCAAAGCCTAGGGCTTATCGTGGATTACAGCCCCAGGGAAGAGCGGGGAGAGGAGCGAGGAATGAGGTGTCAGATTATGTCCACATCAAGTTGGTCAGGGTCCAGTTTGAGTTGGCAACAGCCAGGGGTGAAAAGTGATTAAAGGCTCTGGGGAGAGTGAGGCCAAGAAGACCTGAAGTGGGACAGAAGAGATGTCTAATACAGCGGTTAAAGATGTAGTCAGTGTCAGAAAACTTAAGTAAAGCTTATGGAAATGGCAAGGCACAAAGTCCTAGTTTGGTGCCAAGGTATGACTCAATCTTGAACCAGTCTCTGTCCCAGTATCCTACTTTTAAGCATCCTTCCCGATGTGAGTGGATAAAGGCTAGCATACGGGTTCAGTCCTAATAAATCTAACTTTCAGAGAAAAGACATTTACGCAAATAGTACCAAACGTATATTCAATGTCTGGTTCCCCCTATTTTATGGCAGTTTCTGATCCCCGAAAAAACATGGCAGATTGCAAGGGCAGCTATGACTCACTAGTGACTAAGTGGGAGTAATAACTGAACAAAGATCTTGCTTACATATGGGGTTTCTGTTGTGGTAACATTTGATGAGAATAAAAGCGAGCAAGGAAGTTTGTTACACATGACCAAAACATAGCTCACCCAGTTTTCTACACAGAGGAGTATGTTAAGTCTGACAAAATAATAAAAGTGCAATTATATGAACAGTAGCTACTACTACAGATTCTTAAGATGGTTTTCATTTCATAGGGTAAAATTTACTTTTTAAAACACTTGAATGGATAAACAACAAGGTCCTTCTGTATAGCACAGGGAACTATATTCAATATCCTGTGAAAAAACATAGTGGAAAAGAATATGAAAAAGAATGTATATACATGTATAACTGAGTCACTTTGCTGTACAGCAGTAACTAACACAACACTGTAATTCAACTATACTTCAATAAAAAAATTGATTAAAAAAACACTTTATAACCTTGCAAATGTTCATTCCATCTAAACAATAAAGAGGAAATGATCTGCTTTAATGCAGATTTAGATACATAAGTATAATTACATAAAACTGCTATAAAAATCCCAGTTTGCAAAACAAAAAACTCCAGTCAAAACTTCTTATGCATTACAGATTCAAGTTCCAAAGACTTACCAGCTACATAAAACTGACAGGTATCCTGAAATTTGAATTACTTATGAGTAAAAATAAAAATAAAATTAGTCTTGCCATCCTTTTCTCCTTTATAGTGACTGCATTCTGCTGACATCTGAAATCTTGACAGTTATCTATCTATTTTACTTAGGAATATTTTAAAATTTTATTAGGGACTTCCCTGGTGGCACAGTGGTTAAGAATCCACCTGCCAATGCAGGGGACACAGGTTTGAGCCCTGGTCGGGGAAGATCCCACATGCCGTGGAGCAACTAAGCCCATGCGCCACAACTACTGAGCCTGCGCTCTAGAGCCTGTGAGCCGCAACTACTGAAGCCCACGCGCCTAGAGCCTGTGCTCTGCAACAAGAGAAGCCACTGCAATGAGAAGCACACACACCATAATGAAGAGTAGCCCCCACTCGCCGAAACTCGAGAAACCCCGCGCACAGCAGTGAAGACCCAACACAGCCAAAAAAAAAAATTTTATTAAAGTTTTTGATATACAAATTTATAATCAAATAATTCCACCTTGTAGACAGTAACCAGATTTTTTGTCATAGGTTTCTTGCTTGTTTCAGATCATTTTTTTGAAATATTGTTGATTTACAATTAGTAGTTTCAGATGTGTTAGTAGTTTCAGATGTACAGCAAAGTGATTCAGTTATACATCTATAAATATATATATTCTTTTTAATATATACTCTTTTCCTGCCTTTTCTGTCCCCTTTAAATATCCTGGTAGACACAGGAACATCACATAACCCACCCTATGGAGAAGAGACCTATCCTGGGAGTCTTATGCCCAGAGGAGCTCCTTCTTGAAAGGCAGAGCAAAGACCAAGACAGCCATCAGAACTAGCTCTCCTCAGGCAGTGGAAACTGTAGGCCAAAGCCCCTCCAATAATCAGTTAAACTATGGTTTAACTATAGTTAAAATCACATCTAGGACTTCCCTGGTGGCGCAGTGGTTGAGAGTCCGCCTGCCGATGCAGGGGACACAGGTTCGTGCCCCGGTCTGGGAAGATCCCACGTGCCGCGGAGCGGCTGGGCCCGTGAGCCATGGCCGCTGAGCCTGCGCGTCCGGAGCCTGTGCTCCGCAACGGGAGAGGCCACAGCAGTGAGAGGCCCGCGTACCACCAAAAAAAAAAAAATCACATCTAATCTTATCTTCTCTGAATATACTCTTTCAAGACCTTCAGAGCCTCTCCCAGTTCTACACCATTTTATGAGACATATGCTAAGGACTTTCCAATCTCTTCTTAGAGCAACAGGACAATATACATGATGTTTTTCAATCTAAAAGTACTGCTCGCCTAACCCTCTGCTAGATCCTAACACATACAGATACTCTATACCTATAAATCCTTTGAACTGTAAGGATAATTAGTTAGGATCCAATTCCTAACCCAAAGGGATTTAAAAAAAAAGTTGTAGAGACAAGACAGGTATTTGCAACTAGAGAATAAAGAGATGCGTGTGTCCTGGCTACACATACTGTTCTACCTGGATGGCTGCCAACCAAACTGGTCCAGGAATCCCCCACCCTCATTATGGCTGCTGGGACTCTCTCTTCATCCTGCCTACCTCCCTTTCTATCTCACCAAGCAAAAGCAAAATAGTTCCTCTTCTCCACCCATATCTTGCTTTAACTGTTCTATTACTCCAGGGATGTAAGGTGAGGACTCTATCGTGATGAGACAGAGTAAGCTGAAGTGGAGAGAGGAAGGAAAAAAGGTTCCCTCCTTGCTTTCGGGGTGGGAGGTTAGGGGGAGGTAAGGGGTGGATGGACAGAAAGACAAAACTGGGAGAGGGAGAGCCTTCAGGAACCTGTGGCACAGCATCTGCTTTTCCAGGTTGTCTACCCACAAAGGGAAGCAGGTAGGATTATTTCATCCCCCTCTCGCCTTCAAGGAACTCCAGTTTTCTTCTCTACAACTGCTCATTCTCTCACTCCCCTAGCATCTGAATCTTGTTTGAAAGTCCCCCCCACCAAAATCTCAAATCACACCAAAATTCCATCTCAGTTCTTCAAATCCTCTCCCCACTGTTTATGCAACAAACTCTCTCTACCAAGAGCAAGAGAACAATCAGAAAGGCTTAGAACCAGGGAATCCCTGGCCCCCTATCCCAAAAGGTAAAGGGTTAAATTTCTTGGCATTCTAAGTTAGAACTCCAAATTCACAGAATTATATGCCTAAATGTCTTAGTTAAATAATGTTGTACACTTCAGAAACACCATGGATTCAATAAACTTTTGCAGGGACCTACTGTTGATTTACATGATATTGCTTACAAGGGAAAAAATGATTATGTTCTAAGATTTTGGTGAATACCTTAGACAATTCTGATTAACCTGGGCTAACACATTACCCTTTAGTATCAGAGATTCTCAAACTTTTTGGTATCGGACTCCTTTACACTCTTGTTTGTTTGTTTGTTTTGTTTTTTTTGCGGTACTCTGGGCCTCTCACTGTTTTGGCCTCTCCCGTTGCGGAGCACAGGCTCCGGATGCACAGGCTCAGCGGCCATGGCTCACGGGCCCAGCCGCTCCGCGGCATGTGAGATCTTCCCGGACCGGGGCACGAACCCGTGTCCCCTGCATCGGCAGGTGGACTCTCAGCCACTGCGCCACCAGGGAAGCCCTCCTTTACACTCTTAAACAACTGAGGATCCTGAAAAGCTTCTTTTTACATGGGTTGTAGCCTACAGAAGTATTTTTTGCATTAGAAATTAAAGCTGAGAAACATATTTAAGTTTAAAGTATGTTATTAATTCATTTAAAATAGCAAGATTATTACATGTTAACATAAATAACATTTAAGAAAAATAACACTATTCTCAAAAATATTTATATTTATATAAATATAAATATATATTTACTGAAGAGTAGCATTGTTTTACATTTTTGCAAATCAATAATGAACTGAACACTTGATAATTTATAAAGTCATATCAACAATTATAGAAGTCACATGGCTAAACTTAATAAACTAAAGAAAAATTGAGAACATACCATCTTCACAGTGCAGAAGTTAAGGGTTTCAAAAAGAAATGTGAGCCCCAAACCCAGGGCCAAGGTCAGGAAAGCACGTGTTTTGTGACCGAAGCCGTTAAGGATCTATACCAAGGGTTGGATGGAAAGGTCCACAGGGACCAGGCAAATAACATAAATGAGGGTGTCCACCAGTTGGGGACCTGAAGAGCTCATGACCTTGTCAAAGGAGGCAGAAAGTCCAGTGATGCCAGATTTTCAGGTTGTTTAGGAAAAACTGCAAATCTGAATTTTCTTATGAAACCCCCATATTTTTAAACATTGAAACTACAGGCCAAACAAACATCTATGGGTAAATGTAGCCTACGGCACCCCAGTTTGCAACATCTATATATCACAAATTGTTTAATCTTCAGGAAATTCTTCCCAAGGAAATTTATCCTACAGTATGGTCCTAATATTAGATCACCAGGAAAGAGCACACTTAAAATATCATCAATGAACAGCACTGGAACAGAAGGTTGTCGTCAAAACAAGAAAAGCAAAACAAAAGCTATGGTGCCAAGAGAGTAAACAAGAGACCAGATCCAGTGGACAAGAATCTCTCTTTCTAGAAAACCGCGCCCTATATGGTGGAGTGGATGGAAATGGCTCATCAGGCCCTACTATTGTCTTGAGAAATACTCTTCATCCTGGGACTTCCCTGGTGGTCCAGCGGTTAAGACTCCAAGCTCCCAATGCAGGGGGCCTGGGTACGATCCCTGGCCAGGTAACTAGAGCCTGCATGCGGCAAATAAGACCCGACGCAGCCAAATAAATAAATAAATAAATGCTTTAAAAAAAATAATAAAATAAAATCCAACTCTCAGACTCACAAATCACCTTTCCAACTACTAATTGGGGCAAATATGAGAACGGGGAGCTTTGGAGAACAAGCACTAACATAACAGTTATAATCAATCAAGAGACATTTACAGAGCACCTTCTGCCTGCAAAGCACTGTGCGAGGCACGAAGAATAAGAAGAGGTCCCGGATTTCAAGTAACCACAGTCTCAAAGGGGAGAAGACTCAAAAGACATACGATAAAGCTAAACAGTACAAGCATTAGAAAACAGGGAGGCATGAACACATAAAAGATGTCACCCAGGCAGTGACATTTCTTAATTAGTAGAAATAATAAAGGCTCCAAATTCAAAAGACAGACTACAGGAAGCAGAAACAGGCTTGAAGGAAGGTTCCAGAAACCATTCAGAAGGCTAAATATAAGGCAATTATGGTACTAACTAGGGTAACGTCAGAGAGATTAGAAAGGAATGTCAGGATAAAAATATTCACAAGAAAAATCAAGATTTGGCAGCTGACTAAATAAGCATAGTATATCCTCTGTAATAAATTCACTTATTAACCCATCAACACAACGAATGACCCCATTTCTTCAGCAACCAAGGAACCAAAAAATTAAAAGACATATAACCCAATCACCATGGGTAGACCATATATGGATGCTCTTCAAAACAAACTCTGGGGAAAAAACTTCATGAAACAATTGGACATGTGAACACTGACTGAAACTTTGACACTACTGCATAACTACTGTTAATTTTTAAGGTGTAATAATGGTATTTTGGTTATGTTAAAAATAATAAAGATATATTAAAAATACTTGTGGGTAAAATGGGATTTACTTCAAATAATGTGGGAAAAAGGAAAGAGTTGAAGATGTGGATAGGACGGTTATTAGCCATGGGTGAATGGCTTTGAGGGCTGGGCAACAGGCAGCCTATTATACTATTCTGTCTACTTTGGCATATCTTTTAATTCTCCATAACAAAGAGTTTTTTTTAATTAAATGGCAAATACAACTTCTACCTACTCCATGATCTTTTGTAAATTCTTGTTTTCCTAAAAGTGGAACAAAAGCATTACTGATCTGTTTCATTTATGGGTCAATACATGAAGGTAAAGATTATTACTACTCTTAATTATTATCCATTCTATAGAATTTTTTATTTAATATAAGTATACATAAATTAGGTTTGGTAAAAAGTGAAATTCACCATCACACAAGATAGTTCTTTAATGAATTCTAAGGAGGTAGGATAAAGGGCTCCAGAACTCTACACTATTAACTTGCCAAAGAAATAATTTTTCATTTTTAGCTAAATATCACTCTCATAAGAAAATACACAATGCTCAAAATTAAACAATAGAATCATTTCAAATCTGAGCCTGCAAAAATGTAGACTTACAAAGTCCACAAGAGAATAATTCAACTTCCCTTTCTACTTTTCTGTTTTGCTTTGTTTTTTGTTTTACTAGTATGTTTATAGATACTGTGTGCTAAAAATAATTTCACCACAATTTAATGGAACTAAGGATTAATAAAGATTATCCTAACTTTTAGCTTGGTACTTGGCAAAGGGTTGATGTTCAGCTGCTGAATAGATCAGAAAGATTCCTAAGATACTGTGACACAGCAACTTTTTGGGTGGAATGGTTTCTCATGGCACATTTCCTCATAGAGTACTGCTACCTCCATCTTTTTGTGTGTGTGGGGTTTTGGTTAGTTTTTTTTGGCCGCGCCATGCGGCATGTGGGATCTTAGCTCCCCGACCAGGGATCGAACCTGTACCCTGTGCATTGGGAGCTGGGAGCGTGGAGTCTTAACCACTGGACCACCAGGGAAGTCCTGCTACCTCCATCTTTAAAACGTTAAGTCTAGATCCTTATTCAACATTTTGTTTATATTAGCAACAACTCCTAAACTGGAGATTGAGACAAAGAGCCCTAAAAAAAAAGTATTGCCAAACAAACAACAAAGACAAATTTTAAAAACATCAATAGTGGGACTTGATAGTTTTACCTAAACTTTATTCGTAATTAGATGTCTTATCTAGTATATCATATGGCATCTGATAATTTTATGGTGAATCCAGAATTCTGGGGAAATTCAAAACATTTAATTCGTATTAGCTATAACTTAATCTAGTAACTAGCCACACATACACATAACCCTGCATCCTCATTATATCAAATGTTAGTATCCAAGCAGTATTTCAAGCACAGTGATAAAGACTCTCTTTTCTTGAATTAAGAAAAACAGCTTATTCCTTCTTATTGCTGTACCAATAAAAGCATAAACAAGATAGATACATACCCAATGACAATGCTAAGATTTCACAAATTCTACTAAAACAGTCTAATTTTGTTCAGACAGGTTTACTAATATTACAGCTATCAAACAGTTCATTTTAGCAACCTACTAGCTTTTGCTGGTAAAACTTTGAAAAATCTGTATTTATTGCTATTTGATTATGTGCTATTAACCATGAAATAACATGAATTCAACCATACATATTTTATTACCTTTTTAGCTTTTAAGAGTCTTCCTGATTCATTTTCCCAGCTACATTCAAAAGTAGTAAATGGTTTGTACACTCAATGGCCACAGTACTTTTTAAAAAGACAGGGAGGAATCCTCTAAAATATCAGAGTACATAGGACACTGTTCTCCCCACTTTACTCTGACATAGTCAGGGCAGACAGGCTCCCCGAGGAAGAGCCCCTTTATGAAATTAAAACATACCACATACTATTCTCCAGAAGAGTAAATTCTATTTGGGCAGAATTATTAGCCTCACTCAAGTCATTTCACAGCAGAGAGAATAAACCGATCTATTGTATATACCATAATTACACTTTGCATGACTTCCTTCAATTAAAATCTTTACTTAAAGTAGCATCCATATAACAGTACAGAAATTTTAAAAGTCATTATCTAATATGACCTAATGATGCCTTCTCCTAACAAGGAATTAGTCTGAAAATGACTTCACATATTTCAAAGCAATTATTGGCATTAGGCCCTCCCCTCAGCAGTATTACACGATACGTTTGCAAGAGAAATGTATGTACATGGGTCAACATCACTTAATTCTGCATCTATCTGATATATATATATTCTGCATATATTCATTCATCTACCAAGAACAGAGTACTCTGAACCTCCAAACAAGGACTGGATATACTTTGCTCATATTAGAACTCATTAATTACCTAAGGATCTTGACTAAGATCTGATGTCTGGTAAACAATTAGAAGGAATAAAAAGAGTTTTAATGACCTTTCTGACAAGTGCTGGTTAAGATCAACATCTCAGACATTCTTTGCACTAGACTGGCAGTTATAACCCTCACACTATCAATTTATTATTAGGTTAAACATAACCAAACAGGAAGGAGTGGAAAGCCCCATAGTTTTCCAAGAAAACAAGAAAAATATCTGCATATTTGTGTCATCTACAGCTAACTCCACCCATCTTGGAAAGTCTCTCCCACATGTACTAAAGAACAGGCCATTTCACAAAATACCACAGAAATCAGTGTTCAGGTTCATTACGATTTTGAAGTCTAACTCTCCAAATGTTTTTTACTTCAGAAAATTCTGGTCTTAAAAATCTTACACTTGGGGAATTCCCTGGTGATCCAGTGGTTGGGACTGAGCGCTTTCATTGCCATGGGTGCGGGTCCGATCCCTGGTCAGGGAACTGGGATCCCACAGGACACACGGCCAAATAATAAGAGTAATAATAATAATAACAGCTTACACTTGGTGGGGCAGGGTAATAAAGAATTATAAGAGAAACTCTAAGTTAGTATATTAACGCTTGTACTGTTAATTATACACATACACACACACACACACACACACACACACACGACAGAAAACAGAGGGCTAAAGAAGAAGATGGATTAACTGACCAAGGGATTCTCAGTACAATTTATACTAAGAACTTCTTTCCCTTTCAGGTTTCAGTTCTGTTGTTTAAAGCAGCACCTCTGAACAGGCATAGCTCACTGATCCACAGTCTCTCAGACTTGGAGGTACAGTAAAACAATTTTCACTGCAACACTTGTTTGGAATTCACTGCTAACAATAGATGAGAAGGGAAAAAAAGCTTGTTTTTTTATTTTGGTTTTTTAAGAGGAAAAAAGGAGGAACAGCGGATTTGATAAAATATGAACAATTAGCTTTCCGGCCCAACATAAACTTGTGATATTATTTTTGGCTTCTCTTAATATAATTTTTTTTGCCTTTAAAAATCAGGCATTAGGGATTTCCTTGGTGGTGCAGTGGTTAAGAATCCGCCTGCCAGTGCAGGGGACGTGGGTTCAATCCCTGCTCTGGGAAGATCCCACATGACGCGGAACAACTAAGCCCGTGAGCCACAACTACTGAGCCTGAGCTCTAGAGCCCGTAAGCCACAACTACTGAGCCCGCATGTCACAATTACTGAAGCCCACGCGCCTAGAGCCCATGCTCTACAACAAAAAGAAGCCACCACAATGAGAAGCCTGCGCACCGCAACAAAGAGTAGCCCCTGCTCGCCACAACTAGAGAAAGCCCACACGCAGCAACAAAGACCCAACACAGCCAAAAATAAATAAAATAAATAAATTTATTTTTTTAAAAAATCAGGCATTATACTTTAGTAGGCAGTCTTTTTTGAGTCACATATCTCTCTGACCCTTTACTAGAAAAAGGCATTTGTGGACACATAATATTGTGCAAACAATTTCCAAACACACAGTGAAAATGTAAAGAAACAGAAAGATAAAAAACCAAATTCTGGAAAAGTTGTTAACTGTGGTGGAGAAGAAAGGCATTAAAATTGGAGGCTGTTCACAATAGGCTTTAACTGTATTGGTAATGATTTATTAAACTGAGTGACAGGTGCCTAAGTGTTTTATTCTTTAAACCTTTTTATACACTATATTTTTTAAAACTTTGCTCAATTATTTTGTTTTTTAATTGTAATCTGAATGCCTTCGGGCAGGGTATACACTCTCCAATTAGCCAGAGTCACCACCATTTTCCTTACAGTAAACGAGGGTTCTTTAAAAGCCAAAGAAACTGGAATCCTCATACACTGCTGGTGGAAATGTAAATCGGTGCAGCCGCTTTGGAAAACAGTCTGACAATTCCTCAAAATGTTAAGCACAGAGGTACCATATGACCCAGAAAGTCCACTCCTGAACATCTATCTAAGAGAAACAGAAACATATGTCCACAGAAAGACCTGTATACAGATGTTCACAGCAGCATTATTCATAATAGCCAAAAAGTGGAAACAACCCAAATATCCATCAACTGATGAATGGATAAACAAAACAGAATATGATGAAATATTATTCCACCATAAAAAGGAATAAGTACCAATAAATGCTATAACATGGATAAACCTCAAAAACATTATGCTAAGTAAGAAGAAGCCAATCACAGAAGACCACAAATTGTATTTCATTTATATGAAATGTCCAGAATAGGTAAATCTCAAACCTAGAGACGGAACATAGATTAACAGTGTGATAAAGATATCATAAAATTAAATATTTGTGCTGGTAAATATAATAAAAACCATTGAAACTGTTCATTTTAAAGGTATGAATTATATGATATGCTTATTATATCTCAATAAAGTAGTTTAAAAATAAACCAAAGACATCCATTCAGTCTAACTTTGGCTCCCAAATTGTGGTCTGAGGACTCCTGAGAGTTTCCTAGAGCTTCTCAGTGGGTCTTGAGGTCAAAACTATTTTCATAAAATACTAAGACATTTGCCTTCTTCACTGTGTTGATATTTGCATTGATGGTGCAAAAACAACAGTGGATAAAACTGTTGGCACCTTTGGCACATGACGCCAAAGTATATTAGTTACTGATAGTCAACGCATTCTTTATCTCCATACACGCACAGCAAAAACAAACAAGCAAACTTTACCGTATGAGTTGTGGGCCAAACTAGTCACTATTTTTAATAGAACAGCCTTTTTCCTAGAAACAACTGTCAATACCTATCGGAAAATGCATTCTCATTTCCAAACTCACAGAAACATAACTTTCATAACACAACTGTTTCATAAAGTGGAGGCTGCCACTCTCCATGAGAAATCACACCTCACTCCCTTTGAAAACATTTTAAGTATCTCAATTTTTTAGCCAGAGTGAGCAGCAAAGGCCTGTCTGGTGGGTAGAGGAGGGAATGAGGCAAAAGGCAGAAGATAAAACTTAGCCTAAGAAACTGTTTTGTCCTATCATGGTGACAAGCACTAGCATTAACATTTTATTATAAGATAAAATGTTAATGTTTTAAGACATAATTCAAACAAAATAAGGCTTAAAGATGTATTTAGCTATTTAAAAAGGGACTGTTCTACATCATGGTATTATTGTAACTAGTGATAAAAGGGACTTAAAGGACTCCTAAATGTGAAGAATCACACACTGAGAATTACACTTGTAAAAATCTACTAAGAATAGATAATGAATTAGTCACTTATTAGCCCTAAAAGATGATTTGTAAATATGGTGCTGAAGATTTGGGAAAGCCCATGGACCAGTCTAGAAAACTAAACTGGTTTAGTGCAAAAGGGTAATTCCAAAAAGACATTTAACGTACTACTAGTATAAGCAGTATGGCTCTGCAAGAGAAAACAAATAGATCAAATCTGTCAATGTGTATCTAGTACTATATATAGAAGAAAAAGACCCAACTGGTGGATACAAGTGTTTCAGTCCCTAGGGTGTTTGAGTAGAGTGCTGTGGAATAGAGTCTGTCCTTAATCTTCTCCATATTTAATAAAACGTCCCTTTGTTCTTACCCTATGTTCACAAGCAATGTTTTAACCTGGCTTCCCCAGTTGGTTGATACTACGGAGAAGCCTGGATGACAGGGATTAATATTTTGTTCACTGTAAACTTAAAATTAAGGGGCTATCTCTCTAACACATGGCATGTTAGTCCCTAAGAGCCCCACCAACTTTGGGCAAACTAGATAAAGTTTCTGACTTTGCAAAGCTGAAATTTTTCTAGAACTAGGTAATTTCTTGATAGGCATGTATACTCAAGTACTGAATATATTTTGGTTTAAAAATTTTTTAGGGGGCTTCCCTGATGGCGCAGTGGTTGAGAATCTGCCTGCTAATGCAGGGGACACGGGTTCGAGCCCTGGTCTGGGAGGATCCCACATGCCGCGGAGCAACTAGGCCCGTGAGCCACAACTACTGAGCCTGCGCGTCTGGAGCCTGTGCTCCGCAACAAGAGAGGCCGCGATAGTGAGAGGCCTGCGCACCGCGATGAAGAGTGGCCCCCGCTTGCCACAACTAGAGAAAGCCCTCACACAGAAATGAAGACCCAACACAGCAAAAATAAATTAATAAACTAATAAACTCCTACCCTCAACATCTATTTAAAAAAAAAAAAAAAATCCGCCTGCCAATGCAGGGGACGTGGGTTCGAGCCCTGGTCCGGAAAGATCCCACATGCCACAGAGCAGCTAAGCCCATGTGCCGCAACTACTTAGCCTGTGCTCTAGACCCCGCGAGCCACAACTACTGAAGCCCGTGTGCCACAACTACTGAAGCCCGTGCGCCTAGAGCCCATGCTCCACAATGAGAAGCCACTGCAATGAGAGGCCCATGCACCGCAACGAAGAAGAGCCCCTGCTCGCCGCAACTGGAGAAAGCCCTCACGCAGCAACGAAGACCCAACGCAGTCAAAAATAATAAATAAACAATAAATTTTTTAAAAAATTTTACTTCCTTTATGAAGTTATAGCTCACAAACATACCATGGACTACAACTTGAATACAGGCCATAATAACAGTAACAGTAAGAGTCAAAGTAATAGCTAACTTTTTACATAAGGTTAACTGTACACCAGGCACTGCCACTTTACATATTTTAACTCACTTAATCCTCATAACAACCTATAGGCAGGTACTACTATAATCTCCACTTTACTGAGGCAGAGGACAATTACGTAACTTGCTCCACATCACACACGTTAAGTAGCAGAGCCGAGATTCAGTCCAGGATGTCTGACTCCAAAGTCAGCATTTCTTAATCTCGTTAGCCATGTACGATCAATTTTCTGAATTTTAAGCATCTTATTTTTCAAAACAGTTTTGAAATTCCACATATATAGCACAGCAAAAATGTTTCCCAAATTCCCATGATTAAGCTGTTAGGCTAAAAATGGTCTTCCTCCTCATTTAACCATGACTTTTATTAGCTTTAATAAGCATAAACATGAAACTTTCAGAAGTTAATGCAAAATTAATCAGAAAAATATACAAACTACTGTTATAAAATGTATACATGTTCACTTTCAAAGTATACTAACTTAGGTTGTAAGTATACATACAAAACTAGTCATATTTTTATATTAATAGGATTGGATACTATTCTAAAAACAAGGATATTGTAGCTTTTAAAGGAAAAACATTAATTTGAGCCTTTCTGACTAGTGATTTAGACTGACCAAACCACTTTTTTTAATGTTAGTTTCAAATCCCTGGCTCTCTGCTATTGGGTTGGCCAAAAGGTGCGTTCGGTTTTTCCCTTAAGATGGTTCTAGTAGCACTTAGTTGTCTTTAACTTCATTCGAAACAATTTTGTTAGACTGTATTGTGACAGCTGTCATATCAGTGTGCATTTAAAAAAGACATTAAAATTGGTGAATTTTTCTGTAGCCATTTTAATATTGAAGATGGAAGGAAAGCAGCAACATTTTGGCATATTATACTTTATTATTTCAAAAATGGTAAAAACACAACTGAAATGTCAAAAAAGATTTGTGCAGTGAATGGAGAAGGTGCTGTGACTGATCTAACGTGTCAAAAGTGGTTTGCAAGGATTCGTGCTGGAGAATCCTCGCTGGACGATGCTCTGTGGTTGGGTAGACCAGGTGAAGTTGACAGCAATCAAACTGAGACATTAATTGAGAACAGTCAGCGTTATACCACGCGGGAGATAGCCGGCATACTCAATATATCCAAATCAAGCGTTGAAAATCATTCACACCATATTGGTTATGTTAATTGCTTTGATGTTTGGGTTCCACATAAGTTAAGCAAGAAAAACCTTCTTGACCGTATTTCCACCTGCGATTCTCTACTTAAACGTACTGAAAACGTTCCGTTTTTAAAACAAATTGTGACGGGCGATGAAAGTGGATACTGTACAATGGGGAATGGAAGAGACTGTGGGGCAAGTGAAATGAACCAACAGCAACCACAACAAAGGCCGGTCTTCATCCAAAGAAGGTGATGTTGTGTATATGGTGGGACTGGAAGGGAGTCCTCTATTACGAGTTCCTTCTGGAAAACCAAACGATTAATTCCAACAAGTACTGCTCCCAACTAGACCAACTGAAAGCAGCACTCAATGAAAAGCGTCCGGAATTAGTCAACAGAAAACACGTAATCTTCCATCAGGATAACTCAAGACTGCATGTTTCTTTGATGACCAGGCAAAAACTGTTACAACTTGGCTGGGAAGTTCTGATTCATCTGCCGTATTCACCAGACATTGCATCTTCGGATTTCCATTCATTTCGGTCTTCACAAAATTCTCTTAATGGAAAAAATGTCAACTCCCTGGAAGACTGTAAAAGGCACCTTGAACAGTTCTTTGCTCAAAAAAATAAAAGGTTTTGAGAAGACGGAATTATGAAGTTGCCTGAAAAATGGCAGAAGGTAGTGGAACAAAAGGGTGACTATGTTGTTCAATAAGGTTCTTGGTGAAAATGAAAAATATGTCTTTTACTTTTACTTAAAAACTGAAGGCACTTTTTGGCCAACCCAATACAAGTATACCGCCTATAAAACCATAACTTGTTGTATGGATTAGTCACTCTACAAACTAGACGGTAATTAACCTTAAGTTTGTAATTTGTGCTTTCCCTCCTATTTTTTTCTTTTAATGGAGTCAACATATACCATTGAACTGCTACATCCCAAAATTTCTGTTTTCCCTTTTCACCTTGATATTACATTAAAAGAAAAAGTGCTTCTCATGAGGTGGTCTTTTGTCACACTAGTAATGTTCTTGTTTTTAATCTGGGCGCCAGTTACAGGACTGTTCAACTTATGAAAATTCATCAAGTTATATCTACTTTTCTGTATGTATAGTATGTACTTCAATAAAGAGTTGTTTTTTAAGCAGCTGTGCTTCCTAACTTTACTTCACCAAAAGCCATTATATACCAACCTTATTGACAGTTGTCATTTCTAAAAGTTTTTTTTTTTTTTTTATCAGACAGTACTCTACAGCACTGAGTTAATATTCAATCTCTGTTTTCAGGACACATAAAAAAAGAGTCATCCAAGATACTCTATGGAACCAAAAAGTGCTATTTAATTCTTTCACAAATCCCTAAGATTTAAAGGTCTCTAAAGGAAAGAAAACATTTTTTAAAAAAGCTTCTATGTGCTCATTTTATTCTCACAATTACCTCACCAGGTACACACTTGTGGATGGAGCCACAACAATGCATCTCCCACCCCAAATGCTTTCCTGATTTGACACTAACTTTCCTCCACCCTAAGACAGATGAGTCTATGTTTCCTCTTCTTGAAACTGTGTAGAGCTTTATACCAGACTTGAGCAAGAAAATGTGACAAAAATGACACTGTGTGACTTCCAAGGTTAGAATATCAAAGGCAATACTTCTTCCACCTGGCTTTCTCGTGCTCCCAGGACGCTTGCCTTTGGAACCTGCCACCAGACTGTGAGCAAGTGTTCTGCCCACAGCCCCAGAAACCTCTCCAGCCAACAGATGGCACCAACTGCCAGACCCAGGTGAGCCTTCGAGTCTTCCCAGTAGGCCCCAGACAGCATGGAGCAGAGCAAGCCGTGCCCGCTGCACCCTGTCTCAATTCCTGACCCACAAAAACCAGGAAATAATGCATGGTTATTGTCATTTTAAACCACTAAGCTTTTGAGGTAATTTGTTACACAGCAACAGAAAATGAAAACACTTTACAAATAAAAAACACAGGTAGATAACCATGCCAGCGAGTGGCAGAGCCAGAATTTGAATCCATCAGCCTGTATAAAAAGCCCATATTCTTTCTACCAGAGGGTATTGCCTCCAAGTTTGTTCAGAGTCGCCCACATGGCCAAAGAAAGCCATAGTCTTCAGATTGGAAGCTCTAAGAGCAATAAACAGCCCCCAAATTAATGTTTTCAATTAACACTCAGGACAACAGGTCATTCAGTTAGTAGGCTCAAAATCCCAGCACCTTTCTTGACACATCTATACCCTTCCCACCCTAATAATGGCATATCCCAGAGATGCTTAAGAAATATCTCTACATCAATAACAATAAACCTGAACATTTACAGAACACTTTACAAAGCACTTTAACAATCACTAATTTGATCTCATAGAGGTGTGAGACAGGTAAGGCAGGTATCTTACAGATAAGGCTCAAATAATTTAAAAATACATACTCCAATAAAAAATAATTTTTAGGGCTTCCCTGGTGGCAAAGTGGTTGAGAGTCTGCCTGCCGATGCAGGGGACATGGGTTCGTGCCCCGGTCCGGGGAGATCCCACATGCTGCGAAGTGGCTAGGCCCGTGAGCCGTGGCTGCTGAGAGCCTGCGCGTCCAGAGCCTGTGCTCCGCAACGGGAGAGGCCACAACAGTGAGAGGCCCGCGTACCACTAAAAAATAATAATAATAATAATTTTTTAAAAATCAACTATACTCCAATAAAAATTAATTTTAAAAAAAGTTAAAAATAACTAACTACAGGGCTTCCCTGGTGGTGCAGTGGTTGAGAGTCCACCTGCCGATGCAGGGGACACAGGTTCGTGCCCCGGTCCGGGAAGATCCCACATTCCGCGGAGCAGCTGGGCCCGTGAGCCATGGCCGCTGAGCCTGCACGTCCAGAGCCTGTGCTCCACAACGGGAGAGGCCACAACAGTGAGAGGCCCGCGTACCACAAAAAAAAAAAAAAAAAAAAAAAAACTAACTACAATAACATAAGTAGGGATTCTATTTCAGATTTTCTGACTCCAAGGCCAGTGCTCTTTTCAATGCAATTCAACTTGAAAGAACCTTTATGGAGTACCTTCCGGGTATATTTCCATATACAGCACTGCTCTACCAGTACTCTGAAGCACCTACTTTGTGCAAAGCATCATGGCGGGCACTATGTGTTCTCCACTTCCAGGATCGGCACAAAAACATCTCTGATAGAGCTGATCTCTGCAAACAGCCAGTCTTTTCCCCACTCTAACCTATTCTCTGCATTGCCATCCAACAGCTCTTCCAAATCCACCTCCTTAATCACAATAATTAAAAAACTGTCAAAGATGACATCCTACCCGTAAAAATACAGGCCAAATCTCATCTGCTTTCAAGGTCTTCTGTAAACTGACTCCAACTTACGTGATTAAATTAATTTTCCCGCACTTGCTGAGAAAAACCAAATTAATCTCTTCCTTCCTCCCCACATTCAATTTCTTTACAACTTCTTGCCCTGTCTTTTCTTCATACTATCACCCAAATCCAGAACTGATGCTCAAGTATTCATCCCCAACCCCTGACAGAGAGTCTCTTCCCTCCAAGACCTTAAAATCTACTGTTAAGCTACAATTAATAATTCAAAACAATATATAATAATTAAATTAGGTAGTACAGATTATAGTTCATGAGGCCTTAAAAGAGAGGAATCACTAAGGGCTGCAAGAATGTCTTCAGGAAGAAAACAGCACTTGAAATGGGCTCTAAGTGACAGACAGGATGAGAATTGGCAGAAGTAAAAACAACACACACTGAGGAACAACCTAAAAGCCCTCCCTTTTACCCAACTTCTTCCCGTTCACATCTTACCTAAGCCTCCAGCCAGTACCACCTCCTCAAGAAGCCTTCCTCAGTTACTTCACAATCTAACTGACACTCTCTTCTCGGACCTTCCAATACCATTACTGCCTACAACACGCATTCTGGCACTCAGTCACTCCGTATTATAGACCTCGTCTATCTGGCAGCAATATGTCTCCACATAGTAAGCATTCAATATTTGTTCAACTGAACTCAGTTCAGCAGCCATTGCTGCTTTCCGCCATTTAAAAATCCATTGATCGTAACACTGTTTAACTTACCGGGCATCTCCTTTGGAAAGATTGGTATTTACAGGATTGAGAATAACCCTGTTTGCATCTACATCCACCACACATTTGGTATGCAAGTCAATTTCTGCAGATTAAAAAAAGAAAAAAAATTAGTCATTTTGAAGTAATTTATGTCAGAAAAAAGCTTTTGACAAAAAATCCAACACTCCTTCATGATAAAAACTCAACAAACTAGAAACAGAAGGGAACTTCCTCAACCTGATAAAGGGCATCTAAAATACCTGCTGCTAACATCACACTTAACAGTAAAAGACTGAACGGCTTACCCTCTGTCATCAGAAATAAGACAAGGATGTCTACTACTGCAACTTCCGTTCAAAATTGGACTAGAATTTCTGGTCAGGGCAGTTAGGCAAGAAAAACTAATAAAAGGCATCCAGATTGGAAAGAAAAAATAAAACTACCTTTATTTGCACACTATATGATCTTATATATAGAAAATCTTAAAGAATCCACTAAAAACTACTAGAATAAACAACTAGAAAAACTACTAGAATAAACAACTAGAAAAACTACTAGTAAACAACTTGTTTACTAGAATAAACAAGATTAATATACAAAAATCAGCTGTTTCTATACACCAGCAATAAAAAATCCAGAAATGAAGTTAATAAAACAATTTCATTTATAATAACATCAAAAAGATTCAAATACTTAGGTATAAATTTAAAAGAAGTACAAAATATATACACTGAAAATTCCAAGACATTGTTAAAAGAAATTAAACATTTAAACAAATAGAAAAACAACTTATGTTCATGAATTGAAAGACTTAATTCTATTAGGATAGCAATACTCCCCCAATTGGTCTATAAAAATTCAAGGCAATCCCTATTAAAATCCAAGTTAACTTTTTTTCAAAAGTTAACAAGCTGATCCTAAAATCTATATGGAAATACACAAGACCTAGAACAGCCAAAAAATCTTGAAGAACAAAATACAAAGACGACAACTCAACAATTTCAAACTTACTAAACAACTACAGTAATTGTGGTACTAATATAAGGATAGAAGGATAGACATATAGATCAATGAAACAGAGAGTACAGAATTATACTCTCATATTTATGGCCAAATGATTTTGATGACAGTGCCAAGAAATTCAATGGAGAAAGTATAGCCTTTTCAACAAATAGTGCTGGGACAACCTCATCAAAATGAAAAATTTTGTTCTTCAAAGGACACCATCAAGAGAGTAAAAAGACAATCCACACCAAAAAACAAACAACCCAATCAAAAAATGGGCAGAAGACCTAAATACACATTTCTCCAAAGAAGACATACAGATGGCCAAGAGGCAAATGAAAAGATGCTCAACATTGCTAATTATTAGAGGAACGCAAATCAAAACTACAATGAGATACTACCTCACACCAGTCAAAACGGCCATCATCAAAAAATCTACAAACATGCTGGAGAGGGTGTGGAGAAGAGAGAACCCTCTTACACTGTTGATGGGAATGTAAATTGATACAGCCACTATGGACAGCAGTTTGGAGGTTCCTTAAAAAAACTAAAAATAGACTTCCCGACGGTCCAGTGGTTAAGAGTCCATGCTTCCACTGCAGGGGGCACGGGTTTGATCCCTGGTCAGGGAACTAAGATCCCACATGTCGTGCAATCAAAAAAAGAAAAAAAAAAGAAAATACTAAAAATAGAGCTACCATATGATCCAGCAATCCCACTCCTGGGCATATATCTGGAGAAAAACGTGGTTCAAAAGGATACATGCACCCCAATGTTCACTGCAGCACTGTTTACAACAGCCAAGACATGGAAGCAACCTAAACGTCCATCAACAGATGAATGCATAAAGAAGATGTGGTATACATATACAATGGAATATTACTCAGCCATTAAAAAGAATGAAATAATGCCATTTGCAGAAACTTGGATGGAGTTGGAGATTATCATACTAAGTGAAGTCAGACAGAAAAAGACAAATAGCATATGATATCTCTTATATGCAGAATCTAAAAAAAATGATACAAATGAACTTATCTACGAAACAGAAACAGACTCACAGACTTAGAGAATGAATTTATGGTTACCAGGGGGAAGGGTGCAGGGGGAGGGATAGGTTAGGAGTTTGGGATTGACAAGTACAAACTGTTATATTTAAATCAGATAACCAATAAGGACCTACTGTAAAAAAAAAAAAATACATAATTTTTTTAAAAAGAGAGAAAAGAGAATTCTTGGGAAAAGAACAATCCACAAAATTAACAAAATATTTGTGAATCATATATCAAATAAGGAACTTGCATCAGAAAATATAAAGAACTCCTACAACTCAATTTAAAAAAATTTTAATGAATTTTTAAAAATTCAATTTTAAAATGGGCAAAGAACTTGAACAGACATCTCTCCAAAAAAGATACAGAAATGGCTAATGAGCACAAGATGCTCAACATCATTAGACAATGGGGAAATGCAAATCAAAACCACAATGAGATACCACTTCACACCCACTAGCATAACTCTAACCAAAAAGATAACAAACTAATATAATATTGTAAGTCAATTATATTTCAATTAAAAAAGAAAAAATAATAAAGTGTAATTTGATGTCAAAAAAAGACAGGTAAGTATAGGTGAGGACATGGAAAAATTGGAACCTTCATACATTACTGGTGGGAAAGTAAAATGATGCAGTCACTTTGGAAAATAGTCTGACAGTTCTTCAATGGTTAAACACAGAATTAGTATATGACCCGGAAATTCCCACTCCTAGGCATATACCCAAGAGAAACCTATGTCCATACTAAAGTTTGTACATGAATGTTCATAGCAGTATTATTTGGCTACTCATAATAGCTAAAAAGTGGAAACAACCCAAATGTCCATCAACTAATGAATGGATAAATGTGGTATATCCATAAAATGGAACACTATTTGGCTATTAAAAGGAATAAGGTACTGACACATACTACAACATAGATGAAGCTTGTGCTAAGTAAAAGAAGGCAGTACAAAGGACCACATATTGTATGACTTTACTTATTTCTAACGTTCTGAACTGGCAAACAGAGACAGAAAATAGACTAGTTATTGCCCAGAGCTGAGAAGTGACTGCTAGTAGGTATAGGTTTCTATTGGGGGTGATGAAGATGTACTAAAATTGTGCTGATTGTTTTCACAACTGCATGAGCACAATAAAACAACTGAATTGGGACTTCCCTGGTGGCGCAGTGGTTAAGAATCCGCCTGCCAATGCAGGAGACACGGGTTCAAGCCCAGGTCCGGGAAGATCCCACATGCTGCGGAGCAACTAAGCCCGTGCACCACAACTACTGAGCCTGCGCTCTAGAGCCCGCGAGCCACAACTACTGAAGCCCACGTGCCACAACTACTGAAGCCCGTGTGCCTAGAGCCTGTGCTCTGCAACAGAGAAGCCACCGCAATGAGAAGCCCGCGCACAGCAACAAAGAGTAGCCCCCGCTCCCGCAACTAGAGAAAGCCCACATGCAGCAACGAAGACCCAACACAGCCAATAAATAAATAAATAATTTTTTTTAAAGTTTAAAAAATAAAAAACCACTTAATTGGTTGAATTATATCATACATGAACTACATCTCAATAAAGAGAAACATGGCCACATCATGTTTATGTTCTTATATTCTTCAAAATTTCTGACCCAAAGTATGAAACTGTTTCTGTTTGCCTTATCTCTATCACCCAAAGATATGCTCTAAGGAAAGAAACTGCACTACACTGGAGTCATTTTGTATTTCCCTAAGAACCTTGGCCAAATGTCAATGTCAAACTCATTACAACTTTAGAGTATCTGCACTGCCAGGAAAGATGATTTTTTTGTTTCCTTTAACTTATATAATTGAGACAAATGCAAACAAAAACAAAAATTTCCCTCCTGGTGCCTACCACAACTCAATCTTTCTCACATCAGTTATTCTGCATTTGTTCTCAAAGATATAATCTAGAAGTACCAAAAATTTAGTGGTCTTTCTTTTAGCCAATACATTTTTCAGGCAAAGAGAAACTGAAAACATCAGACATATGTTTTACCCAGGTGTGGAAGACTACCCTGGAAAGGCAGATGTCTCACTGTGGTCAACTAGTAGGAAAGCCTATTTCTAATACTTTGTGTTTAAATCCACTCTATACTACCACAGAAATGCTGCAGGAAAGCCTCAGCCACAATGCAAAAACTTTTCAAACATGCATTTTTACTTCTTTCTTTCCTTAGGCCCAGAGCTCAAGAAAGTTTGCAAAGAGATACAGGAACATATGTATAACTGATTCACTTTGTTATAAAACAGAAACTAACACACCATTGTAAAGCAATTATACTCCAATAAAGATGTTAAAAAAATAAAAACACTCCACACCCTAAAAAAAAAAAGGTTTGCAATCATCGTACTTTGTTAATACTACCCCTTAATGACCTCTGACCATATTGTATTGGCTGACCCTGTGCAGTCAAATCTATATTATACACAAATGCTTTATCAAGGCTCCAGAAATTGTAGTGACTCAGAATCTCCATCTCACCACCCACCACAAAGTTAGATATTAGTTTCTTGCAAGAACCTTAGGTCTGAGCAAAGGAGCTGCATGTATAGTTCTGCACGCAAAAGTACTCATCTAGAATGCATGCCTGCAAAGCCTTAAATCAAATATCTCCCCCGCCCCCACTAGAGTTTTGCCTTCATTTCAGATGATCTGGAATTGAAAAAGGATTCACACGTTTTCTTTCAATATTTGTAGGCTTTTTCCCTATACTCTTCACAGCTCCTCCATCCTGCCCCTCATGACTTCATTAGACACACTAATAGTTTGAAAGCATTAAATGGCATGATTCAGGAACCAATCCCTGGAAAATCCTATATAATTCAAAGAATTACCTAATAACTAATATATCCAACCTAAACTCATTTTGTCCTAAAGAGTACAACACTTACAAATGTCCCTACATTTAACACCCAGTGTAGGTGGCCTTCAAAATATAAACAACTATCTTCACTTCTTTATTAGCTCAGTTTTTATTACCAAACAAAATTCCCACCCCAACGCTGTTAAAAGAAGGCTTTTCACAAGACTGTTTAGAATATGGGTGGAACACCTAGGACACACACTCAAGCAAATAAGAGCAGTGAGATTTGAGGAGAGTTTAAGGGTCAGATATATGAAAAGCATTTTATCACCAAATGCCACCAATGCTTGAATGAAACTATACTGCTACAAAACTCTAAATATGACACTTTCTCCATGGAAAACTTCTTGCTCTATACTGCTTAGAAAGCAAAGCTGTGATTAAATATTAATTGACTAAATAGCAATACCAAATTTAGGCCTTAAATTTAAGGTGAATTTAAAAAAGAAAAAAAAAATTTTTAACACCTACCAAAAATCCAAAACATAAACATCTTCCTCTTAGTTTGGAACAATACTTAGATTAAAAAGATAAATACCCAGCTGCTATGCACTACCTTTGCAAAAAGAGCATTAAAGTACACCCATGTTCATAGCAGTATTCACAATAGCTAAAAGGTGGAAGCAACCCAACTTTCCATCAATGGATGAACGGATAAACAGAATGTGGTATATATATTCAATGGAAGATTATTCAACCTTAAAAAAAGAATGAAATTCTGCTAAAACATGGATGAACCTTGAAGACATTATGCTAAGTAAAATGAACCAGTCCCAAAGGATAAGTTTTGTAGGATTCCACTTATATGAGACACCTAGAGTAGTCAAACTCATAGAGATAAAAAGTATAATGGTAGTTGCCAGGGGCTGGGCTAAAGGAGTTAGTATCTCATGGACATGGAGTTTCAGTTCTGCAATATAAAAAAGTTCTAGAGATGGATGGTGGTGATGGCTGTACAACAATGTGAACGTACCTAATGCCACTGAGCTGTACCCTTAAAAATGGTTTAAGATGGTAAATTTTATGTTATATCTATCTTACCACAATAAAAAATAGCACTAAATACTCATTATTATAATAAGTAACATATGGACAACAGTTTATTCTCAGTGAAGCCTAAAATTATGAGATTGGGATTTAATTAGTACTATGTCTGAAAACCAATAAAAAACCAGAGTTATCTTCGAGTTAAGTAGTGCTATAAGTTTAGGTCATGATTAATCAAGCTTTATAGTACTCAGAACCATGAATTCTTTGATGTATTCACGAGTCCTTTAAAAAAGAAAGAGATGGTGCAGTGGTTGGGAATCCGCCTGCCAATGCAGGGGACACAGGTTCTATCCCTAGTCCAGGAAGATCCCACGTGTCGCAGAGCAACTAAGCCCGTGCACCACAACTACTGAGCCTGCACTCTGGGGCCTGCGAGCCACAACTACTGAAGCCCATGCGCCTAGAGCCCATGCTCCACAAGAGAAGCCACCACAATGAGAAGCCTGCGCACCAAAACGAAGAGTAGCTCCCGCTCGCTGCAACTAGAGAAAGCCCGTGCACAGCAACGAAGACCCAACAAAGACCCAATGCAGCCAAAAATAAATAAATAAATAAATATTTTTTTAAAAAAATATTAAGAAAGAGAGAAAGAGAGGGAGAAAGAAAGAAAGGAGGAAGGAAAGAAAGTTAATTTAGTCCACTAACATTAAAGATCCCATATTATTTCCCAAACAGGATCTTTTTCTAGGTCAAGTTCCTCAAGGTGAATAAAATACCAACGGCTGATAATTCAGCTTACTCAGCCAGCAAATTAGTCACCTTGTAAAAGTGAACAATAATTTGAAACAAGTCTTTCTTCAATGCATAAATCAGCTATGGCTCTTTCTTCAATGACATCATAGTCAAAGATAGGTGGGGCGTGGGAGACTCCCTTTATATAACTCATATTCCATCTGGGGAAATGCATCATTCTCAGTGTGGACAAAATAATTCTGAGTTGCCCATTCAGTAACCTGCTTTTCTAATTCTCCAGAAAATTAATAGTAATTTTCAAACAAAATCTACTACTCAGAAATATAAATGAACCTCCCTTTACCTATGTCACATTCCTAAAAAGCTATAACTTACTGTCAAATTCACTAGGATCCATTTTTAAAAGGAAGATAGTAAATTATTTGTAAGATTCACATTTTAATTAAATTGCAAATTTTGCATGCTATATATGGTTCTATTTTCAACTAAATTGTGTCATGTGCCTAGTATTTTTACATGTCTATGCATGCTGATGATATTCATAACTCATATTTCATGTATGAAGCACTTGTTTTCCCAACTGGAATGTAGTATTCTTACTTGCAGAATAGGGAATAAGACTTATAGTTCTTTACTACACTTACAAGTTGCTTGGGACCCACTGACCCAAGGAAAAAGAAAATTAGGTGACGCCACAGAGGTAAAAAACCAATTGGTAGTTTGCTTTCTAGTAAGAGATATATAAAATATCCTAATCACCTACTTTTATGTTTTTACCAGTGAACATGAGAATCTATTCAATAAACAAAAGATAAAATATAACCGAGTTCTAATACAGCTAAAGAAAAAACTGAGGAATGAAGGAAGATCCAAGACACGATGCCTGATGGGGTAATACCAAAATAATTGAAATAATCTTACGTGGCCCAAAACATAAAATGTGTATTTTCAAGAAACCAATCAACTTCAGAGGGTTAGAAAGCAGGTATTTAAAAACTTATAAGGCAAAACCAGAATAGCCAGACCAATCTTGAAAAAGAAGAACAAAGTAGAAAGACTACACTCACCAATTTTAAACTTACTACAAAGCTACAGTAATCAAGACAGTGTGATACTAACCTAAGGACAGACGTATAAATCATTGGAATAGACTTGAGAATCCAGAAGTATGCTGTCACATTTATGGTCAACTAATTTTCAACAAGGGTGCCAAGACAATCCAATGGGGAAAGTATAGTCATTTCAACAAATGGTGATGGGACAACTGGGTATTCACATGCAAAAAGACAAAATTGGACCTCTACCTCACACCACATTCAAAAATTAACTCCAAACAGATCAAAGTCCTAAATAAATATAAGAGCTAAAACTATAAAACTCTTAGAAGAAAACATAGGCATTAAATCCACATGACCTTGGGTTAGGCAATAGTTTCTTAGATATCAAATCAAAAGCACAAGCAACAAAAGAAAAAAAGATAAATTGGACCACATCAAAATGAAAAACTTTTGTGCTTCAAAGGACTCCACTGAAAGAATGAAAAGGAAACCCACAAATTCAAGACAGTATCTGCAAATCATGTATCTGTTAAGGGACTGGTACTCAGAATATACAAAGAACTGTTAGAACTCAATAATAAAAAGACAACTCAATTTAAAAAATAAGAATAGGGCTTGAATAGGGATCTCTGAAAAGATATACAAATCGCTTAATTACATGAAAAGATGCTTAATTAACATCACTAGACATTGGGGACAAGCAAATCAAAAATCGTAATGAGATACCACTTCACACCCACTAGGATGGCAGTAATCTGGAAACATCATACATTGTTGGTGGAAATGTAAAATGGTGCAATAACTTTGGAAAACAATTTAGCGGTTTCTCAAAAGTTAGAGTTACTATATGACCCAGCAATTCCACTTCCATGTATACACATACTCAAGAGAAATGAAAATATACAATAACATATATAAATGTTCATTAATAGCTAAAAAATGGAAACAAGCCAAATGCCCATCAACTGATGAACGGGCACCAAAATGCAGCATATCCATATCACAGAATATTATTCAGCCTTAAAAAGGAATGAAGTATTGATTCATGCTACAACATGGATAAATCCTGAACACACGATGCCAAGGGAAAGCAGATACAAAAGTCCATATACTGTATGATTTATGGTAAATGTCCAGAAAAGGCAAATCCACAGAGACAAGAAGTAGATTAGTGGCTGCCAGGGGCTGTGGGGAAAGGGGAGGGTGTGCGTGTGGATGGAGAGCGACTGCTAACGAGAGAGTCTCTCTTTGGGATGATGAAAATGTTCTGGAGTCGGACAGTGCTGATGGTTGCACAGCTCTACAAACACACTAAAAGCCACTGAATTATACACTTTTGATACATGAACTACATCTCAAAAACAGCTGAGAAGGAATGGTCCCACTGCCCTCAATGGATATAAATTATGGTTCAAGTCCTTCAACCACACTTCTAGACACTCACTACTTTGAAGATCCCAGCCAACCCAATTCTTCTTACTCTCAATTAATAACCTCACATTCTACCTCACCTAGAAAATTAAGCACTCCAGGGCTTTCCCATTATATAATTATCCTCTTCCCCCTATACTTCAAAAATTTCCATCTCTAGGGACTTCCCTGGTGGCACAGTGTTTAAGAATCCGCCTGTCAATGCAGGGGACAAGGGTTCGATCCCTGGTCCGGGAAGATCCTACATGCAGTGGAGCAACTAAGCCCGTGCGCCACAGCTACTGAGCCTGCGCTCTAGAGCCTGCGAGCCACAACTACTGAAGCCCACGCGCCTAGAGCCCATGCTCCACAACAAGAGAAGCCACCGCAATGAGAAGCCTGTGCACCGGCAACGAAGAGTAACCCCCGCTCCCACAACTAGAGAAAGCCCACGTGCAGCAACAAAGACCCAGTGCAGCCAAAAATAAATTAATTAATTAATTTTTAAAAAACTTCCCTCTCTATTGGCTATTTCTATTTTTTTACAGGCTCCGGACACACAGGCTCAGCGCCCATGGCTCACGGGCCCAGCCGCTCCACGGCATGTGGGATCTTCCCAGACCAGGGCACGAACCCATGTCCCCTGCATCCGCAGGCGGACTCTCAACCACTGCACCACCAGGGAAGCCCAGCTTTTTTGTTTTAATTGAAGTATAGTTAATTTACAATGCTGTGTTAGTTTCAGGTGTACAGCACAGGGATTCAGCTATATATATACACACACACATATATATTCTTTTTCAGATTCTTTTCCCTTATAGGTTATTACAAAATATTGAGTATCGTTCCCTGTGCTATACAGTAGGTCCTTGTTAGTTATCCATTTTATTTATAGTAGTGTGTGTATGTTAATCCCAAACTCCTAATTTATCCCTCCCCCTTTCCCCTTTGGTAACCATATGCTTGTTTTCTATGTCTGTGGGTTTATTTCTGTTTTGTAAATAAGTTCATTTGCAACTTTTTTTTTAGATTCCGCGTATAAGCAATATCATACGATAGTTGTCTTTCCCTGTCTGGCTTACTTCACTTAGTATGATAATCTCTAGGTCCATCCATGTTGTTGCAAGTGGCATTATTTCATTCCTTTTATGACTGAATAATATTTCTGTATGGAGCTTCTTAGATGAATGCTCACGTATACACACTGCTTCCATATGGAAACACCCACTGATTTCTCAGCCCACTACCAACATGCCAACACCAATTCATTCATTCAGTCAAAATTATTCTTCTGCCATTTTTTGCTCTGGGCCCCCACATTACTTTCACCTGCTTTTCCTTATGCCTCTCTTCTTGGCCTCTGTGACCTCGTCCTTCACGCATGCCTTAATTTGGTGTCCTATCTTCTAAATATAGTAACGACTCCCAAATCTACACGTATCTCTAGCCCCTTAGTTTCAGACTCCTGTACAACAGCTTTCTGCATCCATCCGCTTGGCTGCACTTCAGAACCTAAAACTCAACCAGTCTGTTGCGTTTCTTCCAGGCACGTACTACATCTTAGTTGTAGGTGCAGTGCATGGCACGTGATAAGCACTGACTAAATATTGTTGAATGTCCAAGAATGGAGCTCATAATTTCCCACACCTCCACCCTAAAACCTGCTTCTCCCATGTTTCTGATCTCAGTTAATGACACCAGCACTCATTCACTCAGTTATCTAAACCAGAAGCTTTGCAGTCTTCCTATATTTCCCAAATCTCAGTTGCTTTCATACCACCTTGACAAGTTCTTGCCGGGTGTGTCTAGACTGCAAGGCCAGAAATGCTCTTTACCCCACCCACCTCTCAGGAATGTGTTTGCAGCCAGCAACCCTCAGGACAAAGAGCAGGCTTGCTTACCACGTAAAAGCAATCGAGTCCCCCAGCTCAGTGCTCCTCAGATGCAACCCAACCCACTGCCTGCACAGCATCCATCTGGACCCCTCCATGTCACCCCTGTGGGATTTGCAGGCAAAGGGAACCGCTCCTGCCACCTGCTGCGCCGTAAATCCTCTGACCCAAAAGTCCTGTGTCTTCCTCCAGCATTCATGAAACAGAAACAAGCTAATGTATTAGCTTGTGAGCAAGATAGAGACACAGCTTAATTTACCTTCCTAAAGCATCACTTTAACAGTGCCACTGCTCTATTCAAAAACCTATACATTTGCGACAACACGGATGGACCTTGAGGGTATTGTGCTAGGCGAAGTACATCAGATAAACACCACCGTATGATTTCACTTATATGTGGAATATAAAAAAAAAAAAGAACAAAACAAAACTTACAGACACAGAGGACAGACTGGTAGTTACAGAGCGGAGGGGGGTAGGGGTGGCAAATGGGTGAAGGGGGTTAACTGTTTGGTAACTGGACTTATTGTTATCGTGGTGATCACTCTTTAAGAGTTACCTTGTACACCTGAAACTAATATACTGTTACATACCAATTTTACCTTAAAAAAAAAAAAACCTATGGTGACTGCACTCCTCCAACCCTGCCAGAGACTCTTCTGAACCTGCCTGTACCTCACCCCTCTTCATATCCCTCTGCTCCCCACAAACCTCACGACTTCAGTGAGGCCACCTTCCACCACTCTTCTCATGCCCCACTCCCTATATTATTCTGTTCTTTCTTGGAAAAGCTGGAAGTTCAGGGCTGGGGCTCTGGAGCTGAACTGCCCAGGTTCCAATCCCCAGTTTCTCCACTTGATAGTTATGTGATTTGGGGCAAGTGGCTAAGCTTGTTCAAGTTCCCATTTTCTCATCTGTAAAATGAGTTATAAATTCTTCCTAGCATTTTTGTGAGGATTAACCTAAAATAATCTAGTTCAGTGCTTGGGACCATGTCGATGCACAGCAACCTCTCTTTAACTGTTAATTATACAGATACTGTCTCCTTCCTGCTGTCTGAATTTTTACAGCTAACTTCCTCACTGTTCTTGCTTAATTCCTACATCCATGTTTTGCTAAGTCCAACAACTCATCTTGTGCACCCCACCTGCCATGCCTTCCTGTCAATTGCCTTCCACCCATGCCTCATCATTCTCAAGCCCCATCCCCATTTAATTCATAAGGCACTGCCATCGTTGCTTTGTGTACTATACTCATAACTGATTCACCTGCGTATCTTACTACCAACAAGACAGTGAGCTCTTGTGGTCAAAGATCATGACTTATGCTTCTCATATAGCCTGCACATCTTTGAAAATTACGCAAGCTCAGGAATGCAACGCCCCTCTAAAGATCATCATGTCTGATACAGTAGTAAAACCACAGGTTTTAATGGCAAAATAGGTGAAATTCGGGTTCCAAAATACTGGTTTTGTAATTCTGGGAAAGTTACTTAACCTCTCTGAGATTCTGTTAAAAAGAAATTGTATAACTACCTTTCAAAGTTTTATTTGAAGAATGTATAAAAAGGAATGAACTGTGTAGCTCACAAACAGAAAGCTCTCAAAAAGTAGCTATTATTTTTTTCCTCAATCAACACATGTTAAATTGAATAGGCGAATTCATTACTACCAGCTTTTAAAGATACCTACAGCTTCTGAGAGCTAAAGCCCAGGACCAATTAAGTCATGGATTTCGTATCCCATACACCAGTTAGTTTCACACACTTCCCTAATGACTACACTGCTTCTCTCAGCCAAGCTTTTTTAAGAATATGCTTTGTTGAACACAAAGGGAAGCTGATCAGCAAGCATAGAGATCAATAACGAACCCATTTCCCTCACTAAACAGCTCAATCCATCTGCTTAACCAATATTTTTGCCAGTGGTTTCTTCCATCTTCAGAACTTAAGAAATGGAAAAGTTGACGTTAGTCATTGTTTTATGGGTGGGTGGGGGGTTAAAGTAATGCCAATTCAAACAAGTTTTGATTTGATTTGATAAACTTGTACTTTCTTCTCCAAAAGCCTCTGGCCCTATATGTATAAATCCCATTTTTCAGTCACGGAGTTGACAGCGGAAACAAAAGAATGTTGTGATAGATGTGTGTCTCATCCTCCATTAGCATCTCAAGCAGATGCTAACAAAACAAGCATCTTCTGTTTCAGAAAATATGTCAGAAATTTCCATCCACAGTCATCCCTAATTCCAACACCAGTTATCTGAGAAGGCTTAAGAACCACCAATGGGCTCAGGGTCAAAGACTCCTTCCTGTTTCAAACAGATTCTCCCACCCAACCCTGCACCTTGATTCCCAAGGATCACCTGTTTTCCTCACTGACGGGCCAGGGTCTTCCAAGCTTCCTCCTACTTCCTCAGTTTCACCTGTCTTTTGATTCACGACTGCTCACTTAGTTTTGACTGGTCTCCTTAATCTTCCTATTCACATGGCTTCATTTCCACCACACGCTTGTAACTGTTTTCTAGCTATACCCTGAATCAGTTACCTACCCAGGCTTTCAATCTTGCCCTGAGATCTGGCGATCTTTTTCCGTCATGCTTATGTCCAAGACTCACACGAAGTTCTCAAAAGCTAAACAGAGCACATGGACCAGCCACCCTGAAGCCAGATTTCTGGGGCCCCTGCAACTCCGCCTGACCTTCCTAATCTCAGCCTTCTCCAGTTAACCTCACGGAGCACTCCTCCCTGTGTTAGCACACGCTAATCTCATCTCTGTGCCTAAACTTGCCTGGCTCATTCCTGTCCCCATGCCTTTGCTCTCAGGCCATACTTCCTCCTCAGAGAACCAACTCCCCACCCCTCCCACCAGGCACCATAAGCTTCCTCCCCCCACAGAGAAAGAAGCCTCCCCTAATCACCAGGTTTCCAGGGATCCTTCACTCTAAATTCCTACATCTCCCTATCACTCACCTGGTACTTTTAGTAACTAGCAATCTGCTGAAGGTGTTTACCTTTTAATCTTATCTTTTCACGTGACGGTCATTTCCTTATGAGCATAAACCATAAAATGCACTTTTAAAAACTGAATACTCTAATACTAGACAACACTAAGAGAAAGTTTTTAGGAAATAAAATTCCCCCAACAAGATCAGTCTCATTTTTTCATGTTTCTTTCTAGCCCTTGCCCATTCCTGTTTACATTTTTAACATAGTAATAATCATAATAGTAGATTCAACCATATAGTTACACATACTGTTTTACATTCTGCTTTTTCTAACATAAAAAAGTCTTCCTCGTTAAATGGTTTTGATTTTCATTTTTAACGTCTATATCTTATCCACTGAGAAACTAGACTGTGATTCACTTAAGCACTGACTTCTTTTCCTAGTTAGACATTACATTATTCTTTGTGTCTTTCACGGTGTTGATTCTTCTCCGTGATTTTCACTGCATCAAGTACTGAAAAATTCAAAGCAAACCGTTGAGAAATACCTGTTAAAATAAATTTATTGTCCATGCTTCCTAACACCTGAAATAACCCATTTCACTGTTTTTTCTCTCTAGCTAAATTTCTAATGTAATTTCCGGTTTCATCACCTTAGGCTAGGTAGACAGCAAAGATATATCCCAAACACTTTTTATATAGATTTTTTTATTTTGATAGTTAATCTCATACATATTTAAACACTGGAAGCCCCTTGAGGGAAGGCAATAAGATCCCATACTAAGATAAGGTAGATACCTGGCAGGTGTTCAATAAATATTAAATATTTTTTAAGCCATCTAAAGTTATAAAACATCAAAGTCCTGAACAGGAGAGTGTCGCTGATCTAACTAGTGCCATCAATTATGCTTGTAAAACTTTCGGCTCACTTAATAATTTCACTGGTTAATAATGTATGAATGGGTGTTCCTTACAGTTTACAGAACACAAAGAGGTTACCTGGTGAGCTGTACAGGTCTGAGAGATGACAAACAGAACTGCAAATAGAACTCCCAGATCTCATGACAAAACAAGCTTAACCTCTTTTACTTTAGCTGTTTAAGTTCATACTTCAAATGAAGAAAACAAAAACAAAAGTTGTAGTATTAAAACTACGTAAAATTACATATGTATGTAAGTACGAACTGGAATGAAAATAAGAAAATGAGTGTGAATTGTTAAGGTGAAAGAATGTCAGAGACACTTTCCTTTTTATTTTTTTTTTCTTAGTATAATGTTAAAATGTATAACAAGAAAAACATTCCCGACAAAAGCATATTCATTAGTCATTACAATTCTTGCTATTATTGAAGTAGGGCTGAATGTTCAAATAACTAAGTTTCCCAAGCCCACATGTAATTTAGCAAAAAAGACTGAAACACTCTTAATTCCATGATAAATGTTAAATAATAAACCAATTATCTACCTTAACACCTAAGCACAGTCAGATACTGAATCACATGAAGGACTTAATGGTACACTAGAAGCTTCTTGCAAATTTCAGATTTTCCTCAACAAGTAGCTAACGTGATTCCAACTATCAGTCTTTAGAGTAAAACTACATTATCCCAGGAACCCATTCTCATCTCATTCTCATTCGTGAAGAGTGATTTCTGAGGTTGCTTCCTGCACTAACCTGCTAAGGGAGAAACAATTATGACTGAAAGTTTACTATTCATCAGAATTGTATACTATTACTTAATCCATTAATTTTCCCGGAAGTAATAATTGGTCACAGTAATAATTTTTTTCAAAATTACCGGAAAGGGATATGACTTTGTTTTACCCTTTTTAAGCAAACTCTACACAGCAGTATAAAAATCACTGGCTTTAAAAAAAAAAAAAAAAAAAAAAAATCACTGGCTTTAGAATTCCACTCCATTGTATTCCACAAGAACCTCTAGATTTATGTAAATGACTGCTTTATGACAAAATAGAAATAGAACCACTTTTAATTATCTGTAGTAATCACTAAAAACAAAAGTCCATGTGCATTCAGGAAATGTGAGGCTAGGTAAGAGACAGCACTAAATGAATCAGAAGGCAGTATACCATGAACAACGCGCTTCTACTTATAGGGTAATGGATCTATGCATAAACCTTAATTTTAAAATGAGTTCAGCCAAAGGGACAACTAACATCTTTTCCAAAGCTACAAGTATTATTCTAAGTACCCCTTGAACCTCTGATACTGACAATTATTACAATCTAATCAATGTCAATTTATAAGTAAAAAGGATAGTGCTTCCCCTGGAAAACTGAAACTCAAGGTCGGGGGAGGGGAAAGAGGAAAGAATTTTAATTATCCGAGATAGGTCTTCGGTGGTGGGGGGTTAGCTGCCTCTTTTTAGCACTGGCATTTCCCAAGTTTTTCGTGAATAGGAAATTTTTTTAATGTGCCGAAATCATCCTTTCAGAATCAAATCCCAGCTAAGTTGTGTTTTCTGCAGCTTGGTGTTTTGTTTTGTTTTGTTTTAATCACTGTGATGGTAATAAACTTGAAGTGAATTGAAATAAAGCTGCCTGAACACTCGAGGACTAGAAGCTTTTGGAAATTGTCAGAGTTCATCTAAGTTCTTTCATTTTGTCATTGCATGGAATTAATGAGGCAAAGGTTGAAGACCCAAAACGTGAACTCGTTGAGAACTTAAAGTAATTAAGTCCTTAGGGAAGATTCTTGTGTCATCTTGACAGCCTTAAGCCAAGCAGGGACAAGAGAAATCACCAACTCCAAAAAAAAAAAAAAAAAAAACTTCCAAGAGGACAAACCTAGAAAGCATGTTATCCTGTTGGACTGTGTACCTCAATATATACCAAAGACAGCAAAGACAACTAGAAAGCAACTCCATTTCTACACAGACTTAAACAACACAACTACAGAGTTTCCCTGGTGCCGCAGTGGTTAAGAATCCGCCTGCCAATGCAAGGGACACGGGTTCGAACCCTGGTCCAGGAAGATCCCACATGCTGCGGAGCAACCAAGCCCGAGAGCCACAACTACTGAGCCTGCGCTCTAGAGCCCGCGAGCCACAACTATGGAAGCCCACGTGCCTAGAGCCTGTGCTCCACAACAAGAGAAGCCACCGCAATGAGAAGCCCGCGCAAGGCAACGAAGAGTAGCCCCTGCTCGCCGCAACTCAAGAAAGCCCGCTCGCGGCAACGTAGACCCAACGCAGCCAAAAATAAATATAATAAAATAAATAAACAACTACAAACAAAGAAGTTGCGAAAATGACTGAGAAAATGATTCTGGTACTTACACGAATGATTCGCATTAGTTAAGAGCCTTCTCAGCTGAAAAGTCATTTCCTGGGACTATAATGATCCCACTAATATCACCTGATATATATAGGAGGTGCTTCCAATATATCTCACTTAAAGTAACTTGCCCTGTCACGCTGCTAGTTAAGCATTAAAGCCAAGGCCTGGCCCACCTCCTCTGACTTGAGTCAGGTTTTCTCCATTACATTTGACTGTCTAAAGAGGATTTAAAATATACTGTTTATCTGCTTTCTCTACCCTCCCTGCAGAATTGAGAGAATGTCTGAAAGATACAATTTCACAAGAATCTTGGCACCTAATCTATTTATTGTTGAGAGATGACGAATATGACTTCAAGCAAAAACAAAACTTTCTTAACAGTCAAGAAAAAGCGGGGGGTCGGGGGAGGGCAACTCCTCTACCCAAATTCAATCAAAGTATTTACAAGTCTTCATGACAATCCAGGTTAAAGGAATATAAAGTGAAAAGCCAAGAGGAAGGACTTTTGCACTAGACTGCTTTCTCAGAAGTAACCCCAACTCCCTGCCCTTCTTCCTGCCACGGGCCACAGGAGTGCGGGGTCGGGGCGCCTGGGCCACTGACGTGGGGCCTGGGGGTCCCCGGCTGTCCCGGGCCAGGCCGGAGGGTGAGGACCCCAGGGCGGGGGCCGCGCTGACAGCTGGCGGGCCGAGAGCGGGGGCGCGGCGAGGCGCGGGACCAGGGGCCGGGTGGGGAAGAAGGAAGCGAGACAGGGGCACGGGCGCCCTCCTAGAAGGGCAGGGAGACAGGAGGGCAAAAGGGCGGCGGGGCGGGCGCGCCGGCGGAAGGGGCAGCGGGCCGGGACATGGGGCCCGCGGCGCCCCGGGACGCGGTGCGGGCCAGGGGAGGGGCGTCCCAAGCAGGCGGGGCGGGCACGGGTGACGAGGTTTCGGGGTGCGCGGGCCGCCCCCCCACCCCGCCCAGACACGAACTCCAGGGGCGGGACCGGCCGGACCCCACACGGCGGCCGCGGCCAAGGGAAGGGCGCGCCAGGCACCTGCCGCCTCCGCCGCGGCGGCCCCAGGCGCGCTCGGCTCTCACCTCTTCGGTTCATGGGCCGGATCCGGACAGCCACTTTCACTTTGGAGTCCCCCATCCTGCCGCCGCCGAGGCTCTCGCTCGGCTTCCGTCTGCCGCGGCCACCGGGCAACTCTTCGGGGCTGACCGGGCGGGAGGGGGCTACGGGCGAGAGGGGCGGGGCCGGGGCGGGGCCTGCGGAGGGGAGGGGCCGACTCGAGGCTCCCGGCGGCGCCCCCGCTGCATGACGGGACTTGTAGTCCCTGTAGGTGGTCGCGGGCAGAGCTGCATAGGTCCGGTGCGCTTCCCTCTCTGGAGCTTGTAAATACCCCTCTGTTTCTACACAATTCTTACTTACCCTTACAGTTAGTACTGAGACGTAAGCTGTCGATGAGCTGATATCTCACCTGAAAACAAACAGTTGAATAGATGGCACTGGAGACCTTGCGACCTCTCTCAGACTCATTTCCTGCCAACCTTAGTGTTTTATCCCTGGCTCAAATTATTTCCTCTGCCTGGATTGCCCTCCCGGCCGTGTTTGCTGAAATCAGCCTTCAAGACAAGTCAAAAGTCACTTCTGGAGGTCTTCATAAATCCACAGGTTACCCTATACCAACCCACCCCCTGCCCCCCCTCCAGTCAAGACCTTGGGCTCTGGCATCAATCTGGGTTCAAACGCGCCCTTAGCACTTTCCAACTGTGTGACCAAGGCAAGTGATTTGACCACTGTATGCTTGTCTTTTCATATGTAAATGAAATACCTACTTTATGGGATCGTTGTGAGGTTTAGTGAGTTAATGTAGGTAAACCTCTTAAAACTCCCAGGCACATAAGTGCGCAATAAAAGTCATTATTTTTGCTCTGTTATAGCATTTATGCTGCAACTATTTATGTCTCTCCTATTTTGTATTTTTAAAACCATATCTTACATGTGTAGCCTAGCCTGTAGTAGAGACCCAGTAAACATTTATTGCATGAATGAATCAATGACTCAGTGAAGCCACACTAAAATGTGCTTTTTGTTAAGCCCTAGCAGAAATGCTAACTGGTGGCCTGTGGGCAAGATCTGACCTGCAAACATGTTCTATTTGGCCCAACGTTATTGGCCAATGCATGAAAACTGGGAGATTTTTACATGCAATGCTGGGCCTACATTACATATTGGGAATATCAATAGGAAATGAGTAGCAGTGGCCACCTTTATAAGAGGCAGTTCCGCTTCGATATGTTTAAATGACAGAACAGAACTCAGACAATTTTACAGATGAGTAAATACAGAAAGCTGGCAAGACTTGCCCTTTTACCAACCATCCTATTGTTGAAAGAGCTTCAATACAAGCAGAGTTGTCCAACAGGTTTAAAACACATTTAAGAGACTATATAGAACAGGGAACTATATTCAATATCCTGAGATAAACCATAATGGAAAAGAATATAAAAAAGAATGTGTATATATGTATGTGTATATATATATATACACACATATATATATACGTATGTATATATGTATAACTGAATCACTTTGCTGTACATTAGAAATTAACACAACATGAAATGAGCCAGACACAAAAAAAGCAAGCCCTGTATGATTGCACTTATATGAGGTACCTAGAATAGTGAAATTCAGAGACAGAAGGTAGAATGATGGTTGCCAGGGGCTGGGAAGAAGGGGAATAGGGAGTTAGTGTTTAATGAATACAGAGTTTCTGTTTGGGAAGATTAGAAAAGTTCTGGTGATGGATGGTAGTGATAGTTGCACAACAATGTGAATGTACTTTATGCCACTGAACTGCACACCTGCAAATGGTTAAAATGGTACCTTTTAGGGCTTCCCTGGTGGTGCAGTGGTTGAGAGTCCACCTGCCGATGCAGCGGACACGGGTTGGTGCCCCGGTCCGGGAAGATCCCACATGCCGCGGAGTGGCTGGGCCCGTGAGCCATGGCCACTGAGCCTGCGCGTCCAGAGCCTATGCTCCTCAACGGCAGAAGCCACAACAGTGAGAGGCCCGCATTCCGCACAAAAAAAAAAAAAAAAGGTACCTTTTAAAATATGGATTTATTTATTTTTGGCTGCATTGGGTCTTTGTTGCTGCACACGGGCTTTCTCTAGTTGTAGTGAGTGGGGGCTACTCTTCGTTGCAGTGCATGGGCCTCTCATTGCAGTGGCCTCTCTCGTTGCCGAGAACGGGCTCTAGGCACGCAGGCTTCAGTAGTTGTGGCTCGCGGGCTCTAGAGCGCAGGCTCGGTAGTTGTGGCTCATGGGCTTAGTTGCTCCACGGCATGTGGGATCTTCCCGGACCAGGGCTCGAACCTGTATCTCCTGCATTGGCAGGCGGACTCCCAACCACTGCGCCACCCGGGAAGCCCTAAAATGGTACATTTATGTTGTGTATATTTTGCCACAACTAAAAAAAGGTAAAACATCATATCATTATGTTGTACACCTGAAACTAATATGTCAATTATACCTCAATTAAAAAATAAGTAGGAAAAAAAGGTTAAAAATAGAAAATGCAAACCCAGAAGGCCCTCCTTACAGGAAGGGAATTTCTTTTTTAGCTGCACCTCATCTGAGATTTCAAGGGGGCCTTCTCAGCTGGAGAAGCAGTAGGTTTCAGACAGTAAATCTTTTGATTTTCACAACGCAATAAAGTGAACAAAATAAGGGGGACCAATTTAGCATTGTCAGCTTTTTAATTTTACCAAGTAAATTCTTTAAAAGCTAATGGATACAACAAATTGCTGTCTACTATCACTGTCATCCTTTAAAAAAAATAAAAGCCAGGTCACAAAGAATATATTTTTATATTGAAATCATTTGCTGGATGAAAACCCTCACTCCTACCCTTTTGCTCTTATTTAGCATTGAAAAAACTTTTGTCATGGCCCTTGGACTGTTTACCAGAGTTGGGTATTCTAGGCTTAAACGGATTTCCTATTAACCATCTCACCACATGCAGGTTATAACAAATGAGGGTTTGCAATGTGCCAAGGTTCCTGGGCATCCACTGTTCGCTTTATATCTCTTTTAGAACCTGGTAAATTTTCTTTTTAAAAGGCCTGTTCTCATGACAGCTTGAATCTAGCTTAACAGACACAAGGCAGGCAGAAAAAGAGAAGGCTACCAGTTTCTATGTGAACACTGTATTTCCATTTAAGCTCAAATTTCCAAGAGGAGAAAGCCCCTTAGGAGTCGGAGAGGTGGGAGGGATACAATAGGGAAGAGGTGAGGACTTTCTCTAAAGTTTCAAAACCATTTAAGTGGTCCTGGAAACATTTGACTGGAAGAAAATGACAGGAGCTTCCCAAGGGACTGTAGAGGAACACCCCTGTGGGCTACTCTCCCTTTGACCTCTTATTCACACTCATCTCCCCCTTTTGACTTCTGCAATAAAGGTGAGGAGAGAGGATTCTTAGAGGAAAGAGCCAGAGCCTAGGAATGGCTTTATCTTCCTGGGGAAAATCTCGCTGAGATAGTGAGAGAGAAAGGACTGAGAGGCGAGTTTCAACCTGCAGCCCAGGAGCCTGGGGACTTTCGCACCAGGTAACTGGAGAGCTGCCCTGTCACCTGGCTGGGAGTGCTGGTTCGGACTCCAACAGAAGAGAGGGAAAGTCAGGGTTTCTCTCTTTTGAACTATTAGAGGAAAAAGAGAAAAAGAACTAGTAAATAAGGCACTCCCTTGGACCATTGTCTTGCAAAGCAAGGACTTAAGAAATCCACCAATATTTACGGTGTAGATACTGCAGTCAAGACATTGTTGAATTTTAGCTGTGTTGATAAGAAGGTCCTCCTTTATTTTGCCCGACCCTTTGCAGATCTACTCGTTCTAAAACCAATTTCTAGTTTACTTCTTTGTTGCTTTGATCCACAATTTCTGATGATCCCTGCAGAGGCTGAGGAAGACATTTTGCCGTATAGTATCATCACTTAATAGAATAATGAGAACAAACATATTGAATAATCACTATGTACCAGACGCTCTCCTAAGCATTTTATGTGTATTAACTCACCTAATCCTCACAACTAACTCTATGAAGCAGTGACCGTTACTCTCCTCACCTTACAGATGGGGGAACTGGACCTGACAAACTTACTGAAGGTGCCACGGTTGTGCTCTGACCGCCCCCTCTACAATCCTTCATGACGGGAAGTGTCTCCATACAGACTGTTCAGCCCACAGGAATTTGAAAACATCTAATTTTCCGCTATTCTACTTTCCAGAATAGTTTCTAAAACCCTATTATTGTAAAAAAAAAAAAAAGTGGGGACTGTACGCTAAGTTCTATATTTTTTAAAAAAGGGAGGGAATGAGCTAATCACTGCATCAGGGCAAAAGACATCTCTCCGGCGTAATTAAGGATTTACCTGCGTGCCTCAGGCTTAGCTTTGCCAGAGGTCTAAGTTTTCCCAGTTGTCTCTTTCTGGCTCCCCAGCTATACTGTGAGCGCAGGAGAGTGTCTTTTTCAAGTCTCTTTATCTCCAACACCCAGTATAATCCCTGGTACTCAGTAGGCAGGCACTTAATACATGTGAGGGAAGATATTAACAACCCAGCACCATGATTAACCACAGACAGGTGAAGTTACTTGCCTCCAATCTACACAGAACTAGTAAGCTTCAGGGTTGGAATGCAAACACAAATTTGATTCTGAAAATCTAGGCTGTTTCCACAAAGAAGGCCATCCCTATGCGTCCTCTTATGTATTTTTCATGTTAGTGTTCTTTCCTATGTTGTGAATTCCTAGTGGATGTCAGTCTCCAGACTGGCCTTTATTTTATAGGTGTTATTTATCAAGTGCTTATTATGGGCCAGGCATTGTGCTCAGCACCCCCCATACACGATCTCATTTAGTTTTCACAACGCCATGAAGCTTGGCGATATTATTACAGCCTTTGACAGATGGGCAACTGAGACTAAATGGGGCAAGTTAACTTGTACGCTAGCCTGAGTAAGAGGTTTCTAAATGCAAATTCTGGGTCCCAGCTGTGTGCTCTTGCCCAGGCCTTCAGACCTTTGCCACCACCCCACCCTGCTTCATGTAGCCTCTGGTGCCCTGCTGGGTCCCTCAGCCTCTTCTGACACTTCATCAGCCACGGACTGGCAGGGCCACACCTGGATCTTGCCATGATCTAAGATGGCTCCACCTATGAAACTCAATAACTCTCATCCACAGCCTCAGTCTCATCCAACCTGACTCACTCCCCTACTGCCAGGTACCAATGCACTGTTTTTAAGCCTCCAGTTCCTCAACTTACCCTTTCCTCACACTCAAGCTCCGTCAAGGGCTCATTTTCTTACATCTGTAGCTTAAACCTTCCTCTTGCCCATGTCATCACCACCACTCAGGGCCCGTGAGTTCCTAAACTTAAGTCATTTCCCTTCCCTCGTTCTCCCATACTTGGTCAGTGCCATGTTGTGATTTACAAGAAATACATATTTGATCATTCAGAGGACCAAAATCTATGTCTCATATGTATTTGATCTTCATTCACAGTTGCTCTGATGGCTCATAGCTCCCCAAGCCCTTGGAATTTCCTAAGGGTTGAGAGTGATCAAGGTGTCTCTTGTTGTGTTAATGATGTGTCTTTTGGAGAACACCTAAGGCTGCGGGTTGATTGCCAATGGGACCAACCTGTGATTAGACCTCCAGGGAGGGGAGCCAGGCTGGAGTTGAAATCAACACCATTGGCCAATGATTTAGTCAATCATGTGTATGTAATAAAGCCTCCATAAAACCCCTAAAAGGACAGCGCTGGGGCCCTTTCTTGGAGTTTCCACCGGAACCATTTTCCATGTGGGCTCTGGGCCCCAACCTCCACGAGGACAGAACCTCCTTTGTTTGGGACCTAGCCCTATGTATCTCTTCATCTGGCTGTTGATTCCTATCCTTTAATATCTTTTTATAACAAATCTAGTGAAATGTGTTTTCCTAAGTTTTGTGAGTCATTCTAGCAAATTAATTGAACCCAAGGAGAGAGTCATGGGAACCTCCAACTTATAACCTGATGGTCAGAACTACAGGTAACAACCTGGACTTGCAGTTAGCATCCTGAGTTAGAGTGGGTCATTGGAACTGCTAATTCATAGCCAGTCGGTCAGGAGCACACGTGAGAACGTGGGCTTGGGACTGGCGTCTAAGGTGGAGGGCGGTCTTGTGGGCCTGAGCCCTTTACCTGTGGAATCTGATTCTATGTCCAGGTAGGTAGTGTCAGAATTGAGTGGAATTTCCTGTCACCCTGTTGGTATCCAAGAATTGCTTGTTGGTGTGGGGAAGCCTACACACATACACACACACACACACGTTGGAACTGGGCCCAGGAACCCTGCTGGAGGAAGTCACACACCTGTACACCTTGGTGCCCTCACAGATCTGTGCTCTTTAGTCTCAGCATGGCCCTCAGTGCCCTCCCCCATTCCTCCAGGGCCTTTACCATCTTTACCACTTCCCCTCAACACTTAGTCCACCTCTAGTTACCTCTCTCTCTGCCTCTTCCATAGCCAAGCTTCCCCAGATAATTTACACTCACTGCCTTCCCTTCCTCACCTGTCATTAGTCAACCGACTATTAATTCAATCATGCTTTCACCACCTTCACCCCTTGAATAAAACCAGGCTGGCCAGGTGTATCATTGGTCCTCGATTTGCAAATCCAGTAGGGTGCCTTTCGGTCCTCATTTTATTTGATTTCTCTGTGGTATTTGGTGTTATCGACCATCCCCTTCTTGATGGTCTTACTTTCTATGACATCACTCTGTTCTCCTTGGGGGATTTTTTTTTTTGGCCACACTGCACAACATGAGGGATCCTAGTTCCCTGACAAGGGATCGAACCATACCCCCTGCAGTGGAAGGGCGGAGTCTTAACCACTGGACCACCAGGGAGGTCCCTGTTCTCCTTGTTTTAATTAATTTATTATTTTAATCAACAAACTTCCCCACCTTGTGCTTGGCATTACGGCATTAGGTGCTTGGGATACAAAGATCCAAAAGAGGTGGTGACTGTCCTTAAGGGCTAAGAAGTTTGGTTAGATTTCTGGAAATTTTGTAGCTTCTTCAAGTTGTTTTGCTGCCTCTTTGTTTCTCAGAATAGTGTGGGAAACCCCTTTAAGGATGGTGCACTGGGAAAAGAGAAGGCTCAGTAGACCTGGGAGATCACAGGGAAGGCAAAGCTAAGGGTACTCCACCCAATTCCAAAGCTGGGGGGAAAAGAACAGCCAATAGATGGAGCGGCAGCTAAGCAGTAGAAGAACTAGGCACGAAAGAAAGGGGACAACGGAAAGAAACACTAGTATTCATCGAAGAGTAGCTGCCGGAGCCTAAAGTGCAAAAAGCTCATATGGGTTCCTTGCTGTCAAAATCCATGTCTCTTGTACCTGTTTGTTCTATTCGCATTGCCACCATCCTATCCTAAGCCTTCTACAGTTCTGGCTTTCAAAGCTTCTGCATGACCCCTCCCCAAAAGATACCTCTGGCAGAAAGTATCCCTCCATCCTGTGCATGGGGTCATGTACTTTGTGGTCATAGAATTGGGTTTCTCCTGAAAGGGTAAAAGGCACAACTGTGGGGCTCAGGAGGCTGAATGGAATTGACTTGGATTTTTGAGAGATTTCGATGATTCAAAGAGTCCACTTGGGTGCTGGAGGTTAAAGATGTCCCCTGAAGTGTACTAGGTAGGGTGCACCCCTCTTTCCCTGGGATCTCATTTGGAATGCAGTAGGGTTTAGGAGCCCCAGAGAGCGAGGTGTACCTCGTAAACACAATTATTTATACATTAGTTTCCTTTTTTTTCTCTCTTTGTGCTCAACTTTTCTTTTTTTTAATTTAATATTTATTTTATATTGGAGTATAGTTGATTGACAATATTGTGTTAGTTTCAGGTGTACAGCTAAGTGCTCAGTTATACATATACATGTATCTATTCTTTTTCAGATTCTTTTCCCATATAGGTTATTACAGAATATTGAGTAGGATTCCCTGTGCTATATAGTAGGTCCTTGTTGATTATCTATTTTATATATAGTAGTGTGTATGTTCATCCCAAATTCCTAATTTACCCCTCCCCCATTAGTAAACTTTTCTTAAACGTATGTGTATTTGACCTATGCTACCGGGGGAAGTCCCCCAGAGGAAGGGACTTTTGACAGAGCTTTAAAAGGGAAGAAGTCTACCTCTGAGGCCAATGTGGCGGAGGCAGTGGGGACGGGGGGAAAGACCACAACACGAGTCAAATCAGAAGTAGACATCTGAGATCACTGGGCACTTCATACTAACCTTACAGCCCTGGGTTTTACTTCATTTTAGAAGGCAGCATCCCCTTACTCACCCCTCACTGCTGGACAGTCTCTCTTACCCAGTATTTTTGCTCTAGTTGCTCTCACTCACGTTGCTAACTTCCCTAGGATGTCCTCCCCCCCTCTGCCAATTAACACCTAACCACTCGAGCCCTGTTTTCTCCATAAACTCATCCTTCGTTCGTCCTACACACGTCAATGTTCCCTTTTGGAAGCTTCTAGCTCTGTACCGCACGAGCATCGGTGACAGGCTGACGTAAGCAACGTGTATAGGTCTCACCTTCTCCAATTAGGTGGAGAACTCAGTAGTGGAGATGCTGTCTTCTTGTCTTTGGTATTGCTCCAAGTGACAAGCACACAGCCGACCCCATCTATACTTGGAGACTGAACTATTCCAATGTAAAAGACAGAGTGGAAGAGACAGGAGGCATGAGAAGGGCTTTACGTTCATTGTTTTGACTGATATTCTACAGTGACAAGAAATTCCAGGAATAACATAAGCACGGGTGGTGGCATGGAAGTTCTTTCAAACCGCATTTTGGCCTCTTTATTGAGGAAAGGTAAATTTCCTCCTCATCTCTGAAGATCCAGAACGAAGAGTCCTCTCCAAACACACAGATTCCACACTAAACTCTCCCAGAGTGTCCACTATCTGTACGAACATACTACTTCCCTCTTTGTTGAAAAGTGTCTGGAAAGAACAACCTCCATAATAAATCTCTGATGGGCCTAGTTCATCTCCATAAATCATTCAGGGATGGAGGTCAGGAGAGGGTATTCTTTTGGTATTATTCCAGGCAGATTGTACAGTTCAGGCCCCATTAGTGAGCACAAAAGGACATCTATAAAATATTCATAGGCTGTGGTACAAATACATTGACTGCTTGGGGGACCCACTGCCTAAGGCATGAGATTCGTCAGACCCGTGGTTGCAGCAGTCTGCTCCCTTCAGCTCAGAGGTTTCCACAGCCCATCAACAAATCTGATTTAGAATTTAAAGGGATTTTTTTGAAACCACAAGAGAAAGGGTGAGGTAAGTTGGAGGTGAACTATTTTGCCCAGGTCTCCCAGCCTGAGGTGAAGCAACTGGCTTCTCATGGGGAGGGCCATCTGGTGAAGCAGCAAAACCTCCAGGGAGAAATACTGGATAAAGTTAGAGCGGGGAAAAAGGAAGGAAGGAAGGAAGGGAGGGAGGAAAGGGAGAAAGAAAGGAATGAAAGAAAGGAAGGAAGGAAAGAAAGAAAGAAAGGGAGAAAGAAAGGAATGAAAGAAAGAAAGAAAGGGAGAAAGAAAGGAATGAAAGAAAGGAAGGAAGGAAAGAAAGAAAGAAAGGAAGGAAAGGAAGGAAGAAAGGAAGGAAGGAAAGGAAGGAAGAAAGAAAGAAGGAAGGAAGGAAGGAAGAAAAGAAAGAAAGAAAGAAAGAAAGAAAGAAAGAAAGAAAGAAAGAAAGAAAGAAAGAAAGAAAAAGAAATCTCCTAGAAAAATACCTGGGGAGGAATCCCTGCTGTGAAAGACACCCTCCCCCCTCTATTCATTACTGCTATTTTCTATCACATACAATTCCATCTAATCCAAATTTGATAGCATATGCAATCAATGAAAGGTACTTCCCCGATAAGGAATCAAAAAGTGAGGATGACATACTTTACATTTCCAGGTTAGAATTTACTGGAAGAAAATGATGCTGTTCCAGTGGAAGGAAAAAATATCCATCAAATTCCTCCTTGGATACTGGCAGGTAAATGAGATCCTGTTTTCCCAGGGAAGTTGTCACATGTGGCAGCTGCAGGTGGCTGGGGTGGAGGCCTGAGCCTAGCTGGGGAGAGAGAAGGAACATTCTGAGCTACCCCAGATTCAGATCTAGGAGGTGTTACCTCTGCAGGAAGCATGAAGGCGGGTGGCCGTGAGGGGTGGGAGGGCGGAGTGCATCAAAATCCCGATACTGGAGGGAAGAGAAGGGCAGAGAAAATGGCTTAGGCTAGGATGGATGCCTCATGTGGTTTTAATCTTCTAGACACTGGGCATGAAGTGGTTAAAAAGAAACCCAAGGCAGCTGCAGCCCGGGACTCTGTAATAGGAAGTAACATAGAGTTCATTTTTCTATGCCATCGAGGGAGACTTTGTTTTTCAGCTGGGACTCAATCTGGAAGTTGTTCTACCCACTAGAAAGCCAGAGGCTATAAAACCCTGCCAGTGCCACAGCATGACTCAGGGGCAGCTGAACAAAGCCCAGGACAGAGCAGGGCAGCTGCAACTGTCTCGCACTTTGGCACCATCTATGGAGGAGAGCAAAACCACCTTAGAAACAGAGAACAATGTAGCCATCCTTCACCAATATAACTACCAGACACATTCAAGGCTTACCTGTAAAAACCTGAAAAACTAGAGAAAAATAAGAGCGAATATTTAGCTGAGCTCAAGCAAAGAAAGAAATCATCAGTAATAGTAAAAGTACTGAGAAACTTGTGCAAGGTCTGTAGGTGGAGCTGGGGTCTGTGCTACACCAGAGCCTTACTCTCAGCTCTGCACAGAAGTGCTTCTTCAAGGGGAAAAATAAAAACAGGTAGTTTGGAAAATGAATATTTCTAAAGTATACCCAAAGAACTCACCAAAACTGGAAAGAGTGAGCAACAAATTGGAAAGTTTTGGCAATATATAATAAACGTAAAGTTATAGTCCTGAAGAAGACATTTCAAAACAAAACAAAACAAAACAGCAAGAGACTAATAGAAGGTAACAGGCTATTTCTTAAGGAAGAAATGTGAACAATGCCTAAGATACACAAATGTAATACGTTTTAAAAGGAGAATGAAAATACAATAGGACTAATTAAATAAATATTAACCTATATTTAAGAAAAAAGCACAAAGACATGTTTCTTTTTCTCCCACAAAGACATGTTTCTTTTTCTCCCAATATTCTCTCCAAAAATATCCCATAGGATATTTTTACTCTTTGTTTCCTTTTTACAATAACTTAGAGCATCCTTCTTTGCTTTCATGTGGTGACAGACTGAACATACTCAAATGCAAAATTCAGTTGATGCTTACCAAGCCCACATTATGCTAATTCCTGGTGTCAGCCTTATGTGATGACATCAAGCTAAATATTCCCTCAAAAAAAGCATACTGTATGGAACAGTAGATTTTACTTACTAGTAATTGCAGGGTTTTAGACTTGTGGGACTTTGCTTCTAGCTTTCCAAAAATGTTCATCCACTTTGTATCTACAAGCTTGTTTCGGTAGGTCAGCTGTTTGTCAATAATATCCTTTACAGCTATAAATTCATCGTATACACTATCTGTATGGAAAATGTTCATCATTTGTGAACACTCCAGAGCAGCTTGGATGATATCATGAGTTAAATTTCTCTCAGGGAAAATGATCTTAAAGCATGGATGTAATCTGAACTTGTGAAATCAAAATTTGATTCCAAGTAAATTATAGTTTTAGTAGAGAAATGAGAAAGTCCTGTTTAATTTGGTTGCCCTTTTTTGGTGACTATTTTGTTTGTTTTGAGTTCTGAAGCGGTCTTATTTCCAAAAACTTCCTTATGAAACTTTTTGTTACAACCTACACATAACATCAAACAATTCAAGTGGGCTCAGTCCATCCTTAGCTAGGCTTCTTATGGCCTCTTCAAAGATCATCAAACACTTTTGGAGAAACAGCATACAAATTTCTGTTCTACAGTCATTCTTTTTTCCATTCTTATCCTCATTGTATTTTCAAATTAGAGAACGACAGCGTTCTTGTCCCTCATTTTGAAAATATAATTTTACAGGCAATATTTAATATCTTTTCTATGGCCAGCAGCAATGATAGCCTGTGTCTTAAGACATATGTCCTATGTCTATCAAGGTAATCTCCTTCCATTTCTATAAAGTCAAATATCTCATTAAGTAATTCTGCAGTTTTCAGAAAACTGAAAAGTGACTAAAACTTTCATAATGAAAACCTCAGCTTCACAGGTGAGCAAATCATATTCCTCTTTAGCAGTGTGGTGTATAAGATATGCAAAACATTCAGTAGGAAAGATCTTTTTTCATTGCCTTTGGTTAAAAAATGTATAGGGTTTCCCTGGTGGCGCAGTGGTTGAGAGTCTGCCTGCCGATGCAGGGGACGCGGGTTCATTCCCCGGTCCGGGAAGATCCCACCTGCCACGGAGCAGCTGGGCCCGTGAGCCATGGCTGCTGAGCCTGCGCATCCGGAGCCTGTGCTCTGCAACGGGAGAGGCCACAACAGTGAGAGGCCCGCGTACCGCAAAAAAAAACAAAACAAACAAACAAAAAAAACCGTATAGACTGAATCTGCCAAAATTTACATTTGGACCATCTGCCAAATAGGCAGATAGATAAGCAAGGTCCAGTTGGCAGTCGGATAATATATCAATCTTTTATGTTTTCTGTAGTTTCATTTAAATCTTCATAGAGATCAAGAAGACAATTTGAGATTCCATTTTTCATATCGAAGTACCTAAGAAATAGAACATATTTTTTGTTGTTGGGGAGGAAAAAAACTTTTCCTCTACACTCTTAGATTCAGTATCTGAGGCTTGTGAATTAAACGGGCCAAAGACTGATTAACAGAAAAAAAGGCACAATTTTTATTTAATAGTTACAGACACAGGAATTCACAGAAAAGAAATGAAACTCAAAGAAGCAGTTAGATTCAGGAGCTTATATACCATTTTATTTATTTATTTATCTTTGGCCATGCCTTGCGGCATGTGGGATCTTAGTTCCCCGACCAGGGATTGAACCTGCGCCCCCTGCGTTGGGAGCGTGGAGTCTTAACCACTGGACCACCAGGGAAGTCTCATATACCATTTTAACAAAGGAAAGAACGTTTGGGATTCAAGGGATGACAAATCGCAGGGAAGTAACTGGGAAATACATGGGGGGAATAGTTATTTTAATAAGGCCTGTTTGTGCAAATTCATCTCAGTGTCCACTCCCTATCTCTGGTGATAAGAGTGCTCTCCCTGGTACAAGGGGCTGGGGGTGGGAATGGAAGGTTAGCTTTCTCCAGGGGAAATTTATGCCTTGCTTTTAGGCATATGGGAGAGGGCAGAGAGTTCTTCCTGCATCTGCTGTTTCTCAAGTACCTTTAGTTCAAAATAATATGCCAAAGTGGCATATCCTCAGCCCCTTCGTTATGACTAGCGTTGCTCTGATTTAACCCATCGCTTGATACACTGTAGAAAGCATAATGGTTGGTAAGTTCTGCCAGAATCGGCCCTGCATTTTTTTTTTTTTGCGGTACGCGGGCCTCTCACTGTTGTAGCCTCTCCCGTTGCGGAGCACAGGCTCCGGACTCGCAGGCCCAGCGGCCATGGCTCACGGGCCCAGCCGCTCCGCGGCATGTGGGATCTTCCCGGACCGGGGCACGAACCCGTGTCCCCTGCGTCGGCAGGCGGACTCTCAACCACTGTGCCACCAGGGAAGCCCCAGCCCTATGTTTTAAGAGGCCGGTTTAGATCGATTTAGAAGGACTTGCCCATTTCATCCCGGACTTTTAAGATTCAGTCTCCATGTGTGCCTTTACCTCCCCTTCTGCACCATGCTCGATCCCAGTATATTTTCTGCACCTGTGTAGCATGCTCAGTTTTGTTGCTTTACCTCCCTAATCATGTACCATGTCCTTCCATCTGTCATTAAAATGTCATGGTCCTTTAGCCTTCTTTTTTCAGTGATGTCTAGGTCACGCTGGTGTTTGTATTGTAATATGAACTCTTAGAAAACATGGTCACACTATTCACAATGTTAAAAAATTAAACTAGCATTCGGTACAAGCCAATTCTCAATACAAATACAGAACAAGAGCTAAACCACAGGCAGAGGCGAAGACAGACTGTTAAAGATTATAAGGCCCTTAAGTTGCACACCTAAGTAGTATCACACCCAGTGATGTAACAGTGGATGATCTGTTATGGGAACTGAAAATCATGGTAGACAACATCAGCAGTCAGTGACCATGCAAGGTGGGTAATCTATCCACCATATCCATTTGACACTAAGAAGAGTGTTTCCTTTAGCCCCTAGGTTTTCGCCACTATAACGAGTTTTGTACTTTCCCCCAATCTTCCACACTCATGCCGAAAACCATGCTTTCTCATGTACAGTGGAGGGTTTCCTGGAATGTGGAACTTTCAGTGCTGAAACTACAGGGGGACAGTCCTTGTGAAAACAGTACTTTCAGATATTTCTGGTCAGAAGTATATACTGGTGCACCTTTTCTGGAGAGCACTTGCATGTGAATTTCAAGAGCCTTAAACATGTGTAACCAGTCATTCCATTTCTAGGAAATTTATCTTAAGGAAATAAGTAGAGGATGTCATAAACATTTATGATTATGGATAGCCAATTGGATTTTACTTACTGTATTCAAAAATTAAAAACAGTTTAAAGTTTCAGCAATAGGGAAATAGTTAAACTATGATATTTTTTACAGTGAGATGCAGTAATTAAACACCATCATTACAATTCATGTTTTGGGAGGATGTTTAATGGCGTGGAAAAGTACATTCTAATGATAATTTTGAGGCAGTTTATAGTATATCATTTTCACCTAATGTATGCATTTATACACATGTACATAACAATATATAGTAAAAGGGAAAGAAAAACTAGAACTACCCCAGAATGGTACATTTGAGTGGGAGGATTATGGCTAATTTTAATTATTTATTATAATTTTCCCAATTTTCTGTAATCAAAATTTTTCCTTATGATTTTTTGCTATTGTAACATTTAATTAATTTATTTTTTTGAATCACATATTTTAAAGACAAAAATAGCATTATAAAAATAAGAAAACAAACTTCTCTGTACCATAACAAAATAGCAGTTTCAAGGTATGACTGGATTTCTTGACTAGCCACTGTCGAGATGAAAAGGTTAAAAGAGAATTCTGATAGCCATCATCCAATGTAAAGTGAATACCAAAGGACCCAACCCAACAGATCACTTCATTTAGCTAATTGGGATACATTTGGCATGAAGTTAAAGCTGGTGTTCATTCAGAGGCTCCTCTCCTCCAACTTGGAGCCAGTGTCTCTTTCGTGAAAGAGGCAGACAATACAATTATCCTTCAGACCCCCTCTTGTAGATTTGCCTGATGATTTTTTTTTAAATAATCAGATAGAATGTTTTAATATTGTCTGAAAGTCGAGCAATTGCCAAGTATGAATGTGAGTTTTCTGGAATTAACAATAAGGTTCATAATGTAAGGAAATGGCTTTTTTCTTGGACCAGTATGAGATGCTGATGATAAAATAAACCATGAAAAAATAGGAGACTCTAGAAAGAAACTTGTCTAAGCTTTCACCAAGATGTAGAGAAGAAATTAATATCAAAACACTACTCCAGGGGACTTCCCTGGTGGTGCAGTGGTTAAGAATCTGCCTGCCAATGCAGGGGACAACGGGTTCGATCCCTGGTCCAGAAAGATCCCACATGCAGCAGAACAACTAAGCCCGTGTGCCACAACTACTGAGCCTGCGCTCTAGAGCCCACGAGCCACAACTAGTGAGCCCATGGACTGTAACTACTGAAGCTCGCAAGCTCTAGGGCCTGTGTGCCGCAATTATCGAGCCCGCGTGCTGCAGCTACTGAAGCCCGTGCTCCTAGAGCCCGTGCTCCACAACAAGAGAAGCCACCGCAATGAGAAGCCGGAGCACCACAATGGAGAGTAGCCCCCGCTCGCCACAACTAGAGAAAGACTTCACGCAGCAACAAAGACCCAACGCAGCCAAAAAATAAAAAATAAAATTAAAAAAACACTACTTCATATTACTTATGGCTATGATTTAAGCTAACTAGAGAGTAAATTGTACCCAGTTCTCATCCCATAGTGTGTATGTCTTATTCCTGATGAACATTTTAGTTGCCTTTAAAGTCTTGAGCGTAAGAACTCCTTGAAGCTTCTACCAGGTAGATTTGTGAACTATATATGCCCTCCACTGACAACTGCAGAGGGGATGCAAGTGCCCAAAGTGAGCTGATGTGAGATCCAGAACCTCCCTCTTCTAAAATGGGACTTTCAGCTTAGTCCTGCGTGACCCAAAGCAAGTAGGGAAAAAGTGACAAATCTCAAGTCTATTGCAGGAGCTTTAATTAAACAGCAAGGTCCTTCCAGATTAGTGATACAAACATTCTGTGAAGGACCTGTATAAATACTGACCCCTTGTCCCCTGTAAATTTCCCTCTCCATAGCCCTACATGGGTTGATTTGATTCTGAAATCTTATTCTCGCTCTGACTGTAAACATAATTCTGATTTCCTATCTGGGCTCCATGTGCTGTGTGTGATAAAAGGGGAAAAAGGAAAACCAGATGAGGGGTAAATAAGGAGCAGAAACCATGATATTAAGATGGGAAGGGGTCTTCCCTGGCAGTCCAGTAGTTAAGACTCCATGCTTCCAATGCAGGGGGCGCAGGTTCAATCCCTGGTCAGGGAATTAAGATCCCACGTGCTGTGGGGATGTGGCCAAAAAAAAAAAGTGGGAAGGACTGTGGTTGTTGACAGTCTACTAGAATTCCCTATGCATTACCCTCCGGTTCCTAAAATCCACAAAAAAGGTAAACTGCGTTGGATAACCCTCCAAACTACCCTCTTCCACTTTCTCCGGATTAACCAGTTCCAGACTTATGTTTTCCTTGTTCAAGGTTCGGCTTATCACCTAGTTCTCTATAAGAAAAGTAAGTGGAAACCGGCCACCCAAAAGGCACCAGCGTCCAGGATTGGGGGCTGGGATGGGGTTAGCACTGCAAGAGGAAAGCTAAAGGCTGTAGAAGCTCCGAAGGTTAGGACCTATCGTGGTAGAAATCAGGAGGCAAAGCACTAAATGCCAAAGAAGTAATCAATTCCTGCTAGTCTGGGATAGGGGAGGAGCCCAGAGCACATGAGAGTCCAGCTCCAGCCAAGGGGTGAATAGGTCACTGCAAGTCAGAAACTGGTTTTCCATCCAGGATGTTATCAGTAGACCATAAACCGGATCAAGAATGAGGGTGAGTCAAGGTGTGTTTGTGGCCTGATTTGAAGACAAGGCTTATTTGCATCAGAAGGTGCCTCTTTACAAACCCTTCGGGGTAGGAGCTCGTGTGACTTGGGCCTATACCAGGCAAATTTGGGAACAGGAACAGCCAGCTGACAGCAAGAACCTGAAAACTGCGTGGTTGCAGGTGAGTTGGCATGAAGGCTCTACCCAGTGTGACAAAGCAGAGGGGGCCAGGGGGCCACTCAACACTGGCTGCACAATAGACTCACCTGGGGAGCTTTTTCAATCCCAATGTCCAGCCACACCCTGGAAAAATTAGATTGGAATTTCTGGGGGTTGGGTGTTGGAGTGCTTTAAAAAGCTCCCTGGGCTATTTGAATATGCAGCCAGGACTGAGAATGCCGGATTAAAGGTAGGTTCACAGAATTGTTCCCTATAAGGTTGATTCTGATAGAATCATTTTCTTGTGACCAACTAGTAATTACAAAGCAAGCTTTATGAAAGTAGTATTTAAAGAAACATTTACACAATAATAGATGTGTTTTGAAAATCGAGGTAAATCAATACCTGCTAAAGCTAAGGGGTTAGAATTTCATCCAACCAGGAGGATTTTGATCCGAGAGTGATATGACACAAGTGACAACGTAGGAAGAGTAATTGGACAGTGATGTGTAGGGTAGAGCTGGTTTAGTTCAGCAGATGTTCAGTGACTAATTATGGTCACTAGCATTTATTGAGGCAAACGCTGCAACAGTCTTACCCAATCCTGCCAAGAGTCCCACAAGGGTGGGTAGTTTGGGTACCATATTTTATAGATGGAGAATCCGAAGGTGAGAGAGGTTAAATGACTTGCCCAAAGTCACAGGTTAGTAAAAAGAGAAGTGTCAGAATTTGAATCCAGAACTCCCTTCACAACCACCTTGCTGCACCACCTCTCATGTCATGAATGACTGTGCCAGTGTATTTTGGGGGGACACACAATGAATGTCACAGTCCTTACCTTCAAGAGAGGGCAGACAGGTCAAGAAATATCCACCATGCTGAGTGATAAGTGCGTAATGGTGTTCTGAGAACACAAATGGTCTGCCTCAAGGAGTGATGTTGGAAGAAAGCCAACAGTAGACTTGTTCTGAAAGGAGAGGAAAAGAGTGGAAATGGGGAGGCCAGTTAGAAAGCCATTGCAATCATCAGGTCCGGGAGCTGGGATGTGGCTGTGGGGATGAGACGGAAGTGTCAACAGGGTGGGACTAGGCTGAGTATCTTAGTCTACTCTGGCTGTTATAACAAAAATACCACAGACCGGTGGCTTATAAACTATGGAAATGTATTTCTCACAGTTCTGGAGGCTGGGAAGTACAAGATCTAGGTGCTGGCAGATTCAGTGTCTGGTAAGGGCCCACTTCCTGGTTCATAGGCAGTCTTTTGTTCTCACGTGGTAGAAGGGGCAAGGGAGTGCTCTGTGGTCTCTTTCATAAGGGCACTAATCCCATTATTGAGGGCTCCACCCTCATGACCTAAGAACCTCTCAGAGGCCCCACCTCCTAATACCATCACACTGGGGGTTAGGACTTCAACATATGAATTTTGGTTGGGGGGTGGACACAAACATTCAGTCTATAGAAATGAGGCAAGGGAGGTCCCTAGTATGCAGAGCTTAAGGAGGCACCCACTCTCAAGGCTGTTCCTGCACTTGTGCTACGTGGAGAGTTGTGCCACCTTAAAGGTTGTGCCACCTCAGTTTGCCTCACCCTAGGCGCCTTGCTTCCTCACCTAGTTCTGGCCCTGAGGGTCTACCTAGAGAGAGCCCTGCTAAAGGAGGACCCAGGGATTCAAGCACCTGGAAATGAAGAAATCAAAGGTAGTCTGTGGTGTCAAGCTTAGATTATCAGGAGAATAACATAGCAGATAATGAGATAATGACAGGATATCAAAGTGGAAACATGCAACCAGCACTTAGAATACAAGTGGATCTCATGACTGATCAAGACTAGGGATGCTGACTTGGGGGTCATGGGAACAGATGCTTCACAAGCAATGGAGGGACTTCCCTGGCAGTCCAGTGGTTAAGACTTTGCCTTCTAATGCAGGGGGTGTGGGTTCGAACCTTGGTTGGGGAGCTAAGATCCCACATGCCTCGTGGCCAAAAAACCAAAACATAAAATAGAAGCAATATTGTAACAAATTCAATAAAAACTTAAAACATGGTCCACATTTTTTAAAAAAACTTAAAAAAAAAAGATATTAGGTCACTTTCTCAATTCTCACTGACTGAAATGTCAGTAAATATTCCTTGTTTAAAAAAAAAAAAGCAATGGAATAATTAGAGGTGAGAGCAGAAGGCTGAGGGTCTCCCACAGGTAGGCTAAGGTTTGCCCAAAGGAAAACAGCTTTGCACATGGCTCTTCAAAAGACGGCAATAATGTTCACAATACAGTTACTCCATAAAGCTTGACAGTGAGTGCCAACACAGGGAACACAAAGTGTTTAACACCTTTTATACTGTTACTGAGTGTTTCCTATAATCAATAAACTACTGCTATATAAGCAATTTCCTATAATTGCTACCAAAGTTCACAATTACAGTTGAGTCCTGAACTACTGGGGTGTTAGGGCCACCAGTACTCAGGCATCAAAAATCCCCATATAGGGCTTCCCAGGTGGCGCAGTGGTTGAGAGTCCGCCCGCCGATGCAGGGGACACGGGTTCGTGCCCCGGTCCGGGAGGATCCCACATGCCGCAGAGCAGCTGGGCCCATGAGCCATGGCCACTGAGCCTGCGCGTCGGGAGCCTGTGCTCCACAACGGGAGAGGCCACAACAGTGAGAGGCCCGCATACCACAAAAAAAAAAAAAAAAAAAATCCCCAGATAACTTATAGTTGGGCCCCCATATATGTGGTTCCTCTGTATCCGAGGTTACACATCTGCACATTCAACCAACCAGGATCGTGTAGTACTGTAGTATTTACTATTAAAAAAATCCGGGCTTCCCTGGTGGCGCAGTGGTTGGGAGTCCGCATGCTGATATAGGGGACATGGGTTCGTGCCCCAGTCCGGGAAGATCCCACATGCGGTGAAGCAGCTGGGCCTGTGAGCCATGGCCGCTGGGCCTGCTTGTCCGGAGCCTGTGCTCCGCAACGGGAGAGGCCGCAACGGTAAGAGGCCCGCGTACCGCCAAAAAAAAAAAAATCCATGGATAAGTGGACCCAGGCAATTCAAACGCATGTTGTTCAAGGGTCAACTGTATAAACAATTTTGTTAGTAGTTTCCCTCTGATCAAACTGAGCCCAGAATATAGAACTAGCTTAAAGATTGTGTAAGTCGTCTGATTTTCTAAGCTACATATTCAGTAAAGGGAAAGCACACATTTACTGAGCACCAGCTATGATCCAGGCAGTATTCCAGGCCCTGACATGTGCACCATCTCATTTAGTTTAATGACAGCCATTAGCACTTTTTCATATCTTTGGGTCAATTATAAATTAAAACTCATTGAGGGGAATTTCCTGGCAGTCCAGTGGGTAGGACTCTGTGCTTTCACTGCCATGGCCCGGGTTCGATCCCTGGTCAGGGAACTAAGATCCTGCAAGCTGCTGTATGCGGCCATAAAACTCCCAAAACCAACCAACCAACCAAACAAACAAAAACCCCATTGAGGAGAAACCAATCCCTGGGAAGGCGACAGTTAATTTCAAGCCACCTGATCCCTGAATGAGGAACTGAGGTTTCAACACCTTGACTTGGCCTTTTAGGGAATGAAGTTCTGCTCTGCGTTTGAGACAACTCATTATACAGCAGTGAGGGGTGGAATGGCACCATCTACACGCAAGTGTGTCTGGGGAGAGGCAGACTCTTGGAGCCAGACGACGTCTTTATCAACGCCAACAGCATACGGATCACCCAGCCACTTGCAGCTCAGTTAAACAACAGTGGGGTGGCAGAATCTTGGACAGACTCCACCAACGGACCCCAGGGTCACCCAGGAGAACTCCTGCCTTCCCACTGTCTCCCTAAATCCTAAGCAGGTACCTAATCTTGCGGGTCCCCTTACCGGTAACGGCTGGCCTCAGAGAAGTCAGAAATCTGAGGACAGGAGACTTCACCTTCCTGCCAGGAAGGTGGTCTAGGTCTGATCCAAAGCCACACTGAACATAACACTTTCCCAAAAGCTAATGTTGCTATTGGCTCAGAAGCGCAACTTGCTTACAAGCAATCTGAGGCCTTCATCTTTGCTCATTCCCGGATGCATACTTGGTGGCGTCTGCCTTGGAAATTGGCTTCCCACTCAGCTGATTGAGTTACATCTCTTGTGGCTGTGCTCTCCTGGGTGATTTTCCTTTAAAAAGGCTTCTGACTGTGGCAAAATACATATAACACAAATTGACTATTTTAACACTTTTAAGGTTACAGCTCAACGGCATTAAGTACCAAAAAAATTTTTTAAGGGGTTTTATATCCTGAGCCTTAAGAATATTTAACCACCTTTGTTCTGCCTAGTACCAAAAATGCTGCTCTTAAGAGCTCAAAGTCATTCCAGAACCAGAGTCCTGCCATCAGAAGGAAAATTTTTTGTTTTTTGACATCTATGCTGTCCCGAGAGGGAAATTCCACTTTTTTTTTTGGAATTATATAAAGTATTTATAGAGGAACCATTGATTCTCTACATGTGTTAATAATCTCTCATCTATGAAAACAGCTTTATTTTTAGATTTAATATGTTCATCAATTGCAACAAAAAAAATGAGCCATAATGTAAACTGTGGATCTGAGTTAATAATGTATCGATATTGGTTCATCAATGTAATAAATGTACCACGTGTGTGTGTGTATCAGGAGGTAATATGGGAACTCTTTGTACTTTCTGCTCAATTTTTCTGTAAATCTAACACTGCTCTAAAAATAGGCTATTGATTAAAGACATAACTGAATTAATTCCTAAAGTAAGTCTTTCCAAATCCTCCTTTCTCTTTTTTTTTTTTTTTTGGCCACTCCCCGCAGCTTGTGGGATCTTAGTTCCCAGACCAGGGATTGAACCCGGGCCTTCGGCAGCAAGAGTACAGAGTTCTAACCACTGGACCACAGCGGAATTCCCTCCAAATCCTCTTTGACATACTCTGTCATCCTTAACAGTTTCCAGCTGTGCCCCACCAGGAATAGTCCGCCTCTGGCCTTCCTATCTTACCTAAGAGGAAAAGAAAATATTCATAAATACTACATTGCTTAATAAAAACCTACTTCCAGCATTAAACTTTCCCTTTCCAAACTGACATTCTCTTTCCCTCCCATTTATTTCTTCTTTAACCCAGTCCATATTTCACCCTCCTCTCCGAGGTCTCATTAACTCATGCTGGGATCAGTCACCATTCTCTCTACGGCACAGGCTTTTCTGTGATATTTATTATCCCTCCCCTCTTTGAAGGAAGGAGTAGTAGTTTCACTGTTTATAAAAGTTTTTTTTCTTTTAATACTTTTTTAAGTTGATATGTTGTATTTTCATTTTTATTCAGTTCAAGAAATTTTCTTTTTCTTTGTTTTGGCCACGTGGTGTGCGGGATCTTAGTTCCCCAACAAGGAATCGAACCCATACCCCATGCAGTGGAAGAGTGGAGTCTTAACACCTGGACCCCCAGAGAAGTCCCTATAGAAGTTCTTTTTTTTTTTTTTTTTTTTGTAGTACGCGGGCCTACTCACTGTTGTGGCCTCTCCCGTTGCGGAGCACAGGCTCCGGACACGCAGGCTCAGCGGCCATGGCTCACGGGCCCAGCCGCTCTGCAACATGTAGGATCTTCCCGGACCGGGGCACGAACCTGCGTCCCCTGCATCAGCAGGTGGACTCTCAACCACTGCGCCACCAGGGAAGGCCTCCTATAGAAGTTCTTAATCCCTTCCTCTCTACACTCTTGACTTTCTGATTCCCCAAATCCTTACAGCTGGGTTTTAAGAGACTCCTGTATTGATTTCTCCCACTTTCCACTTTGAAAGCAAGCTATTTCCAGCAATCTTCCAAACTAGGTGGGGGGCCTGGGTTCAAAATGAAATGCAACTAGTCAGAGCCAATGTAGTTGTGGGCCTGAGACAGTGGACACAGGCAGGCCCTCCTGAAGAGGACTCGGGGAATCCAGGGCCAGCGGGGGTGGGGCTCACCACACCTACGGGCAGTTAGGTCAGCCTGGGCCAGTGCAGAGCACGGATGCAGGTGAGGTCCGATGCCAGCTAAACCAGGGTCCAAGCTTTCAAACTGGAGGGGCCTCTCGAGACCAAGGAGAATATCCAGGCAAATGTTTATAAGCCTCCATCCAGCCCTGCCACATCTGAAAGAGAGAGCCTGATTCCACTGGAAGGGAAGGAGATCTTACTATCAGCAGATCCCAGGCAAGCAAGTGGAATCTAGAGAAAAGGCCGAAACGGTTTGGTATTTTTCCATCACATCACCTTTCAGGGGTGTAGAGGCAGCCGTTGATTGGCGTACAAGGTTTTTCCTGGTTTCAGGTCTCTCCTCTTCAATCTCTGCCCGGATCCTTTCCACCCCCGTCCTCCCCACGGGGTCCCAGCTCCCTCCTGGTACCAAGTGGAACTCCTGAGCTCGTTCAGGGATCAAAGCAGAATATCTACAAGAGAAATAAACCATTTCCTTGCTATGTTAACCTTTCAGGGCATCATTTGTCATGTTTTTCTTGAGAAAAGATCACATTCCCACCAGGAAGGGAAGAAATAGAGTGAGGACAGAAAACTATCTTTCTGCACACTTCAACGAGAACATACCTTTGAATCCTGAGTGGAGGAAGGTTGGGTGCTGTCCTGCCCCCTCCCCCCTTCCACACACACGAAGAGCAGGACCCTTTAGGTCCTAAAGAGCCAGGATGAATTACAGGAAGGGTGGACCTGACCTACATTCTCTAAAACTTTTCTGTATTTGGCTGAGGGGAGAGCTACCGCTCTTCAGGTATCTTTGGGCTAAACCGGGGCCAGGGGAAAGGTCAGTCCCTGACACTGATGGGTTAGGTGGGCGGTGGGAAGATCCCAGCTCATCATCATAGCTTGTGTGTTTGTGAGTCAGTCACCCTCCTGGCCAGTGCACAGGGCAATCTAACCCAGCACTTGGACCAATAACTAGGTCGGTATCGTGCCCACGTGTCTGTAGTATTTGATTTTGGGTTTGTCCCCATTCTCATATCTCATACCACCACTTAAATTATGCAGTTCTCATCTGATCCTTAGCTTTTCTTTTTTTTCTTTTCTTTTTATGCCTTGCTGCAGCATGCAGGATCTTAGCTCCCCGACCAGGGATCATACCCACACCCCTGGACTTTCCTGGTGGTGCAGCGGTTAAGAATCCGCCTGCTAATGCAGGGGACATGGGTTCCAGCCCTGGTCCGGGAGGATCCCACATGCCACGGAGCAACTAAGCCCGTGCGCCACAACTACTGAGCCCATGTGCCTAGAGCCCGTGCTCTGCAACAAGAGAAGCCACTGCAATGAGAAGCCTGCGCACTGCAACAAAGAGTAGCCCCCGCTCGCCACAACTAGTGAAAGCCTGCGCGCAGCAACGAAGACCCAACGCAGGCAAAAATAAATAAATAAACAAACCCTCCACACCCCCTGCAGTGGAAGCTCGGAGCCTTAACCACTGGACCACCAGGGAAGTCCCTCATCCTTAAATACTAGTCCATGATTATATTTCTTCTGATTCTTTAAATATATAACATGCCTATCATTTACTTCCTTGTAAGGATATTATCTTTCTGATACTTTCCAATCATTCTTCAAGGGACCCTGATTTCTCAAAATTTTATTTCCACCTAGGCAGGAATTTTAAAACAATGCCCTATGTCTAGTTTTCTCTTGTTTTATTGTGACTAAAATAGAATGCTAAGTTGTAAAAGAGTTCTTCTTTTATCATTTCTAGTCACTCTATTTTCAGTGGCAATTTTGTAGCTGTTTTAGGCTATGTCACCCTACAGGCTGTTAAAATCAAATGAAAGCACTTTGAAAAGCATAAAGACACTACTCAAAAAGACTCTCATTGGTGTTGTTATTCCAAATGGCCTTTAAAAAGTTGTGGCTTATGGCACTGGGAGATCAGCTCGGTGCTTTGTGATCGCCTGGAGGGGTGGGATAGGGAGGGTGGGAGGGAGGGAGACGCAAGAGGGAAGAGATATGGGAACATATGTGTATGTATAACTGATGCATTTTGTTGTAAAGCAGAAACTAACACACCATTGTAAAGCAATTGTACTCCAATAAAGATGTTAAAAATAAATAAATTTTTAAAAAAAAAAGTTGCGGCTTTTTTTTTCAGGACCACACCCATGATTGCTCGGAATTATACAAAACCTAACAAAAAACAACTACTAGAAACAACTATCAGTTTTACTGTTTTTCTTTTCACAAATATAAATTTTTTATTGACATCATTCCAGAAACTTTTTTCTCTTTTCTTAAAAGTTTTTATTGGAATATAGTTGATTTACAATGCTGTGTTAGTTTCTGCTGTACAGCAAAGTGAGTCAGTTATACATATATCCACTCTTTTTTAGATTCTTTTCCCATATAGGTCATTACAGAGTATTGAGAAGAGTTTCCTGGCTATACAGTAGGTCCTTATTAATTATCTATTTTATATATAGTCGTGTATATATGTCCATCCCAATCTCCCAATGTATCCCTCCCCCACCCTTGTCCCCCCTGGTAACCATAAGTTTGTTTTCTACATCTGTGACACTATTTCTGTTTTGTAAATAAGTTCATTTGTACGATTTACTCTTTTTCTAATAATGATTCCTACATTTTTCATAGGATACTTTTTCTGTTTTATTTCTTTTTCAATCTTTTTCTTTTTAAAGACTTCATTTTTTTTAAAAAGAGCCGTTTTAGGTTTATAACAAAATTGAGAGGAAGATACAAAGGTACAAAGATTTCCTATCTACCCTCTGCCCACACACATGCAAAGCCTCCCCCATTATCAACATCACTCCCTAGAATGGTGCATTTTTACCAAGGATGAACCTACATTAACACATCATAATCAGGACTTCCCTTGTGGCTCAGTGGTTAAGAATCTGCCTGCCAAGGCAAGAGACACAGGTTCAAGCCCTGGTCCGGGAAGATCCTACATGGCGTGGGGCAACTAGGCCTGTGGACCACAACTACCGAGCCTGCGCTCTAGAGCCCAGGAGCCACAACTACTGAGACCGTGTGCTACAACTACTGAAGCCTGTCACCTAGAGCCTGTTCTCCGTGACAAGAGAAGCCACCACAATGAGAACCAAAGAGTAGCCCCTGCTCGCCACAACTAGAGAAAGCCTGCGTGCAGCAACGAAGACCCAAAACAGCCAAAAATAAATTTAAAAAAAAATTTTAATTAAAAAAAAAACACATCATAATCATCCAAAGTCCATTGTTTACCTTAGGATTTACTTTTTTTTTCTTAAATGTTGTATTTATTTATTTATGTCCCCTGCATTGGCAGGCGGATTCTTAACCACTGTGCCACCAGGGGAGTCCCAGGATTTACTTTTGATGTTTTACTTTCTGTGGGTTTGCACAAAAGTATAATGACATGTATCCATCATTATAGTATCATACAGTATTTGTCTTTCTCTGTCCTCTTGCTATCATAAGGGTTCATGGACTTCCTAGAACAATGGTTAAAATCTTTTGAGGGGGCAGAGACATTTAAAGAACTGAACAAAGAACTATGGTTCTTCTCTCCAGAAAAATACACATGCAAAGTAGATTTTGCAGATAATTTCAGGAGATTCATGTCCCCAAAAGCCCATCCATGAGACCCTTGGTGGTTAAAAACTCCTGCCCTCAAAGAGGTCTGTGGCTCAAAATAAGGCTAAAAAACCGTAACAGGGCTTCCCTGGTGGCGCAGTGGTTGAGAGTCTGCCTGCCGATGCAGGGGACATGGGTTCGTGCCCCGGTCCGGGAGGATCCCACATGCCGCGGAGCGGCTGGGCCCGTGAGCCATGGCTGCTGAGCCTGTGCGTCCCGAGCCTGTTCTCCGCAACGGGAGAGGCCACAACAGTGAGAGGCCCGCGTACCACAAAAAAACCAAAAGAACATTAACTGCAAGGTATTCCACAATATCTCTCTCATTTACCAAAAGTTGGACTGTCCCTTGGGAATCATACACTCCTGGATTTGAGTCCTGCTTGCTCCACTGGCTAGCTGTGTGACATGGGGCACGTTCCATAAACTGAACATTGGTCTTCTCATCTGCCAACCGGACATAATAATACCAACCTATTAGGTTAGTATGAATGTTCAATAAGATGTAAGTGCAAAACACCTTGCAAAGTATCTGGCCCGCAGTAAAGGTTCCAAAACTGAACATTCACTCCCTCCTTTCCTTCTTATTACTTATTTCTGCTTTTTATCCCATCTGGTTCTCAGAGATTCTTAGTTGGAAAGGACCTCCAAGGTCATCCACTGAGGACTATCTCCTCATCTCTTTTTAAATGACTGCATAAAGCCCCTCCTTTTCTGTCCTCCTTGCTGTGAGCACTGATGCCTCGAGCAGTTCTCAGACTCTTTCTAGATCTCAGTGGAGTGGGCCCAGGAATTGCTCCTCATGGGTGTTGTTCCCATGCTCTTCTTTACCCTCCCAGCTGTGATGTTGACCTGCAATGCACCCTTCATTCCCTCTGATCAAAAGCTTAGTGTTTTTTGACCCTTCTTTGACCCTCGGTCTACACCTACACCTGTCCCCCCAGCTCCAGAAACAGCTCCCCGTGGAGCCCTTCTCTTAGCAGCCACTTGCCTGCCAGTTCTAGATGAATCAGCTCATCTCTACCCTTTAAAAGCCACTCAACCACAACTCCCTTTCTATTCTGAAATGCTTCTTGGAAGTGTCTTCAATATTCCTCAAAAGAAGCAAGCTATTTTCTCTCCAGAACCTTTTATCTCTCATGGCTTTCTGAAGCTGGCCAGGCAGGTAATCTAATCTTGTAGGAGGTGAGCATGAGGGGAAACCTTAAATCCATAATCCTAGCGCTTGCATAAATTTCATAAATGTGAATACATTTTTGGAGAAAATGTAGAATGCCATTTGAGAATGCTGAAGGGGGTATGGGTCTTCTTCAAAAGTTATCTTTCTCAGTGGGTCAATGATGAAATCAAAGAGGAAATCAGAAAATACCTCAAGACAAACGACAAACGACAATGAAAACACAACCCTACAAAATCTATGGGACTCAGCAAAAGCAGTTCTAAGAGGGAAATTCATAGTGATACAGGCCTTCCTCAAGAAACAAGAAAAATCCCAAATAAACAACCTAACGTACCACCTAAAAGAATTAGAAAAAGAAGAACAAACAAAACCCAAAGTGAGCAGAAGGAAGGAAACAATAAATATCAGAGAGGAAATAAATAAAATAGAGATCCAAAAACCAATAGTGGGGAAGGATAAATTAGGAGTTTGGGATTAACAGATACACACTACTATTTATAAAATAAATAAGCAACAAAGATTTACTGTATAGCACAGGAAACAATATTCAATATCCTTTAATAACCTACAATGCAAAAATAATCTGAAAAAATATATGTATAACTGAATGACTTTACTGTACACCTGAAACTAAGACAATATTGTAAATCAACTATACTTCCATAAAAAAAAAGTTATCTTTCTCTTTGAGTGAAAATTCAGTGAGGCCTTGACCAGAGAGATACAAGTCCATTCACCTCGTGCTCTTAGTTTTTGTTTGTTTTGCTTTTTTAATTTATTTTTTATTTTTTGCCCACACCTGGATACTTAGTTTCCCAAACAGGGATCGAACCTGTGCCCTCTGCAGTGGAAGCACAGAGTCCTAACCACTGGACTGCCAGGGAAGTCCCTCACCTCCTGTCTTAGGACCACAATATGCCTCACTGGACTCACAGTGGGATGATGGCATGAGTCAAACAAAGCCCCAGCTCCCTTATTTACCTTACACGCCTGTGATATGGGCTGCTCCTTCAAAGCCCAGCCCTCATACATAGAAAACAACAAAGTCTCTCTGATTCATTCATTCAAACAACCATCATATACTGAATGTGCCTACTATGTGTCAGGCACTACAGTAAGTCCCCTACATATGACTGAGTTCCATTCCGAGAGTGCATTCATAAGTTCAATTTGTTCCTAAGTCCAACAAAGTTAGCCTAGGTACCCAACTAACACAATCGGCTATATCGTACTGTACTGTAATAGATTTATAATGCTTTTCACACAAATAATACATAAAAAACAGGGCTTCCCTGGTGGCGCAGTGGTTGAGAGTCCGCCTGCCGATGCAGGGGACGCGGGTTCATGCCCCAGTCTGGGAGGATCCCACATGCCGCGGAGCGGCTGGGCCCGTGGGCCATGGCCGCTGAGCCTGCGCGTCCGGAGCCTGTGCTCCGCGACGGGAGGAGCCACAACAGTGAGAGGCCCGTGTACCTCAAAAAAAAAAAAAAAAAAAAAAAACATAAAAAACAAACACAAAAAAATAAAGAAAACGTTTTTAATCTTACAGTACAGTACCTTGAAAAGTACAGTAGTACCGGCTACATCACTGCTGATTTTACTCTTGCTTCTGGACATCCTGGATTTGAAATAAAGATACTGTATTATTGTACTCTGTACAGGACTGTACAGTAAAGTACACAAAAGCACAGCCACTTGTAGAGGATGCACGCACGAGACAGTATATGCCAGTCATGAGAACCAACTCACATGATTGGATGTGCAAATGCACATTCGCATCTTTGTTTTTTTAAAAAATATTTTACTTATTTATTTGTCTGCGCCTAGTCTTAGTTGCGGCATGCAGGCTTCTCTAGTTGCAGTGCATAGGCTTCTCTCTAGTTGTGGCTCGTGGGCTCCAGAGCGCTCAGGCTCTAGCTGTGATGCGCAGGCTCTAGAGCTCGCGGGCTCAGTAGTTGAGGCATGCAGGCTTAGTTGCTGTGCTGCATGTGGGATCTTAGTTCCCTGACCAGGGATCGAACCTGAGTCCCCTGCCTTGGGAGGCGGATTCTTAACCACTGGACCACCAGGGAAGTCCCTCATTCGCATCTTTGAAAGTTTGCAACTTGAAGGTTCGTATGTAGGGGACATTGCAGAGAACATATGGTCACCAACAAATCAACACACAATGCAATTCTGGTATGAAGGAAAATAAAGCAAGGCTCTAGGATGGAGGCTGAGGGGGACGAGCTATGTCAGAGGAGGTGGTAAAGAGCAGCCACTCTGAGGAGGGGATCTGGGAGTGCAGATGTGAAAGAAGCAAGGGCCTGAGCCAGGTGCAAATCTGGGCTGTTAGGATACCAGGCAGAAAAGAGAGCAGAGGCAATGGCTCCAGAGGGAATGTTCTTGGGAAGCTCAGGGAACGATAAAGAGGCCATGGAAGTAGGAGTGTTGAGTGAGGTCACTTCTGCTGTGAAGGGCGTCTACCGTTGCGTGTGAAAGAGAGGCTACAGGTGGGGCTGGGAGCCCTTATATGAGCCCACGTGGGAAGCAGCCCAGGACAGTGACGGGGGCCATGGTAAGAGGTAGTCACCTTTAGGATCTATTTTGAAAGTAGAGCTACTAGGCCTTAACGATGAATTAGATCTGGGATGAAAGAGAGGCTTCAAGGGGGACTCTTGGCTTAAAAACAATTTTTTTTTATTGTGGTAAAATAAACAACAAAATTTACCATTTAAATCGTTTTAAAATGTGTAGTTGAGTGCAGTTAAGTACTTTCACATTGTTGTGCAACCATCATCACCATCCATCTCCAGAACTTTCTTATCTTCCCAAACTGAGACTCTGTCCCCATTCATCAACTCCCCATTCCCCACCCCCAGCCCCTGGCACCCACCATTCTACCCTCTGTCTCTGTGAACTTGACTCTGATGGGTACCTCATGTAAGTGGAATTCTACAGCATTTGTCCTTCTGGCTTGCTTCACTTAGCATAATGTCATCCCGCTTCATCGAATTTGTAGTTCTTCTGGGTTTTGGTTTAGCAACTTAGAGATACCATTTGCTGAGAATTGGAACTCGAAGTGAACAGCTTTTCTACTCAGTGGGCGGTGAGCGCCCCCTTGAGGTCAGAGGCTGACAGTTCATCCTTATATTTCCAAGGGCCAAGTATCAACACAGAGCAAATGCTCTGTAAAATGATCGTTGAATGAAATGTAATTGTTCATTATATTTTGGCTTTTTTTTTTTTTTTTTTTTTTTTTTTTTTTTTTTTTTTATGCGTTACGCGGGCCTCTCACTGTTGTGGCCTCTCCCGTTGCGGAGGACAGGCTCCGGACGCGCAGGCCCAGCGGCCATGGCTCACGGGCCCAGCCGCTCCGCGGCACGTGGGATCCTCCCAGACCGGGGCACGAACCCGTGTCCCCTGCATCGGCAGGCGGACTCTCAACCACTGCGCCACCAGGGAAGCCCCTTATATTTTGGCTTTTTAAATGGGGGTAGACAGGACTTCCCTGGTGCAGTGGTTAAGAATCCACCTGACAATGCAGGGGACAAGGGTTCCAGCCCTGATCCGGGAAGATCCCACATGCTGCAGAGCAAATAAGCCCGTGCGCCACAACTACTGAGCCTGCGCTATAGAGCTCGCGAGTCACAACTACTGAGTCCGCGTGCCACAACTACTGAGACCCGCACGACTAGAGCCTGTGCTCCACAACAAAGAGAAGCCACCGCAATGAGAAGCCTGTGCGCCGCAATGAAGAGTAGCCCATTCTCGCCGCAACTAGAAAAAGCCTGTGCACAGCAACGAAGACCTAACGCAGCCCCCCCCAAAAAAAATAAATAAATGGGGTAGACAAAGATGATCCTGAATGTGTGGATCTAGGAAGAAAAGTAGATAAAATTATGAACTTTCGACAAGGATTGAGAAGAATTTCTTCTCCTTAAAATGCAAGGTCATGGAGAGTCGTGAACAAGTATAGAGTATTTAATACATTCACCTGCAGTGACCGTCTCAAAATACAGCACAGAGAGGCACTTCAAGCAAAGCTCCTGGCAACTTGAACTGTAAACTTTCTACAGGATTTTCTTCTAGAAGCAGTTCCATTCCTATTGCAAGACTTCCATATCTGTGAAGTTACCCTGTGAAAAAGTAGGATGCCATGGGGAGCATGGTGAAACCTGCTGAAATATTTGCTACTTCTTGTAGGGAGATTCCAAGGATTAAAAATTGAAAGCATGGGGCTTCCCTGGTGGCGCAGTGGTTGAGAGTCCGCCTGCCGATGCAGGGGACACGGGTTCATGCCCCGGCCCAGGAAGATCCCACATGCTGCAGAGCCGCTGGGCCCGTGAGCCATGGCCGCTGAGCCTGCGCGTCCGGAGCCTGTGCTCCGCAACGGGAGAGGTCACAACAGTGAGAGGCCCGCGTACCGCAAAACAAAACAAAACAAAACAAAAAAATTGAAAGCACACATGACGATTTTCTTCTGAAAACGTTGCCAATCCTGATACGATTAAAACGGTCCAAAATACTTTGTCCTCTCATTGACAGGGATGAAAAGAGAGGGAACCACGGCAAGCAGCCCGTTCAAGCACACTGAATGAGTGTTTTTCTTTTCTCATCCTGTGTAACTGATGAGACAGTATTTCTGATGCTGCTGTTACGTCTACCGTGTTAATGAGAAATTTGAAGTTACTGGCAATCTTCATCTTTACCATCTTCAGCTCCAACTACAGATGCTGACACTTTTAATTGCTCAAGGGATGTTTTGGAAAAAATTGGGTTAAGAAAAAGTTTAGTGAATTCCTATGAACAGCATTTGTATTCATGGATCCCTCTGCCCTTTCCTGCCATTAATTTTTTATGGTCTTTTCTGGCTATTTTCTTTCCTCTTTTGGGTTAAAAAGAAACAAACAAAAAAAACTCTTTCTAATGTGGTATAGAACAATGTGTATGATAATATTTGTATACAAATACAAAAATTAGTACACGTAAATAAACTGGCATGCATAAGTGCTATTTTCTAGAAAGACACCAGAGGTGCTTGGCAGAGAAAAAAAGTTTGCTTTTTATTTTATCTTGTAGGTTTTTTCCTTTCTTTTTTTTTTTTTTTTTACTATATGCATATATTTTATTTTTGGTCAACATTTTTGGGTGATGGGATTCTGAGTCTTTTAAAATGCTTTTCTGTATTCAAAGGTTTATTTACACACATACCCGACCCCCCCCCCCCCCGCGGCTGGGGCAGTTCCCCGGCCTCCCTGTTCTCTCTGTCTCTGTCTCTCCTCACCTGTGACTCATCTGTCCCTCCTCTTGCGTCACAATAGTCTTTTTTTTTTTTTTTTTTTGCGGTACGTGGGCCTCTCACTGTTATGGCCTCTCCCGTTGCGGAGCACAGGCTCCGGACGCGCAGGCTCAGCGGCCACGGCTCACGGGCCCAGCCGCTCCGCGGCATGTGGGATCTTCCCGGACCAGGGCACGAACCCGCGTCCCCTGCATCGGCAGGCGGACTCTCAACCACTGCGCCACCAGGGAAGCCCCCTTTTTTCTTTTTGGTTGTTGTCCATACCTGTTGTAGAACTGTGAAATGTGAAGTGAAAATGTGCCAGAAATGACTCAGCAAATTGTTCTCTTGCTGCTGCTCAATTTTATACATATTCTCACCAGTCCACACCCCAGACAGGCCAGAGAAGTCATGATAATGAAGAGGGATTATCAGATGAAGCCACTGGCCCCTGCCTTGCAGGCTCTCCCAGTCCTTTGAGAGAGATGGGTAAGGTTCCTCAGAAGATGAATTACCATATGGCCCAGCAATTCCACTTCTGGGTCTGTACCCAAAAGAAGAGAAAGCAGGGACCCAGACAGATGGTTATACACCCATGTTTGTAGTAGCATTATTCACAATAACCAAAAGCAACCCATGTGTCCACTGACAGATGAAAGGGTAAACGAAATGTGGTCTATATGTTCAATGGAATATCATTCAGCCTTAGAAAGGAAGGAAGTCCTGACACAGGCTACAACATGGATGAAACTTGAGAACATTATGTTAAATAAAATAAGCCAGACACACACATGAAAAGATGCTCAACGTCGCTAATTATTAGAGAAATGCAAATCAAAACTATACTGAGGTATCACCTCACACTGGTCAGAATGGCCAACATCAGAAAGTCTACAAATAACAAGTGCTGGAGAGGGTGTGGAGAAAAGGGAACCCTCCTACACTGTTGGTGGGAATGTAAATTTGTGCAGCTATGGAAAACACGTATGGAGGTTCCTTAAAAAACTAAAAATAGAGCTACCATATGATCCTGCAATTCCACTCCTGGGCATATATCTGGAGAAAAACATAATTTGAAAAGATACAAGCACCCCAGTGTTCACAGCAGCACTATTTACAATAGCCAAGACATGGAAGCAACCTAAGTGTCCATCAACATGAATGGATAAAGAAGAAGTGGGGGGGCTTCCCTGGTGGCACAGTGGTTGAGAGTCCGCCTGTGGAGGCAGGGGACACGGGTTCGTGTCCCGGTCCGGGAAGATCCCACATGCTGCAGAGCGGCTGGGCCCATGAGCCATGGCCGCTGAGCCTGCGCGTCTGGAGCCTGTGCTCCGCAACAGGAGAGGCCACAGCAGTGAGAGGCACGCGTGTCGCAAAAAAAAAAAAGAAGTGGTACATATATACAATGGAATATTAGTAACAAAAAAGAATGAACTAATGCCATTTGCAGCAACATGGATGGACCTAGAGATTATCATACTAAGTGAAATAACCCAGACAGAGAAAGACAAATACCATATGATTTTGCTTACATGTGGAATCTAAAAAAAATGACCATATGATTTTGCTTACACATGGAATCTAAAAAAAATGATACAAATGAACTTATTTACAAAACAGAAATAGACTCACAGACATAGAAAACAAATTTATGCTTACCAAAGCGGGGGAAGGATAAATTAGGAGTCTGGGATTAAAATATACACACTAATATATATTTAAAATAGATAACTAACAAGGACCTACTCTATAGCACAGGGAAATATACTCAATATCTTGTAATAACCTACAAGGGAAAATAATCTGAAAAAGAAAAAAATATATATAAATGAATCACTTTGCTGTACATCTGAAACTAACACAACATTGTAAATCAACTATATGTCAATAAATTTTTTTTAAAAATACATGATAAATTATATTGATTTAAAAATGTTAAACCATCCTTGAATTCCTAGAATAAAATCCATTTAGCTATGAAGAAAAAAGAAAAATCCAGACACAAAAGGACTAATACTGTATGATTCCACTCACAGTAGTCAAATTCATAGAGATGGAAAGTAAAATAGGGGTTGGCAGGGATGGGGGGGCAGTGGACAGAGGGGAGTGGGAGCTGTTATTTAATGGGGACAGAGTCTCAGTTGGGAAAGATGAAAAAGTTCTGGAGCTGGATGGTGGTGATGGTTGTAGTTTGCTTGGTTAGTGAATACGTTGTTAAATAAAGTTCTTGGTGAAAATGAGAAATGTGACTTTTATTTTTACTTAAAACCGAACGAACTTTTGGGCCAACCCAATACAACAATGTGCATGTACTTATGTCACTGAACTGCACACTTAAAAATGGTTGAAAGAATAAATTTTATGTTACGTATATATTTGACCATGGTTTTAAAAGAGAGGAGAGAGACAGAGACGTTACAAACAAGATCAGTGTGTTAGTTTGGAACAAGCACGAGGCACTTTAGCCAGTGAGGGGGAGAAGCACTTAATTCTGCCCGAAGCTGCTGAAGCTTCTCAAAAACAGTTAATTCTTCACCACGCGGGGAATTCTTCCCTCAATCTACCTTCTTCTCACCCCATCAGTTTTATAGGGCCATGCACTTTGGAAAGCTCCCCGTGTGTGATCCTTCCTGAATTCAAGGGATCACCAGGCAGCTATAAAGGGCACTGGTGCCTGAGTCTCATTCCCAGAGATTCAGATGTACTGGTTTGGAGTGCGGCCTGGCATTAGGGAGTTTTGACATCCCTCTGGTACCGGTGATGTGCAGCTAGAGTTGATTGAGAAGCACAGGTTCAGGCCAGGATTCCGCAAAGACCTCCTGCCTGCAGACAGTCTCCCTGCCTCTCCCTCCCTTGCTTCCCATCTGCCTGGTCTTTGCAGCCTGAGGCATTTTCCTGAAATGATTAGGCCTATGAGTTTCCCAGGAGTCGGCCACCTGTGGCAAGTGGAACAAATCTGACCCATGGCCAAATTCTGCCTACTGCATGCTTTTTAAGTCATAGGAAAATATACATAAAATTGACCATTTAAATGCACATTTTACTGGCATTAAGTACCACCATCCATCTCCAGAACTTTTCATCTTCTCAGACTGAAACTCTGTTCCCATTAAACACTAACTCCCCATTCCTCCCAGCCCCTGGCAACCATAGCTCTACTTTCTGTCTCTATGACTCTGACTACTCTAGGACTTCATATATGTGAATCCTACAATATTTGTCCTTTTGTAACTGGCTTATTTCACTTAACATAATGTCCTCAATATTCATCCATGCTGTAACTTGTGTCAGAATTTCCTTTTTTAAGACTGAATAATATTCCACTGTATGTACAGATCACATTTCGTTTATCCATTGATCAGTTGATGGACTGGGTTGTTCCTGCCTTTTGGCTATTGTGAAAAATGGTAAAAAGTTTCTCGGGGTATGCAAATATCTGTTTGATTTCCTGCTTCACTTTTTTTCAGTATATACCCTGATGAGGAATTGCTGGATCATAAAGTAACTCTATTTTTTTTTTTTTTTGGCCGTGCTGCACAGCTTGTGGGATTCCCTGATCAGGAATTGAATGTGGGCCACGTCAGTGAAAGCCCAGAATCCTAACCACTAGGTCACCAGGGACCGCCTTGGCAACTCCACTGTTAATTTTTTTTTTTTTTTTTTTGCGGTACGCGGGCCTCTCACCGCTGTGGCCTCTCCCATTGCGCAGCGCAGGCCCAGCAGCCATGGCTCACGGGCCCAGCCACTCCGCGGCATGTGGGATCCTCCCAGACTGGGGCACGAACCCGCATCCCCTGCATCGGCAGGCGGACTCCCAACCACTGCGCCACCAGGGAAGCCCTGTTAATTTTTTTTTTGAGGAATTGTTATACTGTTTTCCACAGCTATTGAACCATTTTTTAAAAGTATTCATTTATTATTTATTTTGGCTGTACCTGGTCTTAGTTGTGACACATGGGATCTTCATTGTGCCATGCGGGATCTCGTTTTTTTTTTTTAGTTAGTTATCATTTTTTTTGGTGTTGCCTGTGCTTTTGGTGAAACCGCCAGGAGAGCATTGCCAAAATCCAATATCACGAAGCTTTCCTCCTAAGAGGTTTATAATTTTAGCTCTTCCATTTAGGTCTTTGATCCATTTTGAGTTAATTTTTGTCTATGGTATGACGTAAGGGTCCAGCCTCTTTTTTTTTTTTTTTTTTTGGTACGCGGGCCTCTCACTGTTGTGGCCTCTCCCGTTGCGGAGCACAGGCTCCGGACGCGCAGGCTCAGTGGCCATGGCTCACGGGCCCAGCCGCTCCACGGCATGTGGGATCCTCCTGGACCGGGGCACGAACCCGTGTCCCCTGCATTGGCAGGCGGACTCTCAACCACTGTGCCACCAGGGAAGCCCCAGCCTCTTTCTTTTGCTTGTGGAAATCCATTTTTTCCAACACCGTTTGTTGAAAAACTCCTTTCCACATTGAATGGTCTTGGCACCCTTGCCGAAAATCATTTGACCATATATGGGAGGGTTTGTTTCTGGGCCACTGCATGTTTCTGCAAATAAACTTTTACTGAATACAGCCATGTGCTTTCATTTAAGACCCCAGGATTGGCAGAACCTAAACTATTTACTACCTGGCCCTTTACAGAAAAGGTTTGCCGGCCCTCACGCACTGGAGTATAAGACCTGCAGAGTTAGAAGCACGTGGGAGTTTGCTCTCTCAGGCCTGCATTTTAACACAATCCCCAGGTAATTTGTTTGCAAATTAAAGTTTGAGAAGCTTCATTCTTAGAGGATGCTCTTTCGCAAGGTAAAATCGGACTCCGAAGCTTGGGACTCCTCTCCTCCGAGGCTCCTTCTGGCTTCTGTCTTTGGGTCCAGCCATTTCCTCACAATTTCCCACCTTTTAGCCAAGCCCACCTGCTCTTGAGTTCCCTGTGGTTTAAATTCTCTTCCCTTTCCTATCACTTGGACACTTGGTTAAATGCCCCCTCCTCCAGAAAGCCTTCCCTGAAATCTTTGGGCTGAATTAAGTGTTCTCTCCTCTCTCACCATTAAAGGGCCTTGATCTACTGCCATATATAACACATTGTTCTTGTGGTTTGTAACTTCCTGTCTCTCCTGCAGCCCTGGGAGAGCCTGCGAGGCAGGGGCCAGTGGCTTCATTTGTGAATCCCTCTACAGCTAACCAGAGCCTGGCACACAGTAGGCGCCCAAGGTATAAATTGTCTCATTGATCAAACTGAACAATCTTGGGGTTTCCCTGGTGGCTCAGTGGTTAAGAATCTGCCTGCCAATGCAGGCGACACGGGTTCGATCCTTGGTCCAGGAAGATCCCACATGCTGCGGAGCAACTACGCCCATGAGCCACAACTACCGAACCCGTGTGCCACAGCTACTGAAGCCTGCGTGCCTAGAGCCCGTGCTCTGCAACAAGAAAAGCCACCACAATGAGAAGCCCACACACCACAACAAAGAGTAGCCCCTGCTCGCCGCAACTAGAGAAAGCCCGCGTGCAGCAGTGAAGACCCAACACAGCCAAAAATAAATAAATAAATTTACTAACAAAACAAAACAAATTGAACAATCTTTGTCAAAGCTTGGGCCCACTGGTTCGCAGGATGGAACAGTCCTGATTTGTTCAGAGAAAACAAATTTTTTTTTGAAGTTTGGCTGGTTTAAAGCTTTCTCTGACTTCATTTTTGCTTAAGAATTTAATAGCTGTGACCCATCTAATTACAACAATAAACAATACAGGGTTTCTTTTTTCCAAACAATGGCAAAAATACAGCTTTTGCAATGTGCTAAGTGTAATATAAGGTGCTTTATCTGTGTTTAATTCACTTAACCCTCACAACTCTCTGATAGGCATTTTAGTATCCCTAATGTACAGATGAGGAAACTGAGGCACAGAGAGGTTAAGTAACTTGTTCAAATTTGCATGAGCGAGTGACAGAGCTGACCCTCGAACCAGGCAGCCTGGGCCCAGAGGCAGCGTTCCTTCAGCTACTATGTTATTCCACCTTAGAGTCTCAATAACTCGTAGTAAACATTCCAACCATGAGCATTTTTCCCTGTGGAGGCCCCTCCCGGGTCCTCACAAAGGGGCCCCCTTCCAGGGAAGGGCCCATTGGCCCCATCTTCTTCGTAGAAGTTTGTGGGAGAGGCTGCACAGGCAAAGTGGAAAGAACATTCTCTGCGGGGAAGACGTGTCCAAACTGCAGAGCCACCACCAGTCAGTATAGTCAACCTCAGCTTTCCTCAGCCTGAAATGGGGCTGTCATGGCTTCTTCCTGGGGCTATTGTGGTGAGGGTTGAATAAGGCACGGCTCAGAGCAGTCGTGAAGGAGCAGGATGTGTTCAGAGGACGGTGGCCTTGATGGGGTGGGGAGGGCATTTGGCTGAATGGGGGGCCGTTCATTTATTTGGCTCCAGGTTTGAGATTTTATATTTACTGCAGATTCAACTCTGTCAAATTGGGTCTAGCCAGTTGTTGCTGCCTATTTTGTATCTGATAAACTTCTCTGCTTTGTGGTATTGAAAACAGGGTCAGGGCTGGTTGAAAGACAGAGTTTTTTTTTTTTTTTGACATTTTAAAAAAATATTCTTTTCCATTATGGTTTATCACAGGATATTGAATATAGTTCCCCGTTGAAAGACAGACCTCTTAACTCACCTCTGGAAACCTCCCTCCATCTCTCGCGTACACATACTCAGACCTCATCTCTCTCCTTCCACAAGGAATGAGACCTTGGCCATGTCTTACTGATGACCCCATGGAACAGAGAGAACCGAGCCCGGGTGGGAAACACTTCACCTCCTAGCTGACTGATCCTGCTAGAAATAGGAAATGAGCTTCTGTAAAATGTGTTTCCCTCTCTGTCTCCTCTAGATAAAATCAAACTGCATCTCAGATGAAACCGACGGTGAAGAGTCTGGCTGTAACGTTATCATTCTTCCCATTATTATTATTTTTTTCTCTTGTCAGTTTTTGTAATTAAAACGAATCTGAAGGTCGTTTTGTCTCACCAGTTGAGAGCAACGCTCAAGGACCCACCTGAAGAGGAGACTGCAGCGGAGAAGCTGACGGTAAGGCAACAGCGCCACCTGGCGACCAATATTTTTACTGGCACCCCAGTAGTGGATCTCCGTAACGCCATGCGAGAATACACACAATATTCTTTTTCAAATCCTCTGAATTTCATCGACTGTTAAAATCTTAACTTGAGAATTAAATACCGATCACATGTCTAATGAATATATAGTACACTGACCATTTCTACATGTACCTTGAGTCATAGACTCTGGAAAATGGATGCTCTTTATTCATCAGGGGCTTCTTAACACGTTTGGGGTTTTATTATTTATTTAAATTTATTTATTTATTTATTTTTGGCTGCCTTGTGTCTTCTTTGCTGCGCGTGGGCTTTCTCTAGTTGCAGCGAGCGGGGACTACTCTTCGTTGTGGTGCGCAGGCTTCTCATTGCAGTGGCTTCTCTTGTTGCAGAGCACAGGCTCTAGCCGCGCGGGCTTCAGTAGTTGTGGCTCGTGGGCTCTAGAGAGCAGGCTCAGTAGCTGTGGCATACGGGCCTACTTGCCCCGCGCATGTGGGATCTTCCCAGACCAGGACTCGAACCCGTGTCCCCTTCATTGGCAGGCGGATTCTTAACCATTGTGCCACCAGGGAAGCCCCACGTTTTGGTTTTTAATGCATTATCATCGACTCATTTATACTGTGTGCCAAGCTCTGTAGTGGCATTGGAAGAAAATAAATGACATATAGTATAGAGTCCCTGACCTCAAGCATATTACAGTCTGGTCAAGATGATTATATTCATCTTGCCTTGAATTAGCCTGTTGTCTCTTCCCTCTAAGCTTATGCCACCAAAATGTAGGTAGATACAAATTCAAAATACCACCACTTCACCTCCAAAACGTTTGTCATTGGCCAAGAACATGTGATTAGATGATTACCTGAGCTAGAAGATTTCTTTAACACACATATTTAGCCCTTCCCCAACATAGGATAGATTAGGAAGCTCTATCCAAGAAAGAATGCCTGTCCTACTTTGAAAAGGAAAATGGGACTGTCCTACCTTGCCTCCTCTGGCTAAAATTGGTGTTTCCCAAAACCAGAACTTCTGGATCCCAAGGGAACTGGGAAGTCATAATGGTTCTCAGACTTCCTCTCTTACTGTTTTCCTTTCTCTCTTTTTTCCTTCCCTCCTTCCATTCCTTCCTTCTCTCTTTCTTTTTAATTTTCGGCGTTTTAATAACTCTTCTTACATTTCTCTCTGAGAAGGCCAACTAAAAAATACTTCGGGGGTGCTGGAATTTTATAACACTGGTTATCTCAGAGTGATCTGAAACGTATGATGGCTACTGTTTGTGTCTTTCATAAGTAAAAATTGGAAACCCAAGTTGACATTTCTTAATAAATTCAGTTTGTTTGGCAAGACAAAATATCTCAAGTCGGTTAGTCTTTAGATGAAAACGGTGGAAATTCTGCTTTAGGTAGTGGTAAGTGCTGACCTCTAGTGGACACATGTTAACATTACAACCTATGAATGCGGCTCAGAGAAAAGTTGCTTGATCACTTGCTATTGAATATCTTCTGCAAACGGTACTCTTGTTCGTTTATTTGTTTGTTTTCTTTTGAGGATTCCTTGGGACCCTGAAAAATTCTCCTTAATCTCCTGAACCACCTTCTACATCCCAGGAGCTACAAAATACCTGCAGTTCTCTGGTGGATAAGCTACCAAATCTAGCTCTTATAACTAGCTCCTTCCCTCTTGCCTATGTGTGGCCTGATTACAATGTTCTGTTCAGAAAGCATCTAGGTATCCCATTATCCAGGGCTCCTAACAATTCTATTCCATGTCCACGTCTTGCTGCTGGGGCGGGAGGTGGAGAAAAAAGGGTAGAAAGGGACACTGTGCAACTTTTCATTGTGACTATCAAGGACTTCTCTTGCAGAAAATATGCATTACTTCATAATGTGTACAGGCCATTTATACAAAACATGTTAGTGAGCAAAACTCAAGAAGTCATTAGTTCTGCCTTAAATAGCAAGGGAAGTGAGGTTGAAGCAGTGTAGACACTTTGCATAAGGAAACAAACTAGGTTTAGGTCCTGGCCCTTCCCAAATGCCATGGGGCACCGGGAAAGTCTCAATCCCTCAGTTCCCCAACTGTAAAATGAGAGAGTTGGATAATGTGAGCTTTAAGAATAAGTTTAGGGCTTCCCTGGTGGCGCAGTGGTTAAGAATCTGCCTGCCAATGCAAGGGACACGGGTTCGAGCCCTGGTCCGGAAGATCTCACAGGCTGCGGAGCAACTAAGCCCGTGTGCCACAACTATTGAGCCTGTGCTCTAGAGCCCACGTGCCACAACTACTGAAACCTGCATGCCTAGAGCCTGTGCTCCGCAACAAGAGAAGCCACGACAATGAGAAGCCTGCACGCCGCAACGAACGCTCGCCGCAACTAGAGAAAGCCCACGCACCGCAACGAAGACCCAACACAGCCAAAAAAAGAATAAGTTTAGCTCTACTTTCCTATGATTTATATTGTCTGGACCCTTCTTGAAATTTCTTTTCAAAGGTATCTCCTCTGAGGATTTAGTTCTTTGTGTGTGTATACCGATGCTCAGGAAGTCATCTCAGATAGACCTGTCAAATGTCTGATTGCCTTATATTAGTGGTGTGTATTGGTTCTCTACTGTGAAACACATTATCCCAAAGCTTAGTGGTTCAAAACAACAACATTTGTTATCACACAGTTTCCATGGGTCAGGAATCTGGTCGTGACTTAGCTGGGTTTCAGGTGTCAGTTGGGGCTGTGGTCTCACCTGATGGCTCAGCTGGGGGAGGATCTGCTTTCATGCTCATGTGTGGTAGTTGGCAGACCTCAGTTCCTCATGGGTTGCTGGACAAAAGGCCCCAGCTTCTTCTCATGGGTTTCTCCATAGGGCAGCTCCTAACATGGTAGCTTCCTTCATCATCAGAATGAAACAGTGAGACGAGCCAGAGGAAAAGAGAAAGAGAGAGAGGAAAGTTAGTCTTTTGTAGTTTAATCTCAGAAGTGACACCCCATCACTGTTGCTGTAGTATTATTTATTTATTTATTTATTTATTTTGGCTATGCTGGGTCTTAGTTATGGCATGCAGTCTCTTAGATGTGGCATGCAGACTCTTAGTTGCAGCATGTATGTAGGATCTAGTTCCCTGACCGGGGATCAAACCCAGGCCCCCTGCATTGGGAGCACAGAGTCTTACCCACTGGACCACCAGGGAAGTCCCTGTTGCTGTATTCTGTTGATTAAAGTGAGTCACTAGTTCTAGCCCAGTCCCCAAAGGATGGGCTAATACACAGGGTGGTGGTTATCAGGAGTCAGGAATCTTTGGGAGCCATTTCAGAAGCTGCCTTTCATACTATGTGACTTCAGGAAAGGCAGTGTCTTTGTACCTCAGTTTCTTCAGTTGTAAAATGGGGATACTAATGCCTATCTCATAGGCTTCTGGTAAGAAGCAAATGTAGAGTACTGGGAACCTGCTAAGTAAGAACTCAGTGACCATTACTTCCCATGTATTCCCTATAGGAGGCCTTCCATAAAAATAACTGCAGAATTGAATTACCCAGGCTGTTTCATGTTTCCTCCCTGAATAGGCTTTGAGCTCTCTGAGGAATAGTAGCAAATGGACAAGAATGAAGACACAGTGATTTATCTTACCCTTAAAATTATAAATCAAAATAATAAAATAATCTTTAAGCCACCAATTACATCCAGGAAATAAATTAAATAGTCATTGGAGTGCTGGTTTCTGTATTTCTCACCATTGTATTCCTAGCACCACAGCATCTGGTTCATGGCAGACACTTAATAAATATCTCTTGAATTGTGTACTGTTTTGTTTTATAAACTGTTTCCCAAGAAAACTGACATAATATGTTGCTTTGACTTAAAGGGACAACAAGCTTCTTGATACCACAGGGAACATTATTTAAAGAAAGAATCCAGACATCATTGTCTTATCCTTGTTTAATGCTAGGGATTTCTAGATGGAACACCATGAGATTTCTGGTACTTTAAGAAGAAGAGTTCCCAGGGAAGGATAGTTTGTATGATGACCATAATCTGAAGCACAAAGGGCCATATATTTAGGGTAAGGATGGACTGGCTCTCCAAGGGATTTTTCCTCCAGGTTTCTGCCATCTGAGTAGCTTAGGAAACCTCAGGCAGTGCCTGGACTGGTGGTGTCTCTACACCAGGCAGCAGCAAATGCAAATCCCTTTGGGGGAAAAGAAGCTTCATCTGAGGCCTCAAATACTTCCTATAAATAATTCCTCTAGTACAGTTGCAGCACACAAAGATAATACATGCAAAAGGGGAACAGAACTGTGATTGAGAACCAGAAAAAACAACAGAATGAGACCCGCAAAGGCACAAGCTATTGGAATTGTCAGGTACAAGTAAACAACTGTGCTTACTTACTTTGTTTATATAGATAAAAGACAAGCTTGAATATTATTGCAGGGAAATGGAAATCAACAGCAACAACAAAGTTAATTGGAAAGAACAAAATAGAGCATCTAGAAATAAAACATACAATAACTGAAATTAGAAGCTCAGTGGATTGGGTTCACCACCAGATTAGGCATAGCTGAAGAGAGGATTAATCATCTTGAAGAGAGGTCTGAAATTTTTTCCAGAGGGCAGCACAGAGAAGCAAAAAGATAAAAAATACAGAAAAAGTTGAGACAGAGTGAAAAGGCCTAACATATATTTAATCAAATTTATATAAGGAGAGGAGAGTAAATGGGGCAACAGCAATATTTGAAGAAAGGTTAAGAATTTTCTAGAAATTTCTAAAAATGTTTAGAGACATCAACCCAGAGATGTAAAAACCCAAGAATCAAAAGCTGGTTCAACAACAACAACAGCAACAACAACAAAGTCCATATTGAGATTACAGTGAAGTTTAGAAGACCAAAAACAGAGAGAAGATCTTAAAAGCAACCAGAGACAAAAGATCTTCAAAGGAGTGGTAGCAAGACTAATAGCAGACTTCTCAGTAGCAACCGTGGAAGCCAGAAGACAATGGAATGATAATGTCAATACATGAAAAGAAAATACCTGCCACTTTTTATACAGTAAAGGTATATTTCAAGAATGAGGGTGAAATAGAGATTTTTCACATAGACAGAGAGAGAGTCTGCTATTATCAGAATTTCAATAAGGCAAATCCCAAAGAGTATATTTCAAATGGAAATAATGCGATACCAAAATAAGAAACAAATAAAGAAAAAAGTGGTACATAATCTAGACAAAATCTAAATTAATGTTGATTAGATAAAACAATAATAGTAGCTTGTAAGATTTTAAATAAAATTAAAATACATGACAATCATAGCAAATATGCTGGAGAGGGATAAATGAAGCTAAAGGGTTCCAAAGATTTTTTTTTTTTTTTTTTTTGTCTCACAGCAGCTTGTGGGATCTTAGTTCCCCAACCAGGGACTGAACCCCTGCCCTCAGCAGTGAAAGCATGGAGTCCTAACCACTGGACCACCAGGGAATTCCCCTAAAGAGTTTTAATTATCCAAGGAAAGGATAAATATTGACTAACTTTAGAATTTGGCAAGTTAATTATGCATATTTTAATTTCTAGGTATCCATTAATATAGAATCAGAATTATAACTTAGCAGAAGGAAAGACATGAACCATAATCAAGTGAAAAAAGGGAAGGAAAGGGGAAAAAGAAACAGAATACATGAGATAATTAGATTCAGGCATACCTTGTTTTATTGTGCTTTGCTCTATTGTGCTTCGGTGCTACTGAGTTTTTGTTTTTAACAAATGGAATGTTTGTGACAACCCTGCTGTTGGGCTGCACCCTGCAGGCCTGCAAGCCCTGTAGTTAGTTGCCTAGCCTTGAGACTGAAGAAAGAGCCTAGAGACAGTGACAGAGACATCAGTGATTTAGTGGACAGGGGATCTTGCACATCTGAAACAAAGGCCCTGGAGCAACACCCACCATGGACAGCAGACAGTGGGCTGGACATAGTCTTTGCTACTTGGGGGAGAAGGAGGCTACCATTTATAGGTGGAATTGACATCAAGTTGGCTCATCAATTACCAGGGAAACCAGCGGCTGGGGCAGGGAGCAAGTGTGTGGGAAGTTACTAATTAAGCTCTATAATTAAGATGATTGGATAGTCATGTGTGAGAAGAAAGGCCTGGTTGAGCAGAGGATGTACAGAGAGCAAGAGAACGGTCACCCTGAATGGCCTGACCATACACTTGTGTTGTTGGATGATGGTTAGCATTTTTCAGCAATAAAGTATTTTTTAATTAAGGTATGCCCAGTTTTTTAGACACAATGCTATTACGCACTTAATAGGCCACAGTATAATGTAAACATCACTTTTTATGCACTGGGAAACCAAAAAGTTCATGTGACTCCCTTTATTTGCTTTACTATGGTGGTCTGGAACTGAACCCGCAGTATCTGAGGTCTGCCTGTACTAGATGTAAACCAAATATATGAGCAATTAATATATATACTAATATGAACATTAAATATTACTGGACTATATATTCCAGTTAAAAAACAAAGATCGTCAGACTCTAAGAAAAACAAAAGCAAGATCAAATCACATGCTGTTTACCAGAGATGTTCTTAAGAATACAATAATGAAAGTATGAGTAGAAGGAGAGTGCATTGGTTTCCTATTTCTGCTGTAACACATTACCACAAACTTAGGGCTTGAATGATACAAATGAGGTCTTACTGGGCTAAAATCAAGGTGTTGTCATGGCTGCATTCTTTTGAGGCTCTAGGTGAGAATCCATTTCCTTGCCTTCTCCAGCTTCTAGAGGCTGCCTGCATTCCTTGGCTTATGGCCCACTTCCTCAAAGCCTGCATATTGGACTAAGTCTTCACACTGCATCATTCTGGCCTATGCTCTTCTCTCTGCTGCTTTTAACAATCCTGCTGATTACATTGGGCCCATCTAGATGCAGAAAAATTTCTCTGAAGTTCAGCTGATTAAGGTCAGCTGATTTTAAGCAGCCTTCCTCCCACCTGCAACCTTCATTCCCCTTTACCATGTAACCTATCACATTCACAGGTTCTGAGGATTAGGGATGGGCATCGCTAGGAGGTACCACAGGTGGGAAAAGATATACCAAGCAAATATTAAACAAAAAGAAAGCTAGTATATTTCTATCAGACAAAATAAACTTTAAGAAAGAAATAAAAGAAAACCTAAATAAATGGTGATATATGCTCTGTCTGTCAACAGGAAGACCTAGTTTCATTAAGGTGCAAATGTTCCCTAGTTTGATCTGTAGTTTAAGTGCAATTCCAAACAAAACCCTAGCTGGAGACTTTGTAGATAAACAAGTTGAATCTAAAATTTACACAGAAAAGGGTAGGAGATAGAGTAGTCAAAACAACTTAGAAAAGGAAGAAAATGTTGGAAGTTTCATATTATCTGACCTTAAAATTACTATGAAGCTACAGTAATTAGGACAATGAGATATTGTGGGAAAAGATAGACTGTAGGTCTATATGTATGTGAGATAGACTCCCACAAATATGGTTAACTACTTTTTAACAAGATTATAAAAGCAGTTCAAGGGAGAAAGAATAATCTTTTTTTTTTTTTTTTTTTTGCTGTGCGTGGGCCTCTCACTGTTGTGGCCTCTCCCGTTGTGGAGCACAGGCTCCGGACGCACAAGCTCAGCGGCCATGGCTCACGGGCCCAGCCGCTCCGCGGCATGTGGGATCCTCCCGGACCGGGGCACGAACCCGTGTCCCCTGCATCGGCAGGCGGACTCTCAACCACTGCGCCACCAGGGAAGCCCAAGAATAATCTTTTCAACAAATAATTCTGGAACAATTGGACAGTCATATGCAACCCCTCAAACAAACAACCCCCCTCAAAAGAACCCTTAACCCTTACCTCAGATTTTATATAGAAATTGACTCAAAATACATCATAGACTTAAATGTAAAACCTAAAACTATAAAACTTCTCAAAAGAAACACAGGAGAAAATTTTTCTGACCTTGAGTTAGAGAAAATTTTTGGATATGGCACTAAAAGCATGATCCTTAAAAGAAAAAAGAAAACTTATAAATGGGTTTTCAATAAAATTTAAAACTATTGCTCTGTAAAAGACATTGTTAAGAGAATGAAAAGACAAGCCACAAACTGGGAGAAAATATTTGCAAATCACATTATACGGAAAAGGGCTTGTATTCAATATATAGAACTCCCAAAACCCAACAACAATAAAAATAACCACATTTTTTAAACGAGCAAAAGATTTGAACAGGTATTTTCAGCAAAGATATATGGATGCAAATAAGCACATGCAAAGTTTTTCAACATCATTGATCATTAGAGAAATGCAAGTTAAAAGTCCAATGAGATACTACTACATACCTAATAGAATGGCTGAAAGAAAACAAAACAGGAATTCCCTGGTGGTCCATTGGTTAGGACTCCACGCTTCCACTGCTGGGGGCCTGGGTTCAATCCCTGGTCAGGGAACCAAGATCCCGCAAGCCTCGTGATGAGGCCAAAAACAAACAAACAAACAAACAGAAACCAAATGATACCAAGAGCTGGCAACAATCAAAAAGGCAGAGCAATGGGGACTCTCATCCGTTGCTGGTGGGAGTGCAAAATGGCGCAGCCACGTTGGAAAACAGTTTGACAGTTCCTTATGAAGTTAAATGTACATTTATCACATTACCCAGTGACCCCACTCTCAAGGGAAATAAAATGTTCCCTGGAAAACTTGTATGTAAATGTTTATTGCAGCTTTGTTCCTAATCACAGAAAACCTGGAGGGAACCCAAGTGTTCTTCAACTGGTGAATGGATAAGCAAATTTTGCTACAATCAGACAGTGGACTACGCCTTAGCAACAAAAAGAACAAATTACTGATACGTGCCACAACATAGATGATTCTTGAACTAGTGCTATGTGAGAGAAGCCAGACTCAAAAGACTGTACACTTAATGGTTCTATTTATATGATATTCTGGAGAAGGGAAAACTGTAGTGATAGAAAACAAATCAGTGATAACCAGGGATCAGTGGTAGGGTACCTACAAAGGAGCAGAACAAAAGAATTTTGGGGGTGATGGAATTGTCCTGTATCTTGATTGTGGTGATGGTTACACAACTCCATGCATTTCTCAGTAACTTTTAGAATTGTACTAAAAAGAATAATTTCATTATTTGTAAAATAAAAACACCAAAGGACTTTAAGGCAAAAAGCAATACTAGACATAGAGTTACATCAAAATGATAAAAGGTCAAGCCATCAGAAAGATTTTTTTATCTCTAAACTTGTGTTTACCTAATAACCATTCACAGAATATAATGAAAGATAATTTGACAGAATCATAGGAGAAATAACCAATCCACAATTATCCCAGAAGATTAAAAGAAACTTTAACTCTCAATAACTGATAGAAGCAGCAGCAAGAGTCACACTGATCCCAATAACTTCAGAATAACATTTTTTTTCTTTTTTCCTTTAACATCTTTATTGGAGTATAATTGATTTGCAATGTTGTGTTAGTTTCTGCTGTAAAACAAAGTGAATCAGCTATATGTATACATATATCCCCATATCCCCTCCATCTTGTGTCTCCCTCCCACTCTCCGTATCCCACCCCTCTAGGTGGTCACAAAGCACCAAGCTGATCTCCCTGTGCTATGCAGCTGTTTCCCACTAGCTATCTATTTTACATTTGGTATTGTATATATGTCAGTGTTACTCTCTCACTTCATCCCAGTTTACCCTTCCCCCTCAAGCCCATTCTCTACGTCTGTGTCTTTATTCCTGTCCTGCCCCTAGTTTTTTTTTTTTAGATTCCATATATATGTGTTAGCATAGGGTATTTTTTTTTCTCTTTCTGACTTACTTCACTCTGTATGACAGACTCCAGGTCCATCCACCTCACTAAAAATAACTTAATTCGTTTCTTTTTATGGCTGAGTAATATTCCATTGTATATATGTGCCACATCTTCTTTATCCATTCACCTGTCATTGGACACTTAGGTTGCTTCCATGTCCTGGCCATTGTAAAGAGAGTTGCAGTGAACACTGTGGTACATGACTCTTTGAATTATGGTTTTCTCAGGGTATATGCCTAATAGTTGGATTGCTGGGTCATATGGTAGTTCTATTTTTAGTTTTTTAAGGAACCTCCATACTGTTCTCCATAGTGGCTGTATCCATTTACATTCCCACCAACAGTGCAAGAGGGTTCCCTTTTCTCCACACCCTCTCCAGCATTTATTGTTTGTAGATTTTTTGATGATGGACATTCTGACCTGTGTAAGGTGATACCTTACTGTAGTTTTGATTTGCATTTCTCTAATGATTAATGATGTTGAGCATTCTTTCATGTGTTTGTTGGCAATCTGTATATCTTCTTTGGAGAAAAGTCTGTTTAGGTCTTCTGCCCATTTTTGGATTGTGTTGTTTGTTATTTTGATATTGAGCTGCATGAGCTGCTTGTAAATTTTGGAGATTAATCCTTTGTTAGTTGCTTCGTTTGCAAATATTTTCTCCCATTCTGAGGATTGTCTTTCCGTCTGGTTTATGTTTTCTTTTGCTCTGCAAAGGCTTTAAAGTTTCATTAGGTCCCATTTGTTTATTTTTGTTTTTATTTCCATTTCTCTAGGAGGTGGGTCAAAAAGGATCCTGCTGTGATTTATGTCATAGAGTGTTCTGCCTATGTTTTTCCCTAAGAGTTTTATAGTGTCTGGCCTTACATTTAGGTCTCTAATCCATTTTGAGTTTATTTTTGTGTACAGTGTTAGCAAGTGTGCTAACTTCATTCTTTTACATGTAGCTGTCCAGTTCTCCCAGCACCACTTATTGAAGAAGCTGTCTTTCTTCCATTGTATACTCTTGCCTCCTTTGTCAAAGATAAGGTGACCATATGCCCGTGGGTTTATCTCTGGGCTTTCTATCCTCTTCCATTCATCTATATTTCTGTTTTTATGCCAGTACCATACTGTCTTGATTACTGTAGCTTTGTAGTATAGTCTGAAGTCCAGAAGCCTGATTCCTCCAGCTCTGTTTTTCTTTCTCAAGATGCTTTGGCTATTCGGGCTCTTTTGTGTTTCCATACAACTTGTGCAATTTTTTGTTCTAGTTCTGTGAAAAATGCCATTGGTAGTTTCATAGGGATTGCATTGAATCTGTAGATTGCTTTGGGTAGTATAGTCATTTTCACAGTGTTGATTCTTCCAATCCAAGAACGTGGTATATCTCTCCATCTGTTTGTATCATCTTTAATATCTTTCATCAGTGTCATAGTTTTCTGCATACAGGTCTTTTGTCTCCTTAGGTAGGTTTATTTCTAGGTACTTTATTCTTTTTGTTGCAATGGTAAATGGGAGTGTTTCCTTAATTTCTCTTTCAGATTTTTCATCATTAGTGTATAGGAATGCAGGAGATTTCTGTGCATTAATTTTTTTTATCCTGCTACTCTGCTGAATTCATTGATTAGCTCTAGTAATTTTCTGGTGGCATCTTTAGCATTCTCTATGTATAGTATCATGTCATCTGCAAACAGTGACAGTTTTACTTCTTCTTTTCCGATTTGGATTCCTTTTATTTCTTTTTCTTCTCTGATTCCTGTAGCTAAAACTTCCAAAACTATGTTGAATAATAGTGGTGAGAGTGGGTAACCCTGTCTTGTCCCTGATCTTAGAGGAAATGGTTTCAGTTTTTCACCATTGAGAATGATGTTGGCTGTGGGTTTGTCATATATGGCCTTTATTATGTTGAGGTAAGTTCCCTCTATGCCTACTTTCTGGAGAGTTTTTATCATAAATGGGTGTTGAATTTTGTCAAAAGCTTTTTCTGCATGTATTGAGATTATCATATGGATTTTAGCCTTCATTTTCTTAATATGATCTATCACACTGATTGATTTGCATATACTGAAGAATCCTTGCATTCCTGGGATAAACCCCACTTGATCATGGTGTATGATCCTTTTAACGTGCTGTTGGATTCTGTTTGCTATTATTCTGTTAAGGATTTTTGCATCTATGTTCATCAGAGATACTGGCCTGTAGTTTTCTTTTTTTGTGACATCTTTGTCTGGTTTTGGTTTCAGGGTGATGGTGGCCTCATAGAATGAGTTTGGGAGAGTTTCTCCCTTTGCTATATTTTGGAAGAGTTTGAGAAGGATAGGTGTTAGCTCTTCTCTAAATGTTTGATAGAATTCACCTGTGAAGTCATCTCATCCTGGGCTTTTGTTTGCTGGAAGATTTTTAATCACAGTTTCAATTTCAGTGCTTGTGATAGGTCTGTTTATATTTTCCATTTCTTCCTGCTTCAGTCTCGGAAGGTTGTGTTTTTTTAAGAATTTGTCCATTTCTTCCAGGTTGTCCATTTTATTGGCATATATTTGCTTTTTAATCTCTCATGATCCTTTGTATTTCTGCATTGTCAGTTGTTACTTCTCCTTTTCATTTCTAATTCTGTTGATTTGAATCTTCCCCTTTTTTTCTTGATGAATCTGGCTAATGGTTTATCAATTTTGTTTATCTTCTCAAAGAACAAGCTTTTAGTTTTAATGATCTTTGCTATTGTTTCCTTCATTTCTTTTTCATTTATTTCCGATCTGATCTTTATGATTTCTTTCCTTCTGCTAACTTTGGGTTGTTTTTGTTCTTCTTTCTCTAATTGCTTTAGGTGTAAGGTTACATTGTTTATTTGAGATTTGTCTTGTTTCTTGAGGTAGGATTGTATTGCTATAAACCTCCCTCTTAGAACTGCTTTTGCTGCATCCCATAGGTTTTGGGTTGTTGTGTTTCCATTGTCATTTGTTTCTAGGTATTTTTAAATTTCCTCTTTGATTTCTTCAGTGATCTCTTGGTTATTTAGTAGTGTATTGTTTAGCCTCCATGCGTTTGTATTTTTTACAGATTTTTTTCCTGTAATTGATATCTAGTCTCATAGCGTTGTGGTCAGAGAAGATATTTGATACGATTTCAATTTCCTTAAAATTACCAAGGCTTTATTTGTGACCCCAAATATGGTCTATCCTGGGGAATGTTCCATGAGCACTTGAAAAGAAAGTGTATTCTGTTGTTTTTGGATGGAATGTCCTATAAATATCAGTGAAGTCCATCTTGTTTAATGTGTCATTTAAAGCTTGTGTTTCCTTATTTATTTTCATTTTGGATGATCTGTCCATTGGTGAAAGTGGGACATTAAAGTCCCCTACTATTATTGTGTTACTGTTGATTTCCCCTTTTATGGCTGTTAGCATTTGACTTATGTACTGAGGTGCTCCTATGCTGGGTACATAAATATTTTCAACTGTTATATCTTCTTCTTAGATTGGTCCTTTGATCATTATATAGTGTCCGTCTTTGTCTCTTGTAATAATCTTTGTTTTAAAGTGTATTTTGTCTGATATGAGAATTGCTACTCCAGCTTTCTTTTGATTTCCACTTGTTTTTCCATTCCCTCACTTTCAGTCTGTATGTGTCCCTAGGTCTGAATTGGGTCTCTTGTAGGCAGCATATGTACAGGTCTTGTTTTTGTATCCATTCAGCCAGTCTATGTCTTTTGGTTGGAGCAGTTAATCCATTTACATTTAAGGTAATTATTGATATATATCTTCCCATTACAATTTTCTTAATTGTTTTGGGTTTGTTTTTGTAGGTCTTTTCCTTCTCTTCTATTTCCTGCCTAGAGAAATTCCTTTAGCATTTGTTGTAAAGCTGCTTTGGTGATGCTGAATTCTCTTAACTTTTGCTTATCTGTAAAGGTTTTAATTTCTCCATCAAATCTGAATGAGATCCCTGCTGGGCAGAGTAATCTTGTTTGTAGGTTTTTCCCTTTCATCACTTTAAATTTGTCCTGCCACTCCCTTCTGGCTTGCAGTTTCTGCTAAAAGGTCAGCTGTTAACCTTATGGGGATTCCCTTGTATGTTATTTGTTGCTTTTCCCTTGCTACTTTTAATATTTTTTCTTTGTATTTAATTATTGATAGTTTCATTAATAGGTGTCTTGGTGTGTTTCTCTTTGGGTTTATTCTGTATGGGACTCTCTGTGCTTCCTGGACTTGACTGACTATATCATTTCCCATCTTAGGGAAGTTTTCGACTATAATCTCTTCAAGTATTTTCTCAGCCCCTTTCTTCTTCTCTTCTTCTTCTGGGACCCCTATAATTCGAATATTGGTATGTGTGATGTTGTCCCAGAGGTCTCTGAGACTGTCCTCAATTCTTTTCATTCTTTTTTCTTTATTCTGCTCTGTGGCAGTTATTTCCACCATTTTATCTTCCAGCTCACTTATCTGTTCTTCTGCCTCAGTTATTCTGCTATTGTTTCCTTCTAGAGTATTTTTAATCTTAGTAATTGTGTTGTTCATCACTGTTTGCTTGCTCTTTAGTTCTTCTAGATCCTTGTTAAATATTTCTTCTATTTTCTCCATTCTGTTTCTGAGATTTTGGATCATCTTTACTATCATTACTCTGAATTCTTTTTCAGGTAGGTTGCCTATTTCATCTTCATTTATTTGGTCTTGTAGGTTTTTTCCTTGCTCTTTTGTCTGTAACATATTTTTTCTTGTTTTTTCTTTTTTTTTTTTTTGATGTGTGGTGCTGTATTCCTGTCTTACTGGTCGTTTGGCCTGAGAGGTCCAGCACTGGAGTTGGTGCTGAGATCCAGCCAGGTCTTGGTGCTGAGATGAGGATCTCTGGGTGGCCTCACTCTGATTAATATTCCCTGGGGTCTGAGTTTCTCTGTTAGTCCAGCGGTTTGGACTTGGAGCTCCCACCACAGGAGCTCAGACCCAACCTCCAGCTTGGGAACCAAGATCTTGCAAGCTTTGTGGCATGGTAAACAAAAAAGAAAGAAAAAGAAAGAAAAAAAGGAGCAGTACAATATCAAGGAATAAAAAATAAAATAAAATTATAAAGATAGAAAATATATTAGGAAAAATAAAACTATAATTGAAACAAGTGCAACAAGGCAAAATAAAGCCACAACAGAAAAAAGAAAAAAAAAGGGGGGGGGGGTGGAACAAGCCTAAAGGAGAGAACAATAACAAAGTATAAGGAATAAAATAAAATTAGAAAAATAAAAGATTTATTAGGAAAAATAAAAATATAAAAGAATTAACAACAATGAATCAACAAGGTAAAACAGAACCCCAATCTAAAAGAGGAAAAAAGAAAAAAAAAAAAAAGCCTTTATGATAGGGGTGGAACTTAGGCAGGGGCGGGGTTTAGGGTGCAGTGGGACCTAGGCGGGTGTGGGGCGGTGATGTTTGAGCGTGGGGCAGGGCCTCTGCTTAGGACCTGCACAGAAGGGGAGAGGCAGCACGTTGGAAGGAGCGCCTCTGGAGCACGGAGTTCAGGAGTTTGGAGGTAAGGCCCTGAGTGAGCATGGGTGGGTGGGGTTTAGGCCCAGCGTGTTGGAGGGGTCTCAGAGGGGGTCTCTGAGTGTAGAGGTGGGGCCCTGGGTTGGGTGTAGGGGCGAGGCTTGGGCTCTGCACTGCAGGAGGGAGGCTCCGAGGGCAGAGGATTAGGCTTGGGGGCCCAACAAGCTCCGGGTGCATAAGTGGACGGGAAAGCACTGGCCCCCGTTCCCTTTTGTCCCTTCGCGCCCCTCTCTCCCATTTCCCCAGGATCTCCCCCATCCCCACTGAACCCCTAACCGAGGGTGGGTCCTGCTGGGTGTAGGAACTCTTCCCCTCCCCCAGCTGCCCCTCAGGGGTGCTGGTCCCGTAGGTCTGGCCTTTACTTTTGCTCCCTGTTCCCTCCCTCCCACTCCCTCAGGAGCCACACGACTGGAGGGGGTCTAGGTGGTCAGAAGATCAGGCCTGGGATCTCAGAAGGTTCCTGGGGGCTCAAGTGGGCAGGGGAAACCTGGCCATGCTCCTTTTTGATCCTCTGCCCTGCCAGTGGTTCCCCAATTTCCCCCTTTGAGCGTGGGATCCCTTCCCCTCCCCCAGCCACCCCTCAGGGCACCAGTCCCGTCCCACCTCCACTTCTCCTCTGCCCCTCACTCCCCCCACACCCCATGTCCTACCTGGTCGCTGGGGGTTCCTCCTGTCCCCTTAGGTGTCCGTGGTTTCCCGCTGGTGCCTGGTAGGTGCCCTAGTTGTCAGAATAACATTTTTTTGAGTGCACATTTTATATTTTAAAATTTTCAATATGTTTTGGCTGCAAGTAAAAAATGCTGAAGTATTGAAATCACACAATATTTATTTTTGAACAAAATAGGATTATGCTAGAAATCAATAATAAAAATGTAACAAAATATTTCCATAAATTTGGAAATTAAAGAACTGTATCCCTAAATAATAACGAATGTAGGGACTTCCCTGGTGGTCACGTGGGTAAGACTCCATGCTCCCAATGCAGGGAGCCTGGGTTCGATCCCTGGTTGGGGAACTAAATCTCACATGCATGCCTCAACTAAGAGTCTGCATGTCACAAACTAAGAAGCCCACGTGCCACAACTAAGACCTGGCACAGCCTAAATAAATATTTTTTAAAAATTCAAAAGGAAATAATAATGGAAATTTTAAAACATTTTGAATTGAATAATAGAAAACATTACATTTCAAAACTAGTTGTTACAGCTAAAATAGTACTTAGTGGGAAATTTATAGCTCTTAACAGATATGAAAGAGAAAAGACTGAAGAAATGAGCTAAGCATCCTTCTTAACTAACTAGGAAATAAAAATAAAATATAGAAAGCAAAAAGAAGGAACAGTTATGATAAAAGCAGAAATTAGTAGAATAGAAAACAAATCCACAGCAGAGAGTTTTGATATATCCAGAGTTGTTCTTCCAAAAAGATTAATAAATTTGACAGACCTTTGGTGAGACTGATCAAGGAAAAAAGAAAATGTTACAAAAATGCAGGAGTGGAAAGGGAACATAACTTAGATACTGTAAAAATTAACAATATAATAAGATATTATGAACAACTTTATGCCAGAAATCAGATGGCATGGACAAATTCCTGGAAAAAAAATTTGCCCTAAGTGAATCTGGGTTCTAGAGTAGGATTCTGGTTATAGTTGCGCAAAAAATTATGTACTAAAAGTTGTTGAATTGTACACTTAAAATGCTTGAGTTTGATTGTATATAAATTGTACCTCAGTAAGGTTATATGAAATGAAAACTGACTCTGGAAGTGAAAGCAAACCCGAAAATTCTTATAACTCATTGGAAGAATTGAATTAGTAATTAAAAATCTTCCTGCAAGCAAAATTCCAGGCTCAGATGGTTCAGTGGAAAGTTCAACCTGATATTCAAGGAACAAATAATTCCAGTCTTACACAAACTTTTTAGAAAATAGACAAAGAGGTTTCTTCTAATTCATTTCTGAAGCTGTTATAACCTTGATAACGAAATCTGAAAAGGAGAGTAGGCAAATAGAAAAATATAGGCCAATCCCACATATATAAAAAAATTCTAAACAAAATATTAGCAAATAGGATCCAGCAATATATAAAAAAGGATAATATACTATCACCAAGTTGGTTTATTCTAAGGTTGATTTAATATTAGAAAAACAATTAATGTAAATCACCACAGTAACAGATTAGAGGGGAAAAGCTTATGATCATCATTTCAAAAGATGGAGGAAAAGTATTTGATTAAATTCAATGTCCTTTCATGATAAAAATTCATAGCCAAATAGGAATAGAAGGAGACTTTTTTAACCTTATAAAAGATATCTATAAAACAAAACAATCAGACAAAAACAGAGCTTCAAGAAGCAACACAATAATGAAACCTCACTTTCTCTTTGAGATGAGAAACAAGAATCCAAGATAATAACACAAGAAAAACAATGAAAAAGGAGAAACAAAATTTCCATCATTTGTAGATTATCTCATTGTGTACATTCCATTCCATAAGAATTTATAGTTCAAAGGTTAATGTTCATGAATGTTTAGCCAAGTGACTGCTTACAAAGATCAAGGTACAAAAATAAGTTATATTTCTAGACTAGTCATAAACAGAAAATGGAAAATATTTAAATGTAATTTATAATGCCATTAGAAATATGAAGTACATGAAAGTATCTGTGCAGTGCCTTTACCGAAATAAATAAAAAACTTTACCATGAGATATTAAAGCATATCTAAATAAGTGGAGAAATATACCATATTTACAGTATGGAAAGCTCAATATTATAAAATGCCATTTCTACTCAAATTTATCAGTAGATTCAATGCAATCCTTGTCAAAAATTCAAACAAATTTTTGGTGAAACTTGATAATTACAAAGTGTATATGGAATACAAAGGGCCTAGAAGCGTCAAGACACTCATGCAGAGAAACATGGTTGAATTAGCTATTTTATAAGTTAGCAAAAGTATTATAAAGTTATAATAATTAAAACTATGGTATTGGAATAAAAATGAACAGATAGATGATTGGAACTGAACAGATACCCAGAAACATTTATGGATACTTGATGTTGCTAGAGTTGGCAGTGCAGAGTAGTGGAGAAATAATTTTTTTTCAGGAAGTAGTATTCAGATGAATAAGTATCCATTTGGGAAAAAAATAAAGTTGGATTCCTATTTAACATCATTTATAATAAAACATTTCCAGGTGGATAAAATGAAAGGCAAAAAAGTTAGGAAATATTACAGGAGAATATTTAATGATCTTGGAATATTTTAAATATTTTTACATGAGGCACACAAATTTCCTGACCTTATGGTCAGGAAAAGCCCATATTTTTGACTATATAAACACTAAGAATTGCTATTTATCAAGACTTTACAAAAAATTTTAAAAACCCACAGTAAAGAAAATGATATTTGTTGCAGCACATATAATTTATGAAGGACAGGTATCTGGAACATAAAAAGAACCTCTGTAAATCAATAAGGAAGACAGCTTTCCCCAAATGACCGAAACGCTTGAATAAAAGGAAATCCAGAAGTACGACAAACATATGAAAAATTGTTCAACCTTCTTAGTAATCAGCGAAATGCAAAGTTAAACCATTTGAGATACCAATATACATTCATGAGTTGGGAGAAATAAAAAGTTCAACAATTATCAAACATTTAAAGAAAAATTAATACCAATTCTTTACAAACTCTTCCTGCTACAAAAAAAACCCAGAAAAGGAAGGAACACTTCATTTTATGAGGGTAGTATTATCCTGATAGCAAAAACAGACAATGATATCACAAGAAAAGAAAACTACAGACCAATAAATGTTATGAACATAGACATAAAAATCCTCAACAAAAGCCTAGGAACTAGAATTCAATAATATGTGAAAAGATTATACACTGTGACCCAGTGGAATTTTTCCCAGGAGTGCAAGTTTGGTTTAGCATTCAAAAATCAATTAATGTAATACACTGAATCAATAGAATAAAGGACAATAATATGATCATCTCACTACATGCAGAAAAAACATTTCACGGGACTTCCCTGGCAATCCAATGGATAAAACTCTCTGCTTCCACTGCAGGGGGCACGGGTTTGATCCCTGGTCGGGGAACTAAGATCCCACAAGCCATGCAGCACAGCCAAAAAACAAAAAAACAAAACAAAAACATTTCACAAAACCCAGCACCTTATCATGATAAAGGCACTCAACAAACCAGGAATAGAAGGGAAATTCCTCAATCTGATAAAGAACAACCATGAAAAACCTATAGCTGACATCATACTTAATGTGAAAGCTTTCCCCCTAAGATCAGGAACAAGACAAGGATGTCCATGTTCACTACTCTTTTCAACATTGTGCTGGGGTTTCTGGACATGACAATAAGGCAAAAAAATGAAAAGAAGGCATACAGACTGGTAAGGAAGAGATAAAACTATTTGTAGATGGGATGATCTTGTATATAGAAAATCCTTGGGAATCCACTAAAAATCTTTTAGAACTAATAAATGAGTTCTACAAGGTTGCAGGATACAAGGTCAATATACAATGATCATTTGTACTTCTATACAGTAGCAATGAGCAAACCAAAATTGAAATTAAGAAAACAGTTCCATTTGCAATAGCACCAAAAAGAATAGATACCTAAGAATAAATTAACAAAGGCAGTGCAAATTACACTGAAAATTACAAAACATTGTCGAAAGAAGTTAAAGAAGGCCTAAATAAATGAAAAGACATTCTATGTTCATTATTGAAAAGACAATATTTTTAAGATGGCAATACTCCCCAAATTGATATACATATTCAACACAATCACTATCAAAATCCCAGTTGAGTTTGCAGAAATCAGCAAGCTGATCCTAAAATTCATATGGAAATGCAAGGACCCATAATAGCCAAAACGATCTTGAAAAAGAAGGACAAAGGTAGACTCACACTTCCCAATTCAAAACTTAACAACAAAACAAAACAAGACTTACTGCCAAGCTACAGTAATCAAGACAGTGTGATACCGGTATAAGGATAGAGATATAGATCAATGGAATAGAATTTAGGGTCCAGAAATAAGCCTCCACAATTACAGTTAATTGATTTTTGACAAGAGTGCCAAAGCAGTTCAATGGGGGAAAGAATTGCCGTTTCAACTGGGACAACTGGGTATCTACGTGTAAATAGATATCCATGTGGAATGAGAGTGGATTCACATCTCACACAGTACACAAAAATTAACTCAAAATAGATAAAACCTTAAATGTAAGAGCTGAAACTATTAAACTCTTAGAAGAAAGCATAGATACAAATCTGCATGGCCTTGGATTAGGCAATGGTTTCTTAAATATGACTCCAAAAACATGAGCAATAAAATAAAATATAGGTAAACTGGACATCAACACTTTAAATTTTTGTGCTTCAAAAAAAGGATACCATCAAGAAAGTGAAACCTCTATATTTAAAATGGATAACCAACAAGGACCTACTGTATAGCACAGGGAACTGTGCTCAATATTATGGAACAACCTAAATGGGAGAAGAATTTGAAAAGGAATAGATACATGTATATGTTATAACTGAATCACATTGCTGTACACCTGAAACGTACACAACATTGTTAATCAATTATACTCCAATATAAAATAAAAAATTAAAAAAATAAAAAAAAAAGAAAGTGAAAACCCAGAGTACAGAAGAAAAGTTTTGCAAATCATATATCTGGTGAGGTAGATATTTATGTATATCTTGCAACTCAGCAACAAAAGGACAAATAGCCCAATTAAAAAATGGGCAATGGATCTGAATAGACATTTCTTCAAAGAAGATATACAAATGACCAATAAGCACAAGAAAAGATGCTCAGTATCATCAGCTATCAGGGAAATGCAAATCAAAACATAAGGTGACATCAAGTCACACCCAGTGGAATCGCTATTATGAGAAAGACAGATAGTAACAAGTGTTGGCGAGGATGTGGAGAAATTGGAAGCATCACACACTGCTGGTGGGAATGTAAACTAGTGCAGCGGCTTTGGAAAACAGTTTGGCAGGTCCTTAAAAGGCTAATTGGCCGTAGAGTTACCAAATGATCAGGACCTCTACTCCTGGGTATATACACAAGAGATTGAAACATGTCCACACAAAAACTTGTCCGTGAATGTTCGTAAGAGCAGCATGTTTGTAATAGCCCAAAAGAGGAAGAACCCTAATGTCCATCAACTGATTAGTGGGTAAATAATAACAGCCATACAATGGGATAGTATTTGGAATAAAAATGAAATATTAATACATGCTACAACATGGGTGAAGCTTGAGCAATAATGCTAAGTGAAGGATGACAGTCACAAGGGTCCACGTACTGTATGATTCAACTTACGTGAAATGAAATGAACAGGCAAATCTATAGAGACAGAAAGTAGGCAACCATTGTTGCCTAGGGCTGGGGTTGGGGGGGTGAGCAGTGGTGTCTAACAGGTTTGGGTTTCTGTGGTAATTAAAATGTCCTAAAATTTTCAAAATATTAATTCTTCTTTTTTCAGCTTTATTGAGGTATAACTGACAAATAAAATTGTAAGGTATTTAAAGTGTACATTGTGATGATTTGATATATGCATATAAAAATGTTCAAAAGTTGATTGTGACGATGGAAGCACAACTCTGTGAATATACTAACAACCATCAAATTGTACACTTTGAAAGGGTGAATTGTGTGGTATGTGATACAAAACAAAATTAAAAAACCTCTGACAACACCAAGTGTTAAGGAGTCTATAGCGCAACGGGAACTCTCAGGTGCTATTAATGGGAGTTGCAAATTCGTGTAACCACTTTTTATTTTTATTACTTTTTTCTTTTTTGGCTGTGCGCCTTGTTCCCCGACCAGGGATTGAACCCGTGCCCTCGACAGTGAAAGTGCGGAGTCTTAGCTACTGGACCACCAGGGAATTCCCAGTGTAACCACTTTGGAAAGATGTTTGGCAGTACTATCTTGTAGTTGAAGATATGCACCCCTAAGATTCAGTCATTTCACTCCTGTGTGTACCCCTAGGGAAAATTGTATACACATGGCCCAGGATACATTTGTAAGAATAACAGCATTACTTGTAATAACTCCAAACTGGAAACAATCCAAATGTCCATCAGTAGAATGTGTAATTTTATTGTGGTATAGTCATATAATAGAAACCTATCAAGAAAGAGAATGAATGACTTAGAACTATTCTCGGCGAACATGGGTGAATCCTAAAAACTTAATGCTGAGGGGAACAACAAGACACAAAAAATACAGACAGCCCATTTAAACAAAGCCTGTTTACATAAAGTTCAAAACCAGCTCAAACCAAAGTTTAGCACTTAGGGGTATATCCATAGGTGATAGAACATTTTAAAATGCAAGAAAATGATTACCTCAGAAGTCAGGAGAGTGTTTACCTTCTCTTTGTGGGGAAGAGACACAAGCGATTTGGGGACCCCTTTCTTCCACATGGTGTGATTACATAGTTGTAGGGTAAACGTTATTCATTAAACTGTACCTTTATATTTTTTGTCTTTTTCTGTATGTAATAATATACAATAAAAAGGTCAAGGAAAAGTTTGAAGACAGTTTTGGAACTAATAAAGGGAACATTTTGTCAATATTTCAAACCTACTTTTTATTTATTATTTATAGGTATTTGGAGTGAAGTGGGGAGAATTGTATGTGCTTCCGTAAATATAATGCTGCCCTCCTGACCCAGAAGTTGATATATTGCATTATAAACAAAAGAACTCATTACCTGTAGTGCCTGGAGTGGGACGGTATACTGAGGTTCAGGAGGGGTTTAGATGAATTGGTGGAAGGAAGATCTCAAAGGGTGATACATAGTATAAATTCCTAACCCTTTGAATCGGGTGTCAGAAAGGGTAATTGGATTCTCTTCAACATGCTTCTTGTTGCTGCTGTCACATAGAAAGATACACTAGATAGATGGAGAGGCTGACCCTGGAAGTCGAATCTCATCTCCTTCCGTAACAACAGAAGGCACAATTCTTCCCCAGAGGATCTCAGTCCATGCCCTGTGCCCAGAATGAAGGTCGCAGCTGATCAACCAAGATCAAAAGTGACACCCCTGAATAGGAATTTTAAATTTTGAATTACGTGGTTTATTTAATTATAAGCGTATTAGGAGGGAAAATATTTGCAGATGCCATGCCAGAAAAATGTAGAGATCAATAAGAGAAATATAACAACCTAACAGAAAAATGGGCAAAGGACCTGAAGAGGCAGTTCACAGAAAAAGAAATTCAAACAGCAATACGCATATGAAAAGCTGCTTGCCTTCACTCATAATTAAAGAACTGTAGATCAAAGTGACAAGGTATTCCTTACCACCTATCAGATTGGCAAACATTTACAGGTTTGAAAATCGCCAGTGTTGGTGAAGATGTAGGGAAAGAAATGTTGTTTGTTGCTGGTAGGAATGTAAATTAGTATTTACTATGCCCTAATTAGTATTATTAACCACCTAATTAATATTTACTAATTATATCAGTACAATCTTTTTGAAGGACAGTTGGCAGTATCAACTATTAAAAAACAAAACCACATACACTTGGACTCAGCAATTTGAGGACTTGGAATTTAGCTCTTGGATATTCTCTTAAAAATATGGCAATATAGGCACAGGTACGAAAGTAGTGACATCAGTTGCCTCCACGGGGGGAACTGGGTGGCTGGGGACTCTGCAGGAAGGATGGAATGAGGATTATAGGAAAAAAGGGAGGCTTTTTACTTTATACCCTCTTGTACATTTGGATTTTGAATCATGTGGATGTGATACTCGTGTTTTAAAAATAAGACTTTAAGAAGGGCCTTCAATATAAGTTCATTGGGACAGTATTATAGCAGAGAACTAAAAATTACCCAAAAGGGGCCTGGTTAAGTAGATATACATATGGTGAAATATTATGCCGCTGTTTAAATGAGAGAGGCAAATTCCATAGAGAATATCTCCCAGATGCACACAACGAAATCAAGCTACAGATATGCATACAGGGTAATACTATTTTGTAAGTGAAAATGTCTATATACAGATAATCATTGGGGAGAACTAAATTGGGGAGGAAGATTTATCTTTGTTTTGCAATTTCTATATTGTTCGAATATTTTGCATTTTGTACATATGATTTTTTTTAATCTTGAAACATTTTAGGAAAGATCTTCAGGAGATCATTAATTCAGCAAACACTGACATTGACTGTGTTCCAGATTCGGTGCTAGGAAGAAAGGATGAAGATATGAAAAGACAGCATCTTTCCTGGAAGAACTCATTCTGATTGGAGACTGCAAAAGAATTTATAGTAAATATAATAGAATGGGATAAGCCCTACTCAGAGAGAGTGACTAATGCTGTCTGGAGACTCTGTAAGCATTTCCTAGGCAGAGAAGGGAATGTTGCCCTAAGCCAGGCAAGTAATGATCAGGACCCAGCCTGGGGCAGAGGCAGTGGGGATGGAGAAGAGCTGATGAGTTGGAAAACTGTTTCAGTAGAACTGACCCAAGTTAGGTGATTCATGGAGTGGGTGGAGCTAGGGGGAGAGGGTCGTAAGTCAGTGGGGCTAGGGGGCGTCCCTAACCCATGTGATTGGGTTAGGGACATCAACTGAATTTGGGATCATTTTCAGAGGTAGCAGAAACTGTAATGCATATGCTAAGCACTGGGATGTACAACAAGGTCCTTACCCCCAGAGTGGGTTAGAATCTCATTGGTAAGAAAAATATTATTGGCTTCCACTGACCACTGGTCTAAGCTGACACTTCAATTCCTTTTACTGACAACCACTCAACCCCTCCCATGCAACATATGGTAAAGAAGACCATCAGTGCCCTCGTCATGCAGCTTTGCTGCTCTGGAGTCACACTGTCTGACTTTGCCATTAGGCTGTATGATCTTGAGCAAGTGACCCAAATGCTCTATGCCTCACTTTCCTTATCTGTAGAATGGGCATGATAATAACACCTGTGTCATCAGGCTTTTATGACAAATGATAAAGGATGTCATGCTCAATAAATGTGATCTCTTATTGTTTTATAAAAATTATGGGGGCAGGAATTCAGATCCTCCTCAGCAAAACTCCTAAGTATTTTAAGTTGTGAATAGGCAACGTTACTTGAACTATGAAGATTAAATATATACATGCAGGGTTTGGAAATAAAATCCACAACAAAAGTGTCCCGACCCTCTTAGAGTGTGCTATATGGTAATTAAACATAAACAGCAAGCCATTCATGTAAATAAAAATAATGAATGTTATATAACCAGGCCGAGCACTTCTGGGGTCAGCTACAGGAGGGAGGAGCTTAGACTGATGGAAGGAGCGAAAGAAGAAAAGTTTGTGGTGCCAGCATCCTCAAGTAACGGGAAGACGCTGCTTATTTCTTTGCTCTTGCCTGTTCCAGGTCTCCAACAACTTAAGGGCAGCCTTAAGCTGAATTATACAAGGGTGCTATTCCATGAGATTGGGCAAGCTGCCAGTTGGGGTCTCACTGGGTACCTGAGTCCCAGACCCCATTTCCAGAGGCAACCCCCATGAGCAGTTTCCCGAGTAAGCCTTCCAGAAGTTGCCTATGCAGGTGCAATATGCATAGACACAGAGCCTGAAACATAAGGATAGTGTGCTTCTGTAATAGGGTTATCATGAGGCTTAAACTCAGTCTTGTAGCCAGAAAGCAAGGATGTGCTTGAAGACAAATAGACTAATGTCAAAAGCACAAAGGGACTGACTTGAAGGAGTGCCCATTGGTCAAATTTGGAATAATTTGAGCACCAAAAACAATGACAATAATTGATCATAACACATTGGTTTTTAAATTGTAGTTAAAAATGTAACATAAAATTTGCCATTTTAATTATACAATGCAGTAGTGTTAAGTATATTCACCTTGTTGTGAAACATCGCCAGGATTTTTTTCTTTTCATTCATAAGGCTCATTTAATTTTTATGGGAGTATAGTTGCTTTACAATGTTGTGTTAATTTCTACTGTACAGCAAAGTGAATCAGCTATACATATACATATATCCCCTCTTTTTTGGATTTCCTTCCCATTTAGGTCATCACAGAGCACTGAGTTCCCTGTGCTATACAGTAGGTTCTCATTAGTTACCTATTTTATACATAGTATCAATAGTGTATATATGTCAGTCCCAGTCTCCCAATTCATCCCACCACCGCCCACCCCCCAATTTTTTCATCTTGCAAAACTGAAAATCTACACCCATTAAACATCAATTTCTCTTTCCCCCCTCCCCTCAGGCCCTGGTAATCACCACTCTACTTTCTGTCTCTATGAATTTGACTATTTTAGATACCTGACTTAAGTGGAATCATACAGTATTTGTCCTTTTGTAACTGGCTTACTTCACTCAGCATAATGTCCTCAAGGTTTACCCATGTTGTACCATGTGACAGAATTGCCCTCCTTTTATAGACTAAGTAATATTCATATATACCACATTTTGTTTACCCATTCATCTGTTATAGATATTTTTGTTGCTTCCGCCTCTTGGCTACTGTGAATAGCACTGCTATGAACATGCGTGTGAAAATACCTCTCCGAGACCCTGCTTTCCATTCTTTTAGATATATACCAGGAAGTGAAATTGCTGCATCATATGGTAATTCTAGTTTTAAATTTTTGAGGAATCACCATACTGTTTTCCATGGTAGTTGCACCGTTTTATAATCCCACCAATTTCTCTACTTCCTTGCCAACACTTATTATTATTTTTCATCGTAGTCATCCCAATGGGCATAAGTTGGTATCTCATTGTGGTTTTGGTTTACATTTATCTGATATTAGTGATTCCGAGCAGCTTTTCATGTGCCTGTTGTATAATCATCTTTAGAGAAATGTCTATTCAAGTCTTTTGCCTTATTTATTATTTTTTTTAATTGATTTCATTTTTTTGGCTGTGTTGGGTCTCTGTTGCTGCGCGCAGGCTTTCTAGTTGCAGCCAGCAGGGGCTACTCTTCGTTGCGGTGCATGGGCTTCTCATTGCAGTAGCTTCTCTTGTTGCGCAGCACAGGCTCTTAGGCGCGCAGGCTTCAACAGTTGTGGCACGCAGGCTCAGTAATTGTTTTTGCCTTATTTTTAATTGGGTTACTTGAACCTTTTGTTGTTGAGTTATAGGAATTCTTTACATATGCTGGATATTGGTCTAGGTACTTTTGTCATAAGCATCTTTGCTTTAGACATCTTTGCCACAAGCATTTTTGCTGCATAACTGATTGGCTGTAAAGCAATTTTGCCATAAAGGATAAAATAGTGAAAACTAAAAGAGAGACATTAAAAAGGACATAATGAAACATGAGAAATGAATAACAAAATTAAAGACTTTACTGCAAAATATTTGAATACATTGAAAATGTGTGTAGATTCATGGCAATACTGCACAAATAATGGATTTTAGTTTTGTGGGCTGTATCTAAGCCCTTGTCTTCCAAGTCTTGCATCCATTGGGTTCTACACTTTTTTTTGCTTGTTGACTCATTTCCTTGTTCAGCATGGCACTTTTTCTTTTTTGCTAACATTTCTTCCTTCTTTAAGAGAGGTATCAGTTTCTAAACACTAGGATGCATATCTGTAACTGAACTTTGTATTGCCTTGTGAAAACCTCTACACTGTTGTGTGTTCTTGGCACGCTGTCGCGTGTCCGCTAACAGACGTTCCAAAGTTCTGCGGGAAATGTGGGTTCAACTCCATGCCTTTGAAGCCCTCGGCCTCTTCTTCCTCCAATGCAGTATGTTTCAAACTAAGAAACCAACTCTTGGGGCAAATCATGGTCATCTGTCAGCTCGGTAAAGCCAGTGATAATGTTGCTAACTGGGAGAGATGCTAATGCATTTCAACTATTTGAAACCAAACTGTCAGACCCAAAATTGTCAACCAGTTATTTTGTCATTCACAGCAAAATTGTCTTACGGCCAATTAGTTATGCAGCCAAAATGCCTGCAGCAAAAATGCTTATAGTGAAAATACTGAACAGCATGTCCAGTATTTTCAGATGTATTATTTGCAAATATTTTCTCCCATTCCATAGGTTGCCTTTTCACTCTGCTGATATCGCCCTTTGATTCACAAGAGTTTTGAAGTTTGATATAATCTCATTTGTCTTTTTTTTTTTTGCAGTACGTGTGCCTCTCACTGTTGTGGCCTCTCCCATTGCGGAGCACAGGCTCCGGACGCGCAGGCCTAGCGGCCATGGCTCACGGGCCCAGCCGCTCCGTGGCATGTGGGAGCTTTCCAGACCGGGGCATGAACCCGCGTCCCCTGCATCGGCAGGCGGACTCTCAACCACTGTGCTACCAGGGAAGCCCCTCTATTTTTATTTTTGTTGCTTGTGCTTTTGATGTCATACCCAAGATGTCAGTGCCATATCCAATGTCATAAAGATTTTCCCCTATGTTTCTTCTAGGAGTTTTATAGTTTTGGGTCCTATGTTTAGACATTGATTTTTAAAATTTCCATGAGTCCTGGTGAATAAGTAGAATAAAGCTTAAAAAAAAATTAGTGGTAGAAAGAAGGTTGGAAAGCCATCACTTCTAACCTCCAATGTAACAGTCAATTCAGGTAAGGATTGTTGATGGATAAATAAGTTTGTTGAGGGATAAAATATTCTCATGGTCTCAAAGTGTCACTTCTCAGAATCTTACCAATTACCAAGGGCAATTAATTAAGGCTGTGTCTTTAGAGTGGAGAGAGCTGGGAGTCATCACCTGGACTCAGGGATTAAATTTAGCAACACTAATGATGGGACACCTTGACATTCTGTGCCCCCTAAAGTGACAAGAGGAATGCAACATCACCAAGGATGTGCTCTTGTCAAAAATGTTTAACTTGAAATTAAGCAGGAGGAAGGAATCAGACAAATCCAAAATATGAGCTATTCTGGACAAAATATAAGACAACTGGACAAGTGGCCTGGTCTTGTCAAAAGATATAATATCCTATAATACTAATATCTAACTTAAAAGAGAACAGAAAGACATCATAATAAATGCAATGCATGATGTTTGATTGGATCTTGGATAAAAGTCAAAACAACAGCAACTATAGGAAACATTCTTGGACAACTGCAGTTCCTAGAGTGGTTCCTAGTACATAGTGGGAATCTGGGAAATGTTTGTTGAGTGAATGATTGATGGTCGTAGTTAGTGGTGGTGGGTTGGGTGGATGGGGGATTTGGTCATAGCTAAATACCAAGAAATGGGGGTTCATGTCACTGCTCTTATAATAATAAATAAAATGCAATAAGAAGAAAATGCATTGCTAATAAACACGGAGAATAACAAGGGAAATTTTTGGTAGAGAAAACTTAGCTGGGGTGAGGACCTAAGGAAGAAGCCCAGAGGCTCCAGGCCAATGATAAGGGGCTAAAGCCAAAAGAACATTAAGTGTGTGATGAAAGGAGAGGCATTTCTGGAGGAGGAAGGAGTATTGAAGCTAAAAAAAAATCCAAAAGAAGAAATGGAGGGCATTGAAAAAAATGAGTGAGGCTCTGGTGGGGTATGTTGATGGTGGGGAGGCTGTGTGCATGTGAGGGGGGCAGGGGGTATGTGGGAACTCTCTATACCTTCTGCTCAATTTTGTAGTGAACCTAAAACTGCTCTAAAAAATAGTCTATCAAATAAAAAGTAAGGGAGAAGGGAAGGATAGGGGCAGGCAGTGACCTTTTCCTCCCCGTAAAATGTCTCTTCAAAGAAAAAAGTATCTATTGATGAGCTGTAACTCATTCCTCTACTTGACATTTGGAGATGGTATGAGAAATCCTGCCACGAGGTATCTGGGGGCTGCACGTTAAAGCCTGCTTAATCCCAGATGGCTGCAAGGGGTGGGTTTCTTTCCTCCTGACTTCTGGGCTGAAGATGCCTTTCAGAGGAAGATCCCTTGGCCTCATAAGAACACACACTGAGGGTTTCCCTGGTGGCGCAGTGGTTGAGAATCCGCCTGCCAATGCAGGGGACATGGGTTTGAGTCCTGGTCCGGGAAGATCCCACCTGCCGTGGAGCAACTAAGCCCGTGCACCACAACTACTGAGCCTGCACTCTAGAGCCTGCGAGCCACAACTACTGAGCCCTCGTGCCACAACTACTGAAGCCTATGCGCCACAACTACTGGAGCCCGCGCCTAGAGCCCATGCTCCGCAACAAGAGAAGCCACGACAATGAGAAGCCCGTGCACCGCAACAAAAAGTAGCCCCCGCTCACCACAACTAGAGAAAGCCCACGTGCAGCAACGAAGACCCAATGCAGTAAAAAAAAAATAATAATAAAAAATAAATTTATACAAAGACACACGCTGAAAAGTGAGCTTCCCCAGATGCACAAAGGCAACGCTGGGAGGAGTGGTGGGCGTGGGGTCCTGATGCAGGGTGACCTTTTGCGGTGACCTACGCCTCCATCGCTGTGAACATCTTCAGAGCCCTGTTGACACGTGTCCATACAAATACCTTTTCATCTCTGCAGATGTCCATTCGGCAAGAGCAAGTCCATGTGTCAATGTGTGTGCTGACCCACAAAAACTGTCCATCAAAAATAGCAAGCTGGGGGGCTTCCCTGGTGGCGCAGTGGTTGACAGTCCGCCTGCCGATGCAGGGGACACGGGTTCGTGCCACGGTCCGGGAGGATCCCACATGCCGCGGAGTTGCTGGGCCCGTGAGCCATGGCCGCTGAGCCTGCGCGTCCGGACCCTGTGCTCCGCAACGGGAGAGGCCACAACAGTGAGAGGCCTGCGTACCGCCAAAAAAAAAAAAAAAAAAAACAGTGAGCTGGCCATAAAAAGGAATGAAATTGTGCTATTTGCAGAGACGTGGATAGACCTAGAGACTGTCATACAGAGTGCAGTAAGTCAGAAAGAGAAAAACAAATATAATGTCTCTTATATGTGGAATCCAGAAAAATGATACAGATGAACTTATTTGCAAAGTAGAAATAGAGACACAGAAGTAGAGAACAAACGTATGGATATCAAGGGGGAAAGGGGGTGGTGGGATGAATTGGGAGATTGGAATTGACATATACGCACTACTATGTATAAAATAGGTAACTAATGAAAGCCTACTGTATAGCACAGGGCACTCTACTCAGTGCTCTGTGGTGACCTAAATGGGAAGGAAATCCAAAAAAGAGGGGATATATGTATACATATATCTGATTCACTCTGCTGTAGAGCAGAAACTAACACAACATTGTAAAGCAACTGTGGTCCAATAAGAATTAATTAAAAAAAATAGCAAGCAGACCCTTGTGTGAAACCACCCTCTGAGAAGCAATATGCCTTTCTCTTGTTTCTCCTGGGGAAACCCCTTGACCTACAGATAGTCTGTGTTTCACGCAGAGGGGCTGCAAGAGGAGAAGAAGGAGTTGGAGGGTTAGTTTAGAGTTTATCGAGTGAGAGTTATCATGCTTTGTTTGAAAATCTTTTTATATTATTGGCCCCTCTTAGCAATATTTGCAGTCCGTTCATCTATTAGGATTTATAGTCATACTGCCTGACGCCTATGAGCTTTTATTTATTTTTTAAAAATTATTTATTTATGAATGTGTTGGGTCTTCGTTGCTGTGCGCGGGCTTTCTTGAGTTGCAGCGAGCGGGGGCTGCATTGTGGTGCGTGGGTTTCTCATTGCAGTGGCTTCTCTTGTTGCGGAGCACGGGCTCTAGGCACGCAGGCTTCAGTAGTTGTGGCATGCAGGCTCAGTAGTTGTGGCTCTCAGGCTCTAGAGCATAGGCTCAGTAGTTGTGGCGTACGGGCTTAGTTGCTCGGAGGCATGTGGGGTCTTCCCGGACCAGGGCTCGAACCCATGTCTCCTGCATTGGCAGGTGGATTCTTAACTACTGCGCCACCAGAGAAGTCCTGCCTATGAGCTTTTAAAGAGCCGAAAAAATGTTTGAGACCTTGAAAAAAAAGTCTATCTCCGAAATTAAGAAAAAAAGAAAAAGTTAAATGAACAGATGTTGAAACTAAATATTCACAAAATGCAACTGTTTATCAATTGAATGAATTATTAAATTTATTGTTCATAAAATTTCATTATATTAAAAAACTATCACCAAGGGGGAAGGAGGGAAGAGGAGGGAAGTAATGAGAGTTTGGGATTAATAGAGGCAAACTATTATGTATAGGATGGACAAACAACAAGGTCCTACTGTATAGCACAGGGAACTATATTCAATATCCTATAACAAACCATAATGGAAAAGAATATGAAAAGTAATGTATACACGTATAACTGAATCTCTTTGCTATACAGAATAAATTAACACAACATTGTAAATCAACTATAGTTCAATAAAAGTTTTTTTTTTTTTTTGCGGTATGCTGGCCTTTCACAGTTGTGGCCTCTCCCGTTGCGGGGCACTGGCTCCGGACACGCAGGCTCAGCAGCCGTGGCTCACGGGCCCAGCCGCTCCGCAGCATGTGGGATCCTCCCGGACTGGGGCACGAACCCGTGTCCCCTGCATCGGCAGGTGGACTCTCAACCACTGCGCCACCAGGGAAGCCCAGTTCAATAAAAGTTTTTTTTTTTTTTTTCAATAAAAGTTTTAAAAATAGAGAAAGAAAGAAACAAACAAAAACCCATCTGTAGATTTGATTTTCTCACTTCACAAGAATTCTGGTATAAGTTGAATGCTGAGAATTCATAGGTAAATTAAATGTGTTCCTTGGAGCTAAACAATTTCAAAAGCAACTTAGAAAAATCCTCTTAATTTTTTTTATAGCAAAACCATATTAATGTGAGCTTGAGGTATATTTTATAATGTTTGATGGTGATGTGGGGTGAGGCTGTAAGGATGGATACAGTCTATGAGATCTTAAAGCAGATCATCACAGTGTGGTTTTCCTACAAGGGTGTTCATCACAGGTTTGCTTTATAATAGTAAATAACTCAAAACAACGTAAATCTCACCAAGTAGGGACTAGTTTAACAAATGACAGTACCACAAAATGGATACTAGATGATCACTGAAAATGAAGTTGTAGGAGAATCTTTAATGATCTAGAAAGATATTTAAATATAATACAGCTTGTACAATATGGTTGTTCTTTTTTGTAATAGAAAAAAATATTCTTAGGAAAAAGACTGGCAGGAGACATTCCAACACGGTAATGATTAGTGGTTATCTTTGGATGATAGAATTACAAGTGAGTTAGGTTTTCTTTTTAAAAATGCTCAGTTCCTTGGTGGCACAGTGGTTAAGAATCCACCTGCCAATGCAGGGGACATGGGTTTGATCCCTGGTCTGTGAAGATCCCACATGCCGCAGAGCAACTAAGCCCATGTGCTGCAACTACTGAACCTGCACTCTAGAGCCTGCGAGCCACAACTATGGAGCCTGTGCTCTAGAGCCTGTGAGCCACAACTACTGAGCCTGTGAGCCACAACTACTGAGCCTGCATACCACAACTACTGAAGCCCACGCACCTAGAGCCTGTGCCCTGCGACAAGAGGAGCCACTGCAATGAGAAGCCCGCGCACCACAATGAAGAGTAGCCCCCACTTGCCACAGCTAGAGAAAGCCCATGCACAGCAATGAAGACCCAATGATAGACTCAATGAAGACCCAGTCAAAATAAAAAAAAATAAATAAATTAAAAAAAATTCTCTTTAGTTTCTACTATGAACATTTATTGGTTCTGGAAAGCAGACAGGTAAGATTTATAAAATGGGAAAGCCTTTATAGATGGTAATTAGTAAATTCTAACCAAAGAAGCCTATGTATGGGCATGGGTTGAGTGGAAATTGCTGACATCTCCCGCTCTTATGTCTAAGGTTGAACACCACGGAAACATTACTTAGACACAGATTTTTGACTGAATCATGACAACAAACACTCATGTCACAACCAGTAGTCAGAATAAGGCATTTTAAAAATAAATTGAATTTTGCAGTACTTCAGTATCTCTTCCTTATACTTAGGATAAGATCTTAAACCTTTATCACAGCTGTCCCCATCTCCCCAACTCTGTCCACATCCCCAGGGTCATCTTTAGCTCCTCACAGGCTCCAGTGTGAAAATCTGTCATCATAGAAAGATATCCCCTATCACACTGGCGAGGAAAAAGCAGATTAAGACGCATGCATGGCTTATCCCCATTTATGAAAAACGAACACATGTATTTTAGTCTATATATATATGCACGGCACTTTCTGTAAGGAGATACTCAAAATGTTAAGTGATTACCCCCAGGTGATGTCATTTTGAGTAATTTTTAAAAAATACATGGCTTGAAACTCTTACAGAGATAGTGTCATTTTTACAAATAGGATCTGTGACTCTGAACATTGTCTCACTCACTCTTGTTTCACTTTAACAGCTGAGAGGAAAGAACAAATTAAATAAGATCCCAAAGTTAATTTTTAAAGAAGGAAATTGTTCTAGGGTAGTAGGAGGAAGTGGGACTGTTGAAATATTTGGTTTCATTCTGTGGGTATGTGTGATTGGTCTTGAGGCTGAAGTGACCACTGAGCATGTTATGAGGGGGACAGAGGTATTTGTTGATCTTTTTTTTTCCCCCAGGCTAAGGGCTTATGACATCAACACTGCTGAGGCCACTGGTCTTCCCTAGACAGGTACAGGGTCATCCTCCTTTAGGCAACAATCATAAATGTGCCCAAGGGGCCCGCCGGCTTGGGGAGGGTGCCAATTTGCAGGCAAAACACGTGAAAGAAGAAAACCACCTTCGAGAGCTGAACATTCAACAACCGATTTAAAGCGTTGTGAGAGGCGCTGTAGAAAGATGGTTGACTGGAAGGATCTAGGGTCAGAGAGGCTCTGTCCCAAGCCTGCCCTACCACTCATGACTTGTGGGACCTTCTCAACATTCCAGACATGGTGATGGGCAACTCAGTTCCTGTGTCAGTGAAGGACTCGCTGGCCCAGCTTCTGGAAGTGTGATCAGCAGACTGTCTGCAGGCATCAGCCCCCTTGAGGTCTGCCTCAGCTGCAGAGCCATGTCACCCAAAGTCCACCCTTCTGGGGGGTCCCATGTCCCATGACTGACTGAAAGGGAGTATAGAGACCTGATCCTCCCACCTCAGAGTTTGACACAACTCTGAAAGGTCGGTCATTCTATCTCCAGAGCTTCTGATGGGTTGCCTGAGGCCAGCGATGGTTTGCATCAGAGCTCAACTTCTCCTTCTGTTCACTCCAGTCCCCATGCCCTCTTCCATGGGTGTTGATCTAAAGGGCGCTCTCTCTAAGCCATGCAAAACCACCCCTGCTCAAGGACACTCCCTAACAAACACGCTGCCCAATAATCCAGTCTGCTTCCTGGGGAGCTCAACCTGGGACATTTAAGTTATTGAATTACTCTGAGCCCCCATTTCTTCATCTATAAAAGTCAGGATGATAGTAATAATGCCCACTACATAAGGTTGAGAATTACATGAGATCATGTACATAAAATGCCTGGCACATGGTAACTATTATGACTGTAATTAAAAAAGAAGTAGCCTATCCTTGACCACTCACCATCATCAAGTGTATCAGATAGTTTAACCTCAAAGAGAAGGGTCTTGAAGACGTGGACATAGGATAAATCTAAGTTGGTGGAATACAAGAAGGTTTGGAGCGAGAGGTGTGACAAATGAGGGCAGCGTAAAGGGGGTGTCTCCTAGTAAGAGTCAGCCAATAGACATCTGGTTTACCAGTGAATCTCTTACAAGTTTGCTCAGCACAGCCCCGTAGGGTCTGGCCACTTCTCAGCAAACGGACCAAATGGAGGTCCTGGCCAGTGATGCTGAGAGGAGGAGCTGCAGCGTCTTCTGCAAGATGGAAGCACTCTAGACGTACGTGACACGGGGGATGGCAGCCCACACTCCAGGGCTGTGTACATAGTAGGACCGTAGATATGTGTGAGGCCGGGTCCTCACACTCTAACAAGGAAGGGAGAGAAAGTGGACCGTGCTGATGGGAGAGCATACGCCCTCCCTACTGTTGCCACTGTCTTCTGCTGACCTCCGCTCACCCCGCGCATTTCCTGGGCTTTGGCATCTGGCTCCTGGTCTTCCCCACCCCCATGCCTGCCGTCACACTGCGCATGTGCCGCTCAATGCTGAGCTGCAGAGCGATCAATGACATTAGAGTGACTGGGACTTTTTGTTCCCTGAGTTGTTTTTGTATTTGCCTTGGCTGCATTTTCCTCTAGAAATCTGTGTCCTGGGTATAGATTTGGCTTTGGGAGAGCTGTCCATCTGGATTTGATTGTAAAGTGCTGTCTTGTATTTAAAGCTGTGGTTGTCCATGATGAAGCGCAGACCCGTGGATGTGGTTTTCTGGTCCAGAGATGGCACAAAGCCTCTAGGGCTTAGACGAATGCAGGAGGCATGGGGTCTGTAAAGTCATCTGGTGTTCTGAGACACCTGATTTGTCCCCAGGCTTTGGCAAGGGAAGCTTGGAGCAGCCTTGGGCTGCCAATCTCTTTATACAGAGCCTATAAATTTTAGAAATCTTACTTTGAAGGTATCATTTAGCTAGCACATAATTTTTCTGATGGTTTATTGACACACAAAAATAATGTTTGCAATACTCCAAGTTTGGACTAGTGTGTTGATGGTCTACCATCTGGCACTATTGGGAAATAAGGTAATTTTCTCTCTCTCTCTCTGAAAAAAAAGAAATCCCATAAATAGAAAAATCACTTTCAAGGTAAATCTTTCTACTATATAATACATACTACTCCACCTTTTTTCCAAAATAAATTCGTCTCATCATTGAATACTAATTATCTACCAGCCCTTTACAAACATTATTGCATTCAGCCCTTAACAACCCTGCAAAGTACATATTATTATCACCCTTTAGCCAGTAAGAAAAACGGAAGCTCAGAGAACTTATGTAACTTGGCTAAAATCACATGTTGGGTGAGTGCCAGAATGGAGATTTGAATCCAATTTTTTCCAACTCCAAAGCCTACGTTTTTGCCATCACACTGTGATAACTCTCCTACTTTTTACAAATTAGAGATTATAAGCACCTTTTTCACCTTTACTTGATGTAGTAGAGGCAAAATTATAAAAATCAGTGATAATACAATGCTGAAATAGTGACTTAGGTGAGACCCCTGGTTGAGGTAACAGAAATCCAGTGGTGCTTGCTCAAGCAAAGAAAGAAAGATTTATTGGAAGACAGAGTGCATTGCAAGATGTGAGGGCAGTGTGCGATCAGGTCTCAGGAATGAGCTGGGACTTGAGACTCAAACTTCTCAGACTTTCTCCATCCCTCATCTCTGCTCTACTCTGTGCCTCTGTTTCTGTCTTCTTTTTTCTCTTCCCACCAGTCTGGAGGTAGGCAGTCCAGGGTTGGTGCTGTGGTTCTTCAATATCATCAGAACCTAGCTACCTCATAGCTAGCTGCCTGCCCTGCCTTTCTTTTGCTATTGTTCTCATTATCAGAAGGTGGTTGCCATATCTGCAGACATCAGATTCTTATTCTAGGCTGGAATACAGGAAAGGTTAGGGGCAATAGGGAATTTTCCTTTTCATTCAGGGGATGCCCCAGTAAACAGTCATAGATCTCTCCCTACTTTCAGAAAGCTTATAATCCTTCAGGGAAGATAAACAAAGAACAGTTAATCACATAATCAAAGACTTCTGTTAAGAAGATCCAAGAGTACCCAAGAGAAATGAGCGCCTATGTCTGAAAGACAGCTGTAAGAATATCCGTATAGCTTTACAATAGCACCAAACTGCAAATAACCAAAACGTCCATCAACCAAAGAATGGATAAGTAAATTGTGGTATATTTATAAAGGGGAGATTACTTAGCAAAGTCCCCTCTGCCCCCCTCTTCCCAATAAAAAGCCCCAAACCACTGCCACATGCAACAACACGGATCAATCTCACAGGCGTAAGGTTGAATGAAAGAAGCCAGACATATTCCATTTATATGAAGTTCAAGAAGAAACACTAGATGTCAGAACAGTGGTTGCATCTGGAGGGGGGTTATTGATTGAGGGGAGTCATGCAGGGCCTTCTTGAATGCTGGAAATGGTTTGCCTCTCACTCTGGATGCAGGTGTACAGTATGTAAATTCATTAAGATGTACTCTTATTGTGCTCTCTTTTCTCTATTTATATTAGACCTCGATTATTTTAAAAATTTATTTTATATTGGAGTATAGTTGATTTACAATGTTGTGTTAGTTGCAAGTGTACAGCAAAGTGGTTCAGTTATACATATATCGATTCTTTTTCAGATTCTTTTCCCACATAGGTTATTACAGAGTATTGAGTAGAGTTCCCTCTACTATACAGTACAGTACTATATATAGTACAGTAAAAATGCTCACACTCAATTTTTTAAAAGGTAGGTATGCATGGCACTTAAAAGGGAATTTTCAATCTTTCCCCAAACAAACAAATAATAAATAGTCCAGGAAACTTGTAATTGGACTTGTAGTTTTCACTGTCAGCTCATGATCGTGTAGCACAGTGATTCTCAATCCTGGCTGTACGTTAGCATCACCTTCCTTATATTTTAATTTTGTTGATTTTAATTTGGTTTTTGACATAAGCAATCGATTTAGCTGGTTTAATATTCAACAGATTTTAAAAGGTGAAAAGTTGCCCTCTCACCATAACCCACCAGCCACCCAGAGGCAACCACTGTCCCTAGAGTCTTATAAATGTTTCCAGAGATATTTTATGCCTAGTTAAGTGAAGACATGTGTACATTATCATCTCCTGCACAAATGGTAGCATATGGATTTATACCAACTTCATTCGTATAACACTCTGTCTTGGAGATTTTTCCTCATCAGTAGGTAGACAACTTCCTCAGTCTTTTAAAAAAAATGATTACATAGTATTCCAGTGTATGGGTGTACTATAATTTATTTGAGTCCTGAGGACTTTTAAAACATGCTCACGTTCTAGGTTTTCCCTGGATCAAATGCATTGGAGGTGACACCTGGGTATGATGTGCAGACAGAAGTGGGAACTGCTGGTGTAGCTTATGGGTCTCTTTCTTCTTCAATCTAAGACAGGAATGATGCTGGTTTCCTAGAGCTCAGAAAGCTGGTTCAGGGTTTTGGAAAGTCAGATAAATTCCTTCCTTCTGTTGAACAGAAAGCAATCATAGATAAGACTCTCATTAGCAAGAGACACAGTGACAGGAAATTGAGAAAGGCTGGCTACAAGCCCTGGACCTGTACACAAGAGTAGGGAGGGGGGCTGTGCGGAGCAGCCTCCAAGCTTGCAGACCTCGTAGGACTTATCAGGCAGAGAGAACACAAACTAAGATGCTAAGATGGGGGAAGCTCTTTTCAGATCCTCTGGGCTGCAGCAAAGCAGCAGATTAGTTTCAGGATGGGTAAGTGAAAGATGGGATATTGAGAAAAATAATAATCCAAACTATACTTGTAGTTCCTTGGGCTAAAATATGTCTACACACAGTGTGAGATTGTTCTCTGAGCTTATCGGCTTCCAGTAGCCAAAGAAGTTGACTACAGGTAGGGCCCAATCAGGAAAGGTATTATAAACTCAAGGGGAAACATTGTCCTACTATCATAAAAAAGTATTGTGTTTTTCAGTCTGAATTCTATGTGGAAATTTGATCAACAAATCTCAGAAAAATATGCTAGGACTCGAGAAGGGCTTTAAAACCGTTAAAGGAATGGGCAAGGATGGGAATGAGAAAGGAAAGTATGTGGGCTTTTGAAGATGCTAAAACTGATGGCTGATACACTTATTTAAAAAAAAAAAAATAAAAGAACTTCCAAATTGGAAACAGCCCAAATGTCCTTCAGTGGGTGAATGGTTAAACTGTGCTTCATCCATACTGTGAAATACTATTCAGCAATGAAAAGAAACAGACCATTGATATGTATAGCCACTTGAACGGATCTCAGATCTCAAAACGTTACATACTGTATGGTTCCATTTATATAACATTCTATAAACAAAATCATAGAGATGGAGAACAGATTAGTGGTTGCCAGGAGTTACAGGCGGGGAGGGAAGTCGCTGGATCTATAGAAGGGCAACATGAGGGATCTTTGTGGCAGTGAAACTGTTCTGAGGCTTGACTGTGGTAGTGAATATACGAATCTACACATGTGATAAAATTGCATAGAACTAAATGCACACACACACACACAAGTGATATTTCCTAGTTGTGATACTGTACTGTAGTTACACAAAATGATACCATTAGTAGGAGATTGGGTGAAGGGTACATGCAATCACTCTGTATTACTTTTCACCGCTGCATGTGACTCTGCCATTATCTCAAAATCTAATTAAAAAAATTAAATAAGCCTAGAATGTTAGTGCTAGAGAAAAGTAGAAATAGACAAAGCTACATTGACACTGATTTTTATCCAGTTCAAAAGGGGCAGCTCTTGACCTTTAATACAAGTAGATTTAAAATCAATAGAACTATGTACCTTTTCATACATTGAGTAATGAACTTATGAAATATGTTCACCTAAGAGATGTAAGAGGATAAAGATATAAATATACTTTTAAAAAGCAAGAATGGGTCTCTAAGACACCGTAAGACATTTTGGAAACTCTCCTAACCTTGGAGCTTGACATCACAAAGAACCACGTACTTTCACAACAGGGTCACAATATGAGATGTAGGGATTTAAAAATTAATCCAACAAACATTTGCTGAGCTCTTCCCATGTGTCAGGCACTGTCCCAGGTGCCGTGTGTTAGAAAAGCAGAAGACACGGCACAGCCCTCTCCTCCAGAAGCTCATTACCCAGAGTCCCTCTGTAACTTTGTACATGTTCCACTGTTCAGGAATTCAATGCTGGTGATATTATTTATGGAATAGAAGTGAATGTCATCCTGACAGATATTATTTTTAATGATATCCTGATTAATAGTCACACTTGAGGCTATTTTAAAAATGGAAGCAGTCACCATGAAGTGTGATAGGAATTACCCCAAAATAGACCATTTCATCCTCTGTGAATAATTTAGACCCTGGCACTCTGAATGCAGTGGAGAGCATGAGGATTGTGAAAAAGCTGATTGGGAGCTTTTAGAAAGTAGGGCCCGTATTTTATTGTCTCTGTATCCCAGGACTTAACAGTGTGTGCTTGGTATCCACCAGGAGCTCGATAAATGCTGAGTTGACAACCTAGAGGCTCTTTTTCTTGTTTTATACGAATTTAGGCCAGAAGGAGCTGATGGGGCTCTGCCATTCATGACTGGGAATCGATTTTGACTAGTGTCAGGAGGATCTGGGGTGGGATATAAAAGAAAAGAAAATTTAAAAACTGAATGGAGACATAAAAGGCCATTAGCACAGGGCTGACTTGTAACTGTACCTGCTCACTCCTTTCCTTTCAAAAGTAGTGTGGAGGAAAAAAAAAAAAAGTAGTGTGGAGGGACTTCCCTGGTGGTCCAGTAGTTAAGGTGCCATGCCCCCAGTGAAGGGGGCCCGGGTTCGATCCCTGGTCAGGGAACCAGATCCCGCATGCCGCAACTAAAATGATCCCACGTGCCACGACAAAGATCCCGCACGCTGCAACTGAGACCCAGCGCAGCCAAATAAATAAATATTTAAAAAAACAAAACAAAACTAGTGTGCGGATGCACCTTGATTGACCGTTTAACTTTCACGTAGATATTAGCCCAGCATCACGAACATTATAAAAATGATACCATGGCAATGGGAAGTCATTCTGAATATTTCTTGGTGGTGAGCTCCCCAGTAGACAATTATTGGAGAGATATGGGAGAAAATGAAGATGGTCTTTAACATCCTTGGCCATCAGGGGCAGTGTTTACTTTGACTTGTAAAAAAAAAAATAACAAATACCTACCAGTATGGTGGAGACTATGTAATGATAAAGAAGTTTATCTCTGTGGGTTTTGGCAGAAGTGGATGTTTAGATCAATGCTCAAGGATTAAAAAACACCATGTGCTTATTCTTTTGTTGACTGTAACACTTTTTTTCTTTCTGCCCCACTGGAGTCAGAGAAGACCTGGAGCATTGTAGAGTGGTGATTGCACCTCACAGACCTCTAACTAGAGGGATCATAATTGACTAAAGACCCCCGGTACTTCGCTCTGGAATCCATTGCAGTATTTGTGCTGAGTCCATGTTTCCCACCGGGAGCTGCCAACAAATGACTAAGCGCGCAAGGATGCTAGGACTTCTCTGACGGTTGGCTTTGGCTCCAGCACTCCCTGATGACCTTGTAGAAACTTCCTTAGACTTCATGGCACTCTAGCATGCTTCTATTCAATTCCTTCCTTCCCTCCCTCTTTCACTTGGGGTCAGACTTGCTTTGAGGTCTGACATGGCTCTCCAGCCTTTTGGGTTCTCTCCCCATTTGCTTTCTCATAGGCATAAAATCTTTGCATGCTTAATCCCTCCTTGGTGTTTGCTTCTCAGAGGACCTGGACCAACACAAGTGGTACTGAGAGTAGTCTGAGAGAACAGGGGGCAAGTTGGGGATGTGGGCCTGGATTACCCACCACCCAACACATGAAGAGGAAGGTTAGGAGGTGGAACATGGATAGTCTCTGGCACAGCAGGATGGCCCAATTGCTAAAAACTTTACTGGTGGTGACCTGGGAAATGTCATGGTGGAGGGGAATTCTGTGGCAGGTGTGGTGATGCAGGAATTTGAAAAATATGGGGAGAACAATGCCTACAAAGACAATGGAATTCACTGTTTACTGCAAAGTTGTGCTGATGCCCGGCAAAAGGATAATGAGAGACCGAAGGCTATTAACAAGCAGATAAGGGCTAAGTGCAAGAGCCAGAATGCCCTGGTGGTAGTTCACAAAGAGGCCCTGCTACCCAGAGTGCAGAGGCAGAGATACTTGAGCGGCAGGCTGAAGACCTCATTGTGAGTCACAGCTCCAGAGATGTTCGAATGCTCAGCTAAGGCAGGTCTGTTATGCAAAGGACAAGGCCATGGGAAAATCTGTACTATGGAGTGAACTGTGTTCCACCCAAATTCATATATTGAAGCATTAATCCCCAATGTGACTATATTTGAAGATAAGGCTTTTAGGAGGTAATTAAGGTTAAATGTGATTATAGGGGTGGGGCCCTAGTCTGATGGGAATGTGGCCTTACAGAAGGGGAAGAGCTTTCTCTTTCTCCCTGCCATTCCCTTCCCCCATGCCATGAGGACACAGCAAAAAGGCAGCCATCTGCAAACCAAGAAGAGAGATTTCACCAGAAACCAAATTGCCTGGCACCTTGATCTTGGACTTTTGAGCCTCCAGAACTGTGAGAAAACAAATGTCTATTGATTAAACCATGCAGTCTGTGGTATTTTCTTATGGCAGGCCTAGCAGCCTAAGACAATCTGGGACCCTGAAACATGGGACACACCTTATAGCTAAGGAAGTGCAGAAGTGGGTAATTGTATCATATACCACACCACCTTGAGAGAGTTGGCCTCATAGAATCCTGGAGTGTCCTTCTAAAGGAGCAACTGAAGTGCCAGCTTGCAGGAAATACCCTGCAAGGATGGGATATCATCTTTCAGTGCCCAAAGACCTATATATGGCCTGTGTTCCTAAAAGGAAAAACACATAAGTCTGGAATCTGTGGAATTAAAGAAACTCCAATAAAAATTGGAGTTGAGACAAGCTTGTAGGGGGAGACCTCATGCTCTGCCATGCATTGTTAATTATTCCAAACAGGAAGAGATGTAGGCCTATTCCTCTGACGAGAAGATGTTGCCTACTTTACTGTTCATTGGGAAGAAGAAAACTTCTCTCTACCCCATGACAGCCCAGACAATCAAAGACTGTAGTAGTACAACCAATGAGAAACCTCCATACTTTGGACTCCCAGATTCCTCCAATGGACTCTTTGGTTATTATAGCCCCTCCCAGCTCTTCCCTTTTCCCTTTAAAATCAAGTTCCCCTTCCTTGTTCTCTGGATTTGCCTATGATCCATCATAGTCACGTATCCCAAATGACATTCCTTTGGCCATTCCCAAATAAACTTGCTTTTGCTGGTAAAATAACTGGCTATTTTTATTATTAAAGTTGACATTTTTGGTGTCAGAAGTGGGATCCAAAACTCCAGAAATGATGGCCCCCTGGAATTGAGTGAGGTACTCACACCAATCCCCTGTGCTCATTGCTTCCATGAAGGCCTCCTGCTTTCAGTTTCGTGAGTTTTCCCTACGATTTCAAGCTTTGCTCTTTTTTCATTTTGAGCTCTCTGACTTTATTCTGGATCTGGAAAGGCTCTGTCCTGTCAGGGGAAAGATTTCATCTTTTCCAGTTTAAGGCTTTGTCGTTGGTGAGTACTCAGTTGTTTTCTGAAATGCAAGGTAGTGAAGTTCTCTTTGGGGGATCAGACTAACTGGAATCCAAGTTGGGTTGTTTTGTCTGTAGATTCCTTTTGGGATTCAGGCTAGCACTCTAGTAACTTTCTTGTGTTTTCAGAAGAGCTTAGGAAAATGGGATCCCAGCCATCTAAATGTTCTAAAGGCAGCCCTCCTTTGGAGGCTCAGGCTCATTTTATGTTTAAAAACTGTGACTTCACACATGCTCATTTTTAAACTAAGTGGTCTGACCAAACTAAAAGTGATCTAGAATTACAATGGTCATTATGAAAAACTTGATTTCACGAAGTTCACTTTTCTTAAGATTAAATTGGAGTACTGCAGTTCTAAAATTAAGCAAAACAAATGGTATATTTATTTTCATTGGTACCCAGAAGCTTCCAATTGTGCACAAAACTATAAAGTTGCCTCTTTGCAAATGCCATTTCTACATTGGCTGAAAAAACTAAAAAACTAGAAAAGAATTAAATGACTTCTGGGGACTTCCCTGGTGGTCACAGTGGTAAGACTCCATGCTCCCAATGTAGGGGACCCAGGTTTGATCCTTGGTTAGGGAACTAGATCCTGCATGCATGCCACAACTAAAAAGCCTGCATGCCACAACTAAAGATCCCACACGCTGCAACAAAGATCCCGCATGCCGCAACTAAGACCCAGCACAGCCAAAATAAATAAATTTTTAAATAAATAAATAAATACATGGTTTCTGAAAACTCATGTTTCTTGTGTTCCCCTCCCCTTTGTTGTCTCAGGTGCCATCTTTTGTGTCTTCCCTGGCAGCCATTTTGTGCTCAGACTCTGCCCCCGTGCCATCTTCCTCTCTCCTCCTCTGTGAAAACCTGCCCCTTTACTTATTTTTTTAAACTTAAAAGTATATTTATTTATTTATTTAATTAATTTTTTTGGCTGCATTGGGTCTTAGTTGAAGCACTCGAGATTTTCGTTGAGGCGTGCAGGATCTTTCATTGCAGCACACGGGCTCTTCATTGTGGCACACGGGCTTCTCTCTAGTTGTGATGTGAGGGTTTTCTCTCTCTAGCTGTAGTGCATGGGCTCCAGGGCGCATGGGCTCTGTAGTTTGCGGTACATGGGTTCTTTCATTGAGGCGTGCAAGCTCAATAGTTGTGGCGCACAGGCTTAGTTGCCTCACGGAATGTGGGATCTTAGTTCCTCAACCAGGTATCGAACCTGTGTCCCCTGCATTGGAAGGGGGATTCTTTACCACTGGACCACCAGGGAAGTCCCAAAACCTGCCCCTTTAAAATTGGACCCTCTGAGGATCCAAATGCTAACCCCCTAATTACTGTTTCTAATTTAAGTGGAACAAAGAAATAACTAGAAAGAAAGATTAAAGTAGCAATCGCCCTAGACTTTTTTTTTTTTGGCTGCATTGGGTCTTTGTTCCTGTGTGAGGCCCTTCTCTAGTAGCGGCATGTGGGGGCTACTCTTCGTTGTGATGCGCTGTTTCTCATTATGGTGGCTTCTCTGGTTGCAGAGCATGGGCTCTAGGCACTCAGGCTTCAGTAGTTGTGGCTCTCGGGCTCTAGAGCATAGGCTCTGTAGTTGTGGCTCACGGACTTAGTTGCTTTGCGGCATGTGGGATCTTCCCGGACCAGGGCTCAAACCTGTGTCCACACTGGCAGGCAGATTCTTAACCACTGCGCCACAGGGGAAGTCCTAGACTTTTGACAATAGACAAATATATTCCAAAACTCCTAGGAGAAAACTTGCTTTCTATTTCTGTCTGTTTGTTGAAGCCTTTTGGTAAGTCATCCATCTTGTTCAAAAGGGGGAAATTTTGTTTTAAATAAGTCCACCTAAGGGACACCCTTAAAAGAGAGGATCCCAAACCTCTCGGGAGACAATGAAATGCATTCTTTGATTGGTATGCAGGAGTTTCTAAAAGACATAGAGACGCCCAAAACAGCTAAGATAGAAAAGTATCCTTACAGCATGCAAAACAAAACAAGCAAAAAACTTTGGTCATTTGAGCAAGTAACCTTAACTTAGTCCATCTTCCAGAAAAATAATTTAGATTCAACTATTCTTTTGAGTTTGTATCTGAGATATGGCTAAAATCTAAAACAAAACTACAAGATCGCTGTTTGCATCTGTCTGTATGCTCTTCTGTATCTATATATGTGTGTTGTAGATGCATGGTATTCTTTACCTCTGGATGGTATTGCTAAGATTAATTGGTAAAGAGCTCTATTTAATCGGCTTAAAAACAAACATGTACTTATAAAAGTTAAAGAAATATTACAAAAACTGACCCCAAATGTCCTATAGGTTCACATTATCTATGATTAAATTTTAGTAAATGAAAGCTAGGCTAAGGTTGTTGTTTTCATTAAAACAAGCATGTCTTTGAATTTATCAATGCTGAAAGTAATACAGGCATATAACTTTCATTCTGTCTGTCTTTACTGGTCAGATAAGTTCATGTTATCTTTGTTACACAATTTGTCAGCAAGAAAAATAACTTAAGATGATGGTTAACTGTTTTACTATCACACAAAGCTTTGTGAGTAATCTAAACACAACAGTTGGGAACAAATGATTTAGATGGATGAAAATGGGATAAGAGTTTTTGGATGAAATAATTATGTTTTAAGGTATATATGCTTGAAAAATAACTTCCCGAAACCTTTTGGTAACTTGAAATTTTAGAGGTTTGCTAAGTTAAATTAAATGATGGGTGATCATTAAATAGCTAGCTCACTTCCAAATAAGATGAAATACTGAAACACTACAAATATTGGTTCATCCACTTTTGCTTTCCTTTACATAGGAACTGAAGATATTTGGGTCTCCTGGTAAACATATTTTGTGCCATATTGGAAAATTACTATGAGGAAAATATACTTTTACTATTGGCCTGCTCCTGATGGGAGAAAGTTTTTGGTTCTGTTTTTTTGTTTAACCTATTAAGTAAACTGCTTAGAACACAAAGGTTTGTGTTTTATCCAAATCATTTCCTGTACTTCATGTGGTCTTAATCAGGTCTTTGATTCCTAAAGAAGACTGAACCTTCTCAATATTGAAAGAGCTGAGTTTTACCTACAACTATGTAACCTTTTGGTATTTGCCTTTGGAATCTTTGTTACTTTGGTCAAATAGATAATTAAGTATAATTTCATAATGATTTGTGGTCTTGTTTGGTCAAATGCCTAAAACATTTTCATATTTTTGACAAACTTACCCAAAATATTGGGTTCTAACTGAAGTCTTCTTGACTTTGAACTAAATTTGAGTTCTTCCAGAGGACTCCTGGAGAATTTCAAAGCATTTATCTCTCATTTGGTAAAATGTTAAACGAATCAGGTTTATTTGACATATTAAACTAAATGAGAAGCCTGTCAGATAAGAAGGAAAACTAAACTTTTTTATTTGCATAGGGACGTGTTAATATAAGTGTTCCAAATTGTGTGAAATTCCTGAAATTCTAAGATGTCCTGATATAATGTTTTCCATCATAATTTTAAAATGTATGTCACAGAAATAAGCAGATCCCCTTGTCAATCCAGTTATAATGAACTCTCATCAAATCTTTAATAATGGGCATTTTCAAGTCTTTTTGTCATTTATAGACAGTTATTACTTTACCCAGATACTTTTGCAAATGTGCTTCATCTTCAGAGAAACTCATGGAAAGGACTCTGACAGGTACACTGGAATACAGGTCTTTGATAACTTTAAGATCATAGCATTGAACTGGGTAAGAGTTTATAAAACTCTAATGGAAAACCAAGTGCTTTGGGGTTTTGTTTCCCAGATGTAAAGGACCACCCTTTTTCTACGCTTCTTTAAGCTGTCTATAACTTAAAGCAATTTGCTGAAGTGTATCTTTGCAACCAAGGTTGCAGCATTTATATTTTTCTCCCTACCTGATCCCTCAAGGGTTCTGAAACTCTTATTTAAAATTCTTATTTTTCATAAAAATGTATGTGTTTGCATAGGTTCAATAGGAGTCTGCTCTCCTTGTAACAGGACACCGAATGCACTTGCTTCCTGCTTCTTTTGCTCCACAGCTGATAAAGGGATACATACTTCTCTATTGTAAAGACCTAATTGTTTCTGTTAAAAAATAACCATGCCCTGGTAGGATACTCTTTTTGCAACACACTCCTGGGGGACAAAGACCCCACACATTACACCATACAACCTGGAAATTTTGTGTACTGGAAAAGACCCCTTCAAAAGGACTCTCTCCAGCCTTGCTGGATGAGTCCCTATCAGGTACTCTTAACTAACCACTGTGCCACCAAACTCCGGGGAGTAGACCCCTGGATCCACGTGTCACACCTAAAGAAGACACTAAACTCCAGATGAACCTGCTCACCGTCCAGCAACCTGAAGATAAAGCTCACTAGGATCTGAAGCAGATGACATCTGAGGCTGACAGCTTTTCCAAGCTATCTGGACCAGGCCTGTATACCTTATTTTCAATATTGTCTCTTACCTTGTTTTCCTCCTCCCTTCAGTTGAAGAACAAAACCCCCGTCCATATTCCCCAATCCTTTGCAAAAGAGGGAAACCTCCCTGATTGCTGCATTTGCCATCAGAAACCTCAGTCAGTCCAAGATGGGAATGGTCCTTAGGTTCACTCTATAAGTAATTTTACTGGGGTTCCAAATGCTGTTGTCTGTCCAGATTGTTCCATGGGCCCATTTTATAGAGTCAGAGGGTAAGCTCACTTAAAATTATTTCTTGCTTCAATTTGACCCAATCTTGTTATGGGAAAATAAGATCTTTTGAATGTTTGTATGAAACCTCCTGTGGAGTTGGCAACACAAGTTGGATCATTTGTAAATTTGCTGACATATCTGTTTATCTAGGTAACCTCTTGGTGTGTAACAACATAATGTCTGAGCTTTGGTTAAATAATGCTAACACCTTTATGGCCGTGAATTAATCCATAGATACTATGACTTATGTGGGGGCCTTATGTACACACCATGGTTACACCTTCACATGCGGAAGTTTTGGCAGTGGCTTTTATGCTTGAGCAACTCATCAGTTTGATACCTGGAGAATACAAGGACAGCATGCCCTTGCTGTATTCACTGTCCTATTCTCCTTACATAACCGAACAGAAGCCTTTCATTGGCTCATCCCATTAAGCCTCTATAGCTTCCGTAAGTGAGAACTTACAGGTAGTGTATGTGATTCTGGCTTTGCCTCTGTAGGTAGAGCTTTCTTTCCATGGATCAGAGTGAGCGCCAATGAACATATGAACAGGAATCCCTCTCTGATATTAGGATAGTTAGCTGACTCTGCGGCTAACACATTTTCAGCTCAGCAATGCTCACTTAACTCATTGGCCACGGTGGTTTTGGATAACCACGTACCCCATGATTACTTACTCACTGAGCAAGGAGGTGTCTGTGCAATAGCAAACACCTCTTGCTGCAGGTGCATAAATGCCTCCAGGGAATTAGAGATCCAATTATATAAAATTAAAGAGCAAGCACATTGGTTACAGCAAATTTCACTTGACAACCCACTATCTTTTGATTTATTCAGCTGGCTACCTTCTAGTATGGGCGCCTGGTTTAGAATCATCTTGCAAACTGAGTTTATTATGTTGTTTTAAATTCTGCACTGTAGGGCTTCCCTGGTGGCGCAGTGGTTGAGAGTCCGCCTGCCGATGCAGGGGACACGGGTTCGTGCCCCGGTCCGGGAAGATCCCACATGCCGCAGAGCGGCTGGGCCCGTGAGCCATGGCCGCTGAGCCTGCGCGTCCGGAGCCTGTGCTCCGAAACGGGAGAGGCCACAGCAGTGAGAGGCCCGCGTACCGCCAAAAAAAAAAAAAAAAAAAAAAAATTCTGCACTGTATACTGTGGTTAAGTTCTGTATCTATTGCTTGTCTTTTTTTTTTTTTTTTGCGGTACGCAGGCCTCTCACTGTTGTGGCCTCTCCCCTTGCGGAGCACAGGCTCTGGACGCGCAGGCTCAGCAGCCATGGCTCACGGGTCCAGTCGCTCTGTGGCATGTGGGATCATCCCGGACCGGGGCACGAACCCGTGTCCCCTGCATCGGCAGGTGGACTCTCAACCACTGTGCCACCAGGGAAGCCCTATTGCTTGTCTTAACATTTATAAAAATGACATGCCTAATAACATGATGCTAACTCAGTGCTTGGAGATAATTTCTAGCACTTAGGACATTGACTAAATATGGACTTTTGAAAGAAATGCCTGAGAGTTCTCCCTGCTACCTTTCCTTGCTAATCAAATGCAGCCTAATGAGGTTTCTGATTTGTGTACTTTCCCTCAAATGTGAGACATAACAAACAGAGAAGGGTCTTCCTGGCACTAAGGGACAAAACACTATATGCAGACATCCTGACTTTTGATCAGCAATGCTTTTGAGGAAAGATCTTGATCAAAAGGGGGAAATGTGGAATTAATTAAAGAAATCTCAGCTAAAATTGGAGTCAGAATAGGCTTTTATGGGGAGCTCTCACGCCCTGCCATGCATTATCAACTATCCAAACAGAAAGAGATGTAGGCCTACATCTCTGACAGGAAGGTTTTGCCTACTTTACTATCCACCTGGAAGAAGAAGAAAAACTTATCTCCCTCTGACGACAGCCCAGCCAATCAGAGACTGTAGCAGCCCAATCAATGAGAAGCCTCCATATTGGATTTTCAGCTTCCTCCAATGGGCATTGGTTATTACAGCCCCTCCCAACTCTACCCTTCTCCCTTTAAAAGCAAGTCCCCCTTCCTTGTTCTCTGAATTTGCCTATGGTCTACCATAGTTCACATACCATGAATTGTAATTCCTCTGGCTATTCCTGAATAAACTCACTTTTGCTGCTAAAATAACTGGCTGTTATATTACTAAAGTTAATAAAACCCAAAGGTAGAATCAGAAGTGACCCCACTTACATCACTCTTAATGACCCACTGGGCAGATTTTTTGTCTCATGTTCCTGCAGCTCTGTGTTCTGCAGGGTTTGAAGTCCTGGTCCCAAAAGAGAATATACCCTTGCCAGGAGACACAGCAAGAGACCCATTGAACTACACGTTAAGGCTGCCACCAGGACACTTTGGAGTCAGTGGGTGAAAAGGGGGGTCATCATATTGAAAGGAGTCATTGACCTTCATCAGCAGGAGGAGGTGGGAGTGCGGAAACCAGGCAACCCACCGGGGTGCCTCCTGGCTCTCCCTTGTCTCACTGTAACTGTGAACAGACATGTGCAGCCACTCCAAACTGAGAAGGGAACAATGATCAAGAATTTAGACCCTTCAGGAATGAAGTTCAATACTAACAGGTAAGACACTAACACCTGCCAAGTTGAGAACAAGGGTGTGGAGGGTTTAGAATGAAGAGTGGAGGAGGGATGAGGATGCTCAGTTGTAGTCCCAAGATCAACTGCAGCGGTGGAGGCTGTTGGCTTATCCTTCAGGGAAGAATGTTCAGTGGAACCTTGAAGGAGCTGCTTCCTGCAAATTCCAGTGCAGCCCAAGGGGTAGACTGTGGTGGTAATGAGAATGTGCCCCATGGACAACCAACAACAAGGGCATTATTAGCCAGGGCCCTGGCTGCTGGGCTCAGAAAATCATTGCCGTATTTTCACTGAGGCCACACTTCCCATGGAGTGCTGCTTATAAATGACAGAGTACTACAGGGATACTTAGGTTGGTTCCTGGGAGACCTCCAATGATGGCCGACTTTGGCTCAAGGACTCTCCAACAGCCTTGCAGAACTGCCCTTCAAATGCATATATAGTTTAGGGTGCTTCCACTAGCTATTCTTCCCTCCCTCCTCCCTCACTTGGGGTCAGACTTGCTTTGCTGCGTGACTTGGCTTTCCCAGCCTTTCTTGTCTCCCTTCTCATTTTTTTTTTCTCATACAGATGCTTTCCCGAATAGAATCCTTACATGTTCAATCCCATCTTGACATCTGCTCAGTAGTGCACTGGTAAACCAATCTCCAAAAACAAAAGAACACATTTGTAGCACTGACTGACTTCCATGGTATAACTACTCCTGCCATGGTAGACTTCTACCAGTGGTTCTTACAAAATTCCTAAATAGCTCTCATGAGCTGGTATGAGCCACTCCAATGCTTCACTTCATCTGACTCTGGGGACTGAGGGGATCTGGACCAACACCCAAAGGATGGACCTAGAGGGGAAGATGTTGTGAGTCAAGGTAGGATGAGTCAAAATTTGGGGTGGGGGGTATCTGCCGATTGCCAGCATCCGACTTCAGTAAGGTGGTATCTTCTCCATGCTTGAAAAGTCTCTGGTGTTTCTGACACTTTTTCAAACTGGGATTATAGAAATCTGACATGTGCCCCGTCCTTAATGACATGTCATCCACAGTTCTAGTCATTTGTCCCAGCTCCCCTTAATCCATTCATCCACCTGCTGTCTGACGAGCCTTCCTAAAGCAAAACTCTGACTATGTCAATGCCTCTGCTCAAAAATCTCCAACAGCTCTCTTGTCCTAGAGAGGTGTTTCTCAACTTGTGGAACACCCTCTTGGAGGATGTTAATAGGTGTTGTGAGAATCCAAGGGTAGCGTGATCAAATGAGTTTGGGCAACACTAAGTTAAACAAAATGAGTCAGGTTTCTTTACGTCAGGACTTATACGGCGTTGTAAATTGCCTATAGGGCTATGCAACATCTCCCAGACTTATTCATCTAGGGTTCCCTTCCCCTGCTTTTTTTTCCCACAGCATCTCAGGTAACTAGCCTTCTGTGGAACACACTATGGAAATGCTGGATATGCTGGCTTAGAGGACAGAAGCCAAAGTCCTTGGTCTAGCCATTGAGTCTGTGTTGTCTTGGCTTCAACAGATATTTAACCTTATTTTCCTTCCTGAACACTTTGTTCCAGGAAACTTAAACCTAACTCATTGTGCCTACCTATCGGAAGCTTCACCGCCCTTGGACATTTCATGTTCTTCCTTCTGCCTCTAATGTCCTTCTTCCTCTTCTTTACCTATTGAAATTCATCTGCCCTTTCAAGCCCAGCTCAGTGCCACCTTTTCTAGGAAGTCTCATCTGAAACATTATATTTTTAAAAATTGTGTGTGTGAGAGGGGCAAAACAGAAGTGGGGGAGTGGGAGGTACAAACTATTGGGTGTAAGATAGGCTCAAGGATGTATTGTGCAACACGGGAAATAGAGCCAATAGTTTTTAATAACTGTCAATGGAAAGTAAGCTTCAAAAATTGTATGAAATGTTTTAAAATTTTTTTTTAATTGTGGTAAAAAATTTACCATCGTAGCCATTTTTTTTTTTTTTTTTTGCGGTAAGTGGGCCTCTAACTGCTGTGGCCTCTCCCCTTGTGGAGCACGGGCTCTAGACGCGCAGGCTCAGCGGCCATGGCTCACGGGCCCAGCCGCTCTGCGGCATGTGGGATCTTCCCAGACCAGGGCATGAACCTGCGTCCCCTGCACCGGCAGGCGGACTCTCAAGCACTGCGTCATCAGGGAAGTCCCATCATAGCCATTTTTAAGTGCACAGTTCAGTGATATTAAGTATTATACATACATATTATTGTGCAACCATCACCACCATCCATCCACAGAACTCTTCATCTTGCAAAACTGAAACTCTGTACCCATTAAACAATAACCCACATTACTCCCCCCACCCCCAGGCAACCACCATTCTACTTTCGGTCTCTATGAATTTGACTACTCTGGGGCCTCATGTAAGTGGAGACATACAGTATTTGTCCTTCCGTGACTCTCTTATTTCACTTAGCATAATGTCTTCGAAGTTCATCCATGTTGTAGTATGTGTCAGAACTTTGTCCCTTTTTAAGGCTAAGTCGTATTCCATTGTAGGTATATACTGTGTTTTCTTTATCCATTCATTTGTTGATGGATTCCTGGGTTGCCTTCATGTTTTTTGGCTGTTGTGAATAATGTTGCTATGAACATGTGTGTACAAGTATGTGTTTGAGTTCTTGCTTTCAATTCTTTTGGATTTATACCCAGCAGTGGGATTGCTGGGTCTTATGGTAGTTCTGTTATTTAATTTTTGGGGGAACTGCCATACTGTGTTCCACAGTGGCTGCACTATTTTACATTCTTGAAACTACATGACCTTTTTACAGCACTCTATGTGCTTTCCATTTTGTTTTTAGCCACTTATACATAAGTTTTCTCTCTCCTGTATTATAAATTCCTAAAAGGTAAGATCCATGTCCCATTTTTCCATTTCCTCCCAGATGTCTATATTAGTGCCTTAATGTTGTGCCCACTGATGTTCGCCTCAGTGCTGTACCCCACTGGTTGTTGAAGGGCTGAATTTCTATGCACACTGACATCCTACTAACAATGCATAGGTAGTCACACAAACGGTCACATCATAATCTTTCTACTCTTCATCATGGTAAATGAAACCTCTATTAAAGCAGCGCAAAAAAAAAAAAAAAAAAAAAAAGCAGCTCTCCCCAACCTTTTTGACACCAGGGACCAGTTTCGTGGAAGACAATTTTTCCACAGACAGGGAGTGGGGGGATGGTTCAGGCGGTAATGTGAGCGATGGGGAGCCATGGGGAGCGGCAGATGAAGCTTTGCTTGCTAGCCTGCCGCTCACCTCCTGCTGTGTGGCCCAGTTCCTAACAGGCTGCAGAGCCGGTACCAGTCTGTGGCCCAGGGGTTGGGGACCCCTATATTAAAGGATCTCAAGGGAAATCAAGATATTTATTTGCACCGAGAATATTGTCCTGATGCACCCAAGTGCCTGGAAACACTGAGTGGAGATGGTGCTTTTCCACAGTGTCAGCTACTTATTACATCAGAACAAATCCACCCCATAGACAGGTTCACAAAGATGTGCTATGAACTGGTTGCGTGTAACCCTCCCAAAAATCCATATGTTGAAACCCTAACCTCCAGTGTGTTGATATTTGGAGGTGGGCCCTTTAGGATATAATTGGGTTTGGATGAAGTCCTTGGGGTGGGGCCCCCATGACGAGATTGGCACCCTTATAAAGGGATGAAGAGACCAGAGCTCTCTCTCTGCCACGTGAAGACACAGGAAGAAGGCAGCTGTCTATAGCCAAGAAGGAATTCAGGAACTCACCAGGAACCGAATTGACTAGCACCTTAATCTTAGACTTCAAGCCTCTAGAACTGTGAGAAATAAACATCTGTTGTTTAAGCCACCCAGTCTATGGTATTTGTTCTAGCAACCCAAATTGACTAAGACAGGATGCAAAACTGGAAGGCCACCAAGTAGCTCCTGATCTAGCCCCTCCAAGGTCAGGTTTGGTAGATGCTTCCCTGTTTCCATTCTCTTTCTGGCATACAGCTTCTCTGAGAAATGAAGATGTTGAAAATCTCCATCTCTCCTACCTGGGAAGGAAACAAGTTCCAATGGGCAATTTTCCCTCAACATCCTAAATCCCAATCTCCACCCAGCAGGCTCGTCTCTCTGTTTTCTTTGGGAAGAAAGACATCCACCCAGCAGGCTGGTCTTTCTGTTTCCTTCTTCATATTTCTCTCCCATGGCTACTGTCCCTCTATCCTCAGGTTAACATTTAACTTGGGGGAAAAAAATCAGCTACTTAGAATTTTGAGCAAATGTTAATCACCACCAGCCATCTTAATAATCTGCTTTTACCATTTCTCCTGAGGTGGGCAGGCTAATTTAGCTTGTCAGTGGAGGATCTGTCTGCTATTAACCTCTTCACCTCTTTGTCTTTTGCGAGTCTAGTTGCTTTTGCAGAGTTTAATTGGATTAGGGTTAGGGTCTCAGGGACTTTCAGATCTGGAACCTTTATTAGATGAGACAATGGAAAACAGGAGGTATGACGGGGAGGGCAGTAATTCAATGCCTGGCTCATAGGAGAGAATTAAATCCAGAATTAGTGAGACTTGGGGGCAGGGCCTCTCCATAGGGATTTCCTTTAGGTCCCAAATTGCTCTACGTCAAGGAACCTCTAGGAGAGGTGAGCATGGGCATTTCTGGTGCTTTTCTCCCTTTTTTGTTTTTTAGGGAGGAGACAAGACATATTGGTGCCTTGCTAGGGAGAGAGCACAGTAAGACAGAAGCAGTGTGGTGTTGTGAAAAGCACCAAATGTTATGCAGTTGGTTAAAAAAAAAAAAGGTAACAATTTATGGTCTCCATACCAGCTTCTGTCATACACTAAACTTGGGTGCTGAAGTGTGCTGGGTCCTTGTCTTGAGGGTTAGGAGAAATGGTCAGCATTTCAAACCATAGGACTCCAGAGAATGTGATGGACCCTGTGCTGAGGTTTTTTGAGGAGGGAGGATGTGGGAAGAAGATGCCAATCTGGTAGATTGGAGTCCAGAAATAAGATATTCTACCAGAACCTCCAGTACACGGGGTATGCACTGCACAACTCCAGATGCACCATTCACAGGACATTGGCAGTAATACATGTGATATTACATGACCAGTACTTATTTCTAGGCAGCTGCCCCTCCCTCCCTTCCACGGTTACCATGGGAGCTCCATGCACACATCTAACTCCCATTTGACCAATCAGGGTTTTCCATCCCTTTGGTCAAGTTGATTGGTCCAGGGGTGGGCACTTGACTTAATCTGGGCTGTGAAATGTAAGGTCTGGGAAATGCCAGTGGTCATGTTTCTTGCTGTGTGGGCCTGGGAAGCAGAGGCCAGTTCAAAGAAACAGAGAAGAATTAAATATGTGCAGAGGGGAGCAGACGCTAGAGAAGTAGAGAAGGATCTTTGAGTCCATATTTCCAGCTGTCCTTGAGTAACAACTGGATTCCATGAGATGATAACTTCCCCTTCATGTTTAAGCTGGTTCAAATTGGGCTCTGGGCTTCCCTGGTGGCGCAGCCGTTGAGAGTCCGCCTGCCGATGCAGGGGACCCGGGTTCATGCCCCAGTCCGGGAAGATCCCACATGCCGCGGAGCGGCTGGGCCCGTGAGCCATGGCTGCTGAGCCTGCGCGTCCGGAGGCTGTGCTCCGCAACGGGAGAAGCCACAACAGTGAGAGGCCCGCGTACCGCAAAAAAATAAAAAAAATTAAAAATTGGGCTTCTGTCACTTGAAATCATCAGCGTTCTGAATAACATGCTAGAGGTCAAGGTCAGGGATGTGAGAGTACTGCTGTTTTAAGTCCTTTATCAGGTTTGGAGTAGGAGCCCTCCAGAGAGCAAGCCTAGCTCTCAGGAATTAGAGGCAGGCAAGGGGTAGGAAGGGTTTCAGAGACTCACCCAAGGAGGATGGTTTGAGGATTTAAGCACAAACTGTCAGGAGACACATGATGAGCAGCCGGCATGCAGCTGACCAGGGCAACTACCTGATACTAGTCTCAGGACAGCAAAACACTACTCAGGGGGTAAAGGATCGATGCTTCCACTCCATCTGACAGACCATCCTCGGCTTTGCCAACGTAATTGTCACAGTGACAGCAAAAAGCAAATAACCTGATTTAAAAAATGAGCAAAGGACTTGAATAGATATTTTGCTAAAGAAGACATACAAATGGCCCATAAGCATTTGAAAAGCTTCTCAACATCACTAAGCTTTAGGGAAACGCAAGTCAAAACCACAATGAGATATCACTTCACATCCATCAGTATGGCTACTAAAGGCAAAACACAAAACAACCTCCCGGCTCCGAAACGAGAAAATACAGTAAGTGTTGGCAAGGATGTAGAGAAATCTAAACTCCTGTGCATTGCTGGTAGGAATGCAAAATGGTGCAGCCACTATGGAAATCAGTATGGCAGGGCCTCAAAAAATTAAAAATAGAACTCCTATGTGTTATGGACTGAATTGTGTCTTCCCCCAACCCCAGCTTTATATGTTGAAGCCCTAACTCCCAAAGTGATGGTATTTGAGATGGCAAATGGTACTTGGAAGGTGATTAGGTTTAGATGAGGGTGGGGTCATCATCATGGCCCTTATAAAACCAGACTAGAGCCCCCTCTCTGTCTCTCTCTGCCATGTGAGGACACAGCAAGAAGGCAGCCACCTGCAAGCCAGGAAGAGAGCTTTCACCAGAACTCGACCATGCTGGCACCCTGATCTTGGACTTCCGGCCTCCAGAACTGGGAGGAAATAAATTTCTGCTGTTTAAGCCAGCCAGTCCGTGGTATCTTGTTATGGCAGCCTGGGCTCACTTAGACACTATATGATCCAGCAATCCCCTCATGCAATCTGGCTTCAAACTTTCTTTCTGCTATAGTGTCATTATACCTATGCTTTGTCCTGCAAACCCTCCTCACGCCAGGGATGGTGCTGTTGCTACCATATAGGCTGCTTCCCTCACCCCCAAATTCCACCTGCCTCCTGAAGTTTCCCTAACCCTCTCACTGGAGAAGGTATGTCTTTCATTTGAACTCTTCTAGCATTTTGACTGTTGCTCTTGTATGACATGGACCACATTTGGATTTGTCATAATTATTTATGTATTTGTCTTATATTTTTCTACTGGATTCTAAGGTTATTGAGGGCAGGGAGGGAGGGGGTCCTATGTAGCCACAAATTCCTCCTGGCCGACAGCAGTGTTTGACGAACAGCAAGATTTCAATAAAAGTTGCTTGCAAATGAATCTGGAGAAGCTGAGAATATTGTAATCAACAGCACAAGAATTAGCACAGGGGTAAATTTAGGTGTCCCACTCACATCTACCTTCTGCCATATGCAGTTTGGTCTGTAAATAGGAACAAATGTCAGTCACAGGTGTGGCCACGTTAGTTCTGTCTTTCCTGCTGTACAGATGTACCAAGTTCATGTTTCCAAGAATAACCCTCCACGAAAGCCTCACTATCCTTGCTCCTTACACACATGCCCGTAGCAAAATAATCCTGGAGATTCTGAAAGCCTTCCTAGAGTTACAGTTGGGGAAAGTCAGGGAGATGTTTCTGGCAAATGGCCTCATCAGTGACTGTGAAATTGTACCTGAAGGGGCCCTGGAGCTGCTGGATGTGGGCTCATCTCACAGGCTGTGCATGGAGCAAACAATGGGTCTGGCCACCAATTTGGAGTCTGAGGGAAGAGAAGGAGCTGTTCCCTATTCCCATCTGGAGAGAGGTGGGGCCCCAAGTAAATGGCTAGTAAGTGTTTATTGAGCACTTACTATATGCCAGGCATTATGCTAAAACCTACATTGCCTGATGGGGTAGCCACTAACCACGCGTGGCTACTGAGCCCTTGAAATGTGGCTACTGCAATCGAAGAATAGGATCTTTGATTTAATTTAAGCTTTAAAACAAGTACTCTATTAGGTTATTGAAAAATATTTAAGAATGGTTGAAACTAACTTGGGTGTGTGAATTTCTTTCTTCAACTATAAATTTTATGAAATCTAATAGGAAACAAGTCTTCCTGTTGAAAATTCAGTATCTGAATTGGGTTGCATGGTAAGTGTAAGATTTTGAAGATTTAGTCTGAATAAAAGAATGTTAGACATCTCATTGATACTTTTTATATTGATTAATGTTAAAATTATAATATTGGGGGTTTTATATATATATTGGGTTAAATAGAACATATGATTAAAATCAATGTTACATGTTTCTTTTCACTTTTTAAAATGTGGCAACTACAGAGTTTTACATTTTGTACATGCTTGCTTTATATTTCTATTGAAGAGTGCTTTGCGCTCTGCTAAACATTTTAACATGCATTATTTAATTTATTCCCCAAACAACTCTATGAAGTAGATAGCATTATTATCATCACCTTTTTACAAAGGATTCTCAGAGACATTTAGCAACTTACCCAAGGTCATACACACTGTGCTATGCTCTCTCCGGGGACTAGGGGCTAGGCCTAGGCCTAGGAGGCTGTTTGTGAGTCTGGCCTTCTGCCTGGGTGCCAGAATGGCAAAGGGCCTCATATGCAGACTTTTTGATAATATATTTGAAGATGTTATACATACAGTATAGGTATAGTAACAAAAATGAAAGCAGATGTTAATCATTTAATTTCAAATTCTTAACTATAAGCACATAAAATACATCACCATTTTGGTAACCCTGCTTTGGCATTTCTTAATTTTGTAATATCCTGGAAGCCTCAAGAAATGGAAGAGATCAAATCCCTCCAGACTTCTGAAAGGCCCTGGTATCACATTAGATGATTTTCCTAGCCGCCCCAAATGCTGCCAAGGACAGTTTTTAGTCAGTAGTATGAGGAGTGATTCAGGAATTGGGTAAGGCAGGTTTATCGAAACAGGGGTGGGTACGGGCTGGTGGCGAGATCACACTCCTAACCTCTCGAGCTATGCTGTCGCTGTTGATTAATCATCCAGGCGAAGGCCGCAAGACGCTGAGGCGGAAGGGAAAGAGGGGAAACCAGGGAGAGACTCTCGACATATGCCAAGACCAAGTTTTCTAAGACGCTGGTGGGAACCCGGGAAGGCTCCGTCATGATAGGAACGTGCTGGCCTCGAGCTCACTATGTAAAGTCACAACCCACTCTGCTCCTCGCCCTGCAAGAACCTGCTCTGAGTCCTGGCTTTGTATCATTTGCAGTGTAGATGCGGCATGGGAACGGATGCCGTCAGGGTGTCAAGGAGATGACGGAACTCCGCGTAGGCAAGGGAAGACTGACTAGGGTGAGGAGAGTAAACAAAACCAGCGCAGGGATGCACCAAAGTCAAGCGCTTCACCCTGCAGGCCTACGAGGCGTGTACTTGCCCAGCTTCAAGACCGTAGAAAAAGCCCAGAGTCGGCGACAGAGGGATCAATAGTTAATGCATGGGGAAACTTACATGTCTGAAGCAAGGTCCTGGAGCGACACCCCACCGTGTGGAGCAGGACATGGCGGCAGTCTTCCCTGGGGGTGGGGTAGGGAGGTTACCAGTTATAGCGGGAACTGATGTCAGGTTGGCTCATCCGTTACCAGGGAAACCAGCAGAGGAAAATGCCCCTCCTCTCCTTGAGCTATCAAGGTGAAGATGGTTCTGATCTAAAGATTAGAACAATCACCACCTGGCGCCGGGGCAAACATGTAGGAAGGTCAGTCATGTGATTAGCGTGTAGGTTAAGCAGGTACTGGTTGAGCAGGGGGAGGTACAGAGAGCAAGAGAATAGCCATCTTGGGTGGCCTGACCGTACATTATTCAATTCCTAGGTTCACCTGGAATGCCTTTGAGTCTTCTTTGAGGTACTGTAGTGAACTGGGCTCATTGGGTCACATCGTCCAGTATTTAATCAAATAATTAAGTGTGATTCTTCATGGAACAATGAAATCAGAATTCACAATTATGCAAAGTGACATGAACGGTCTGGCTTTAAAGATGGTGGCTTTAACCTAGACTGAAAGCATTTAATATGCAAAAATCACAGGTGTCTCTGTTAAAGGCTCAGGGTGCTCCTACCAGCCTTCAAGTGGGAGAGGAAACCAAAGAGGATTCACCTGAGGTTCTTGAAACGTGTTTTCTTATTAACTGGGTCATATTGATATGTTCAGAGCCTCAGTAAATCTGGAAGGAAGGAGTGAGGATGCTATCCTCACACAAAAAAGGGGAAGTTGACATTATTCTCCCCCCTTTTGGATGCTTTTATGAGAAACTGCAACCTTTAGATTCCACTTGTTATCTAAGTGCCTCTTCTAAGATGTAAATATCTCTGGGAGAGTTGAGACTAAGAAATTCACATGTTTATGTGAGATGGTTTAACCTCACTGCTTTTCTCCTAACACCTCTTGACCATTGAGAATATAGACATTTTCAAGGGGCTGGGGGAGGAGTGTAGAAGGAAAGAGAAATTGATATTTATTTATGGCATACCCCAGTTGGGAAGACCTTGGCTGTGATGTGAATTGAGGGTGGTGAAGGGAAAGATTTGAGTGTAGGGGTTACTAGAAAGGAAAACAAGTGCTCTACAAGGAAGATAGAAGGGCTCCAAGGAGAGTTTTTTACTCTTTGAATTTATGTCTGGGACTGGGCTTGTATGTTGTCTCTCTACCGTGCGTGAACTGTTTGAAAATCAAAGTCCGCATACCTGGATGAGTTAAGCAAGACTGGGGCTAAGGGATGAACCAGAAACTTTTTTTTTTTAAACATCTTTATTGGGATATAATTGCTTTACAATGGTGTGTTAGTTTCAACCAGAAACATTTTTAAGCCCCTTCCTTGCCAATGAGCCACTCTATCTATTCTGTGTCCAAGAGGCCTTAATGCATAATTGTAGCTTTTTTTTTTTTTTGCAGCAAAAGCAGAAGGGCAGATGCTGCTAATTTAATTACAGCCAATCTGGGTGGTATTTATTGAACCTTATGTGTAAGGCACCTTCTTAACAATGTCCCAGCCTGATACAACACTTGCCCCTACATCCTCCCTAAGAAAAACCTGACCATAGGATTCCCAGGCCAGAATGAAAGCCTCCGGCCTCCTCAGCAGAAGGGGCCGGGCCTCCGGGGGGCAATGGTATGCCTCAGCCAAAGCCAGCTGCTCTGACATTTTGTTTTCTCTCCATTCAGTTCTGATGCTGACAGGAGGCAGGTTTGCTATAGAACTCTTCAAGGTAGTAAGAGCACATTAGAGCACTTAACGCATTATTTCAAAATGGGGGAAGAAAGGAAAACAGACAAAGAAGGATCTCCCTGCTGTAGCTATGATTTTTACTTTTATTTTTCTGTTTCCAGAGCACCCGTCATGGGAAGTGCTTGCTTCCATATATCAATGAACACACAAATAAAACGAGGCAAAAGAACACTTTTCCTTTCTTTCTTTTTCTTTTCTAAGGCTATTGCCCCCACTTGCGACAGCTCCACATGCTAAGGAAGTAAAGCAGAAGCTGCTTCCAGGGCATCCATGGGAGAAGAGACAAAAGCTTCCCTCTTCATCTCCGAAAAGGGTGCCTTTCCCAAAGCGCTTTTTCAACTTTCCCTCCTTGAAATATGAAATGACGCGGTCCAAGCACTCCGTGTGAATCGACGGTGTTATACATGTGTGCTAGCTCTCCGATCGGCCCTGGCTGGGCTTCTGGGGAGGGGAGGGAGGAGGGGGGGGGAACTCGAGGCTGAGGCCCCACGCTTTCTTCTGATTGAAAAGTGCCGCTCCAAAAATGGCTCCAGAGAAAGCAAGCCCAGAGGTGGTGAAGAGGGAGGAAAAACTTAAATTCTCTTTTTTAAGAAGTGGGAATTATTTACTTCAACTGAAAAGGAAAAAATCTCCCTCAAAAGGGGGGGAAAAAAAGCCTGAAAGTAACCACTCCACTCCCCCGGCCCCAACTGGGCTAAGTGCTGGGACAAACAAACAAAATGACTGATGTGCCCAGTAAATCATCTTGGATGGGGGAAGGGTTTGAATAGAGGCAAGGAAAAAAAGCAGAAGCCAGGCCTAGTGTTTGCTGATTCCAGCAGAGACAGTAAGCAGCAAGGGGCCCGGGCTATGGGATACATAATTGGCTAACGAATAATAAAGCCAGAATTGGATATTAACAGCAATTAGTTTCTGTAGAGGCACTGGGGAAAAAAGCTGTAGAAAACCCCTTTGAGCCTTAACCGAAGCCACGTGAAATTAAACCAGTGTCTCAATTAAATGGGAATAAATATTGCCACATCAATCTGGGTATGTGTGAGGGGCTGCAGGGAAGCCCCCCTGTGATGTCCAGGTGCACCTTCCCGCGTGTCACAAGCTTTCCGAGGCACGACCTTTGTCAGGCACCTTCTGCTCCTGACCTGTGTGTGTGGCCTCTGGAGGCTAACCGGCCCCTTTCCTTGGGCACGTGACCTTGAGACAAGTGCTCTGAAGGTTATTTCAGGGCACTGGCCTGTTAATCCAGGGGAGGCTTGCATCAATAACTCTGCACCCTGGTGGGCCCAGCAGCCAGGGATAGGAAGAGTTTAGTTCTTTTTAAAACAGAAACCAGGTCCAGTGGACAGAAGGGCCCTATCTCCTTCGGCCTAGGACGGGGGGTGGGGGTTGGGGCTGGGATTTGGAGGTTCAGGGAGCCAGAAAGAGCAAGTCAGGCCGGCTTCTCAGCGGCTCGGTCCCCTCTGGCGTAGGATCTGGAACCAGCGCTAAGTCTGAAGGAGAAATGTGTCGTTTTCCTTCTGGGTTGAGGATTCCGCTGTTGTTTTGGCTTCTTTAGAGTGTGTGTGGGAGTGGGGAAGGAGGGCGTTTGGGGATGGGAAGGAAGGTATCTGGGGAGGGCAAGGACGTCGCTGGGGGTGGTGAATCGCTGGGTCCTGGGGGGAGAAGCCCAAGCCATGAGTGGAGGATGGAGGAGGCTGGTAGGAGTAAAGGGGAGTCAGGGAGGATGCAGTGAGGTGGAAAATGTCCCCCCCTCAAAAAAAACCCAAAACAACAAAACCCTCGCGAAGGGCTTTCACCCTTGCGCTCTGCTGGTGGGAAGTAAAGGGGGTGCTAAGAAGTGACTTTCCTGCCGGGTCCTCTCCCACCCTCCTCCCACCCTCCTCCCATGTACCTTACGGGCCGCGCCCGTCTGCCGCTCTTTCTGGCTCAGTCCGAGACTTTCCAGAGTGTGGGATGAGGTTGTCGGGGCCGCAGGGCCGGGACTGGACGGGAAGGAGGCCCAGATGAGGATGAGGGGAGAGGGACCGAGGCGGGGGCAACTGGCGGTCCCGGCGCAAAGGCCAGGCCGCGAAGTGCTGGGGAGCTGGGAGGAGAGGATGCTTCACCTACCAAGGCCTTCGGTTTGCCACGTCCCATTCTTCGAAGTTGAATATGTACCCCCGCCCTGACCCGCGCCCCATTCCTACCCCGGACTCCGTAATCATCTCTGCGGACCGTCGTGTGCCCATCTGTGAAACTGGGGGAGCGGAGGTGCGTGGAAAAGGTAGCCTCTCTGGGGACTGTCCCTCCCGTTGGTGGCCCTGTGCCGAGGGTGCCCTGTCCTCTCCGCGTCTACACGCACCTTGGATCAGTCGGAAGCTTCGGGAAATGAGGGTTGACCTAGGTCTTTGGGGCCCCAAGTTTCTTGGTTCGGGCAAGAAGAGAGAAAAAAAAAATCACAGCGGGGAAAACAGGAGCAAAAAAAGAAAAGCAAAAGGAAAGCAGTCCTGTTCGTCTTCGCTTTGCTCGATTTAGGTGTCATGGGCGCATGAGGAGGAAAAGAGAAAAGAGCAAGCCTCCTGCGCGTTGGAAAGCGGGTCACTGGGAGCCCCGGGGCGCGGGGCCGCGGGCCGGATGGGCGGCAAGGCCTAGCCCGGCGCCCAGGCAGCAGAGCCGGCCGCCTGGGAGCACCCGCTGGCCGGCTGCTCCCTGCGAAGAACCGCCTTGAGAACGTTGCACCAAGCAGCACATGGAACTTCCAGCGAAAATACTCCCTCCTAGGTCCTAGGTCTCTATATTTGTGTATGTTTAAGAAATAATTAGATTGGCTTTTAATTTAAAATAAACCTCCCTCCCCGCTTTAATTTGGAGAAAGTCCCCAGTGATCCTGGAGGTTTATTTGCGGGGTGTGTGTGTGTGTGTGTGTGTGTATGCAAACCATGACCCAGGTCCTCATTTCTCGGGTAACATTTCCATTTTAAGACAAAAGAAAGAAGGATTAGAAAATGAAAAGGTGACTCTATTGAGAGTTGCTGACACTTCATTTCTGACCTGGAACATTCCTTGCTCTCAATAATACCTGCTTTTTTTTTGTTTTCCGAGGCCATCTGAATTGGATGCAGCTCTCTCCAGGGCCCCAGCAGTCCCCATACGGTGGCCCAGAGCAAGCACACGTGGACCGGAATGCATCCCATTTGAAGTCTTTTTCTTGTCCTACGTCTACACTGGAGATGCAATTAAGTATTAAATGTTTTTTGTTGTTGTTGCTGTTATTGTTTTTTAAACTGAAGTCAAATTGAGTAAGACTTGGCAAAAACACCCAAATAAAAGAACTCTAGATGGGACTTGGAAGAAAAAACATCTTTATTAGGTATTATAATTCCCATAATTGTTATTGACAGTAATCAGGCAAGCCTCAAACACAAACCACCAGTACAACCCTCAGTGTTGACTCACTAAACCCACCCACAGACTAGATGAGGAAGGGTGGTTCCATCTGTCCTGGGGAGAATGCTTTGCAGCTGCCCCCAAAGGACTCCATTCTAAGATTGGAACAAGGGGTGGGGGAATTATGTAAGTTCAGTAGAGGGAAAGAGAAAATTATTTCCCTGCGGAGATAGTACAGGTGGATGGATGTTTTGTATGTGCGGTTAAATGCCTTCCTATAAACACTAGCAGTGGATATGATCGTGCAAGAAAATCTATGTATATATGTGTATATGGGCATATGCCCGCTGAGAAATTACCCCTCCCCCTCAATCTTTATTTCTTGGGTTAAGGCTCCTCATGCACCCACAAAAACTGTCCCCCCTCCCCACCCCGCTGGGGAAAGGAATGTAGAGGCCATACAAGAATTTACCTTTGCCTCTGTTAAAGGATCAGTTTCTTTTCCGCTTAAACAGAGATCTGGGCCTGGGCCATCTCTGGCAGGGGAAAGAAGAATATTACCAAGTTTTCCTTTGATACGTTTCTAAATCCATCTTAAAGTAGCTGGTGCTGTCACCTTGAGAAACCTATGAGCTCCCATCACCATGAGGACCATAATGATGGTGGTATGTGTGAACCAACGGGGGTCTTCATAGCATATTCGGTCAGCAAACTGTACCCAAACATGTCCTACATTTAAAAAATTCATATCGTTTTTCCTTCATTTAAGCCACAGCTTGTAATTAGAGGGGCTCAGATAGAGAGGTAGGGGTGAAGATGATGTTGAGGGTTAAAGAAATGCCTTGAAAGAGCAGAAATCATCAGGTTTCTTACATAAATACCGCTGGGCAGAAATAGGCCCCTAATAGAGCAGAAGGTAAGAAGCTAGGACTGATCTTCACCTTATACCTATATTTGGTGAACACAAAAGGGGCCTTGAAATTACCCAGGGGTCAGAGTGGTGCATTCATCGGTGCCATTTTCAGCCATTAAAGCCCCCCTTAAAACCACATTTCATAATGAGACCTGGTGAACACTGGAAAAGCCCCGGCAAACCCAGAACACTCCCACACACATTAGAGCTTTCTGGAACAAGAGTTTATATAAGTAATAAAATAAGAAAATACGCCCTTCCCATCCTAATCATTGGCAGCAGGAACCTGGCAGGCCTCGTCCATGGTGCCTGCGGTTTAAACTCTCAGGGAGAAGCGTGTTAGGTTTCCACCTCAAAGGGGCGTTACTTGGGGAGGCATCTGGAGATTGTACTGGCGGCAGGCACATCAGCGAAGGGCACAGTCACGTCTGATGGAATTACGGGGAAGCAATTACGGAGATGAGGCTCATTAATGTGGACAACTGTGGGGTCGAGGGTTGGTCATCGGAGGCTTAAGTCAGGCCCCAAAGCACTGTAAGAGCAGCGCTCAGAGGAGGGGCGGGGGAGGGCCAAGGAGGGACCATTTAGAGGGAGGACTGTTTTGAAGGCAGTGGCTGCCGGTCCCTCTTAGGACAACCCTGGCTAAGGCTAAGGGGTGAGAGAAGCTGCTATCTCTTCTGTCGTCCAGCCAGGCTTGCCTTCTGGGATGTGAAGAAGAGCCCTGCGCCTGCAGTTTGCACGATGTGAACTGCATCCTTCTCTCTGCAGGGGTGAGTAGGTTCTGGCACATTTCTGCTAGACTCAGAGAAGGTTCTGGGAGTGTCTGGAATGGGGCACAGCACACTTAACCTCACCTGACTCCAGACACCCCCTTAGGAAGGCAAAGGAAGAACTCAAGATATAATAATTACACAATGATCGGCACATAGTAGGTACTCAGTAAATATATGGGAGGAGATGAGGCTAGGTATCCATGAATACTAATTTATTTAGTGGGCTATACTGAGGCTTTGGAGAAGAAAGAGCGCCTCAGTAAGCTTCAGCTGAGACTCTTTTAGGCCTTGATTACTCTGTCAGGAACCAAACTCAAATTGTAAGCATCCCTTATGGCCTTGGTCTTGCAAAGACGGGCCTCTGCCAGGGTCAGGGAAAGGGATGCAGCAGCCTTCCTGGGTGGGAAGTTCCAGTTCTTGGCCTCCTTTCTCTGCAGGGACCTGCCCCTCCTCCATTTTCTCCACCTGGAAATTAATGAGTTTAGGTCTCTCCACTGCAGCTCAGGGTCGGGGGTGGGCCGTGACTGTGGAGCGCAGGGGGATCTCAAGGACCAGCTGCTGCACTAGGTCTGCGGATGGGGAGGAAAGCTGATTTGGGTAGCAGGTTCTTCAGGATGAGGGAGGGTTAACCCTTACCATTCCCTGAATGGCCTCTTTCAAAAACAGTCTTTCCTCAGACCCCCACCTGTGCACATTCTGTTTTTCCTTCTGTTCAGATTTTAAAAAGGAACGCACCGCCTCCACCCCCTCGGGTCCATGTAGGTTACTGCACCTCTCCCCTCCTCGGCATCTCCTGGATCTCTGCCTGAAACTGCGATTACAGCCGCCAGAAAGAAGTGAGTTTCTCCGGAGAGCCCTGGCCATACTTTCAGCTCTGATGGAGCTTGTGGTGAATGGCCCAGGAGTTTGGTGCTTCTTCCCCCTGTATCTCAATGACTTCCTTCGGCTTGTCAGGTGCCCACAGCGCTACAGCAAAGAGGGACAAACACCTCCCTCCTCCCTTCCTACTGGCTGCCCTCCCCCCACCCCCCAACCGACAACAGAACCCAATATATCTGCAGTCCCAGCCCTGACACAGTCTGCCGGTCTTCTGGATGCCAGATTATTTGTTTAAAGGGTAAACCAAAAGCTAAGACCAGAGCAAAAACACAGCCACGAAGAAAGGTGTCGTCCCGCATACAAGGCACCCCGAGCCCAGAGAAAAATCTGCACACGGAAGCACTCCGCAATGCGCTCACAGCAACTGCCTCCCCGCTCCACACTCCCCCCACCCCCAATCTGGGCTTGCACAGATCTGTGTTTCTGTTACAGAATCAGCTTCTGTTTCTCTCTGAGTCTGTTTGCATCTCTAAGCCCCTGTCTGTCACAAGCCACACGCCTCCCCAGCCCAAAGGCTCCGGTTGGGGCAGCCCAGCCGGCGAGAGCCCGCGACCCCTCCCGCCTGAAGCCGCAGCGCTGAGCTCTGCGGAGGGCAACTCGGCTCTGTGGCTCCTTCCTCGGAGGGCCCTCCCGGACCGACGGTGCACAGCCAGCCCCATTCTTGGCATTCACCGCGTGCCTTAATTGTATGGACATTTAAATCAAGGTCCGCTGTGAACACGGAGAGAGAGGCCTTTCTCCTGAGGAAGGAAAGGAGGAAGGAAGGAAAGGTGGAAGAAAGGAAGGGGGATGGGGAGAAGATGGAATGAGAAAACAAGGAAAAACAAGTAAAAAGCGGCGCGTGTGCGTGCGCACTGACAGCGGGGACACGCTTGGGGGTGGGGAAGCGCAGGGAGAAAAGGACCACAGCATCCTCCCTACCGCAGCTCTCCGGATCACACAGACAATGAGATAACAGCGACGTCTTCCAAAGGCTCTTTGTTCTCCCCCATCCTTTCGGATCCAGGCTTTTTCCTGCAAAGCGGAGGGGGTGGTGGGTTGCGGGATGTGGGTGGAAGTGGGAAACGGAGGGGTGCCTCCCCCGTGTTAATTACCCCGACTCCCCTGGCCCCTTCCGCCAGCCTTGCCTCCCCTGCAAGCCCAGACAATGACAAAAACAAAACAAAACAAAACAAAAAACACCACCAACCCCACCTCGCCCCAGCGCAGCAGATCCTACCCACCGACCTCGCCCTCAGCTTTGCCCAGGAAACTGAGGGGGGCCAGGAGGGGGAAGACGAGGGCAAGGAACGAGCAGGGCAGCAGGAGCTCTGCAGCGGCTGCCAGGGCAGGGCAGGGCGCGCGGCCGCAGCCTTTACCTCGCTCGCTGAGTCCAGGAGCAGCCGGGCCGGGCGTGCCGCAGGGGCTAGCTGCCGGGGTCCGGGGCCAGGATCTGGGGAATCAGCCTTCCGGAACTCGGCTGCTGCAGTCCTCTCGCTCAGGTCCCAAGTGGTGGAGGGGAAAAAGAAAAAGGGGGGGGGGGGAGGATAAAAACACCCATAAGACCGAGGCCCATCTGGCCCCTCATCAGCTTTGTCAAGTCTTGCATACGCTAAAATGCTAATGACCTAGATAGCTCATGCAAAATGCAGCAGGGAGGGAGGGAGCGAGGGAGGTAGGAGGGAGGAAGAGAGTGAAGGGGGGGGCATAGAGAGGGAGGAGGAGATGGAGGGGAGGGGGAGGGAGGGAGGGAGGGAGGGGGAGAGACGGAGGGGGGGGGGGAGAGAGAGAGAATATCTATGTCTTCGAAACACCCCTACCACTCTCCCCACCCCACCCCAAACTGTCAACGGGCTTTACCAGGTGAAGGGTGGGCACAGATTTAAAAGTCACTCTTGCCTAATGTGCTGGATCCCTGGGTTTCTCCCCCACCCCCGGAAAAATAGGGGGAGAGGGCCAGAGAATGAGAGTCCCCAAAACCAAAGGGATAATAAGACATTATTTTCAGCCCCTTCCCTCCATGCCCTCCTCTACCTCTCCACTCTGTTTACACACAAATCCAGACGCCTCCTTAAGTGTGTACATGGACATATCAATTTTTCATCAATTCCTCAGAGCTCCTATCAACAGACATCAGTATGCTCATCCCCAGCAAAACCCATCCTGTGAACCCAAAGGGGTGTTAAAACAGACCCTTTCTTTTCACCCTCGTCCTCCAGCTGGCCCATCCCCACTCACGTCCCCCTCCCACCACTATTCCCTTAGCCCTCCAGGCATCATCTCCAGCTTCTACTCTTTTCTAAGCCTTCTGCTCCCCAGTCTCCTCTCCAACACCCGGATCTCCAGAGGGTGAGGCAGGTAGCAGGAAAGCCAAGTTGAGTCTACCTGATCTCCCACGATTCTGCTCCCATTCCCAGAAAACAGACAAACAAGCAAGCGCAACTCCTCCCCAACAATGACACAGTCCAAGCACACCAAAAGGATAAATAAAATTCAATTCGAATACCCTCAGAGGTCCGCACGCCGGGCGGGTCCCCTACCGCACGGGAGATCACTCGTATTCCCGAGCCAACGCTCCCGCGCATCCCTTCTGGCGAAACCCAAAGTGCTTTGTCCGGGGGGTGGTCTATTCAGGGTCTTCTTCTCTCTGTTCTTCTTTTTAAGAGACTGGTCGCAGTCCGCAGCGTTCCCAAGAAAGGCAGTAGATCTACTGGAATAAAAGGGATCAAGATAATGTACAGGCAGAAGAATGAGGGAGGGATACGGAGAGGCAAAGGAAGTCCGCATCTAGGGAGCGGCCGCCGGGGCCCAGCCCGAGTGGCTGCCTTCGCTGGGGAAGGGGCGGGCGGAGAGAAGGCGCTGGTGGTCGCTCCCCTTGGCAGGAGGAAATGATAACCATGATAAGAAGCGTCATGGTGATGATCATGAGCATGATAAAAAAAATTCAGAATCTCCCTTCGGTGAGCCAGAGCATGCGTGCAGGAGGGACTGCACTGCTGGCGGCGGCGGCGGCGGCGGCCGGGGGGAAGGAGCGGAGAGCAGAGCAGGAGGCAAAGGTTGCAGCGGCAGCACCCTCAGATGAATAATAATAACGCGCAGCGCAAGTTGCGGTTTAGCCTGGAAATCCAGCCCTCCGCGTGAACTCACGTCGAGGGCGGATTGCAGGGGATGGGGAAGAAGGGGCGGGGGGACGGAGGAGGAGGGAGGGGCAGCAGGGGAGAGAGGAAGGCAGAGAGGGACAGAGAAAATTTGGAGCCTTTTAATTTATCTTACCAAGCCCCAATCTCGCTCGCCATCCTGTTCGGGTGAGGTCCTTTTGAAAAATTATTTTTCCTTTAACGGATTATTCAGCTAAAAGAAGCCACATCTGCTGACTGTACCGAAAACAAGAGGATTAGAAACCGGTCCACAGAGCCGGGCCCGCAGCCCCCCGCCCCCTCTCTGCACCAGCACACGTCATTCTCACTGCCCCCGGGTACCTCCCTCTCCTGCTTGCTTGGGGAGAGCTGCGCCAAGGAAAATGCGGATTTGGGGAAAGTGACAAGTGGGAGCGCTCGGAAGGGCGGGAAAACCAAGGCGGGAGGTGGCGATTCGCACCCGCACATTCACACGCGCTTCCGTTTATCCGTTTCTATCCTGGGAGAAGGGGGCGCTTTCACCGTGCCCACACGCGCGGCACCTGCAGTGGTCAGTGCCCTCCCTCCTTGACGTAACCCGCACCGGTCCCGGGACGACTCCGATCAGCGGCCCGGGCCAGCAAACCCACACCTGGTCCTCCGCCCCGCTACCCTTCCTCCGCTTCCTACCCAGAGGGTGGTGCACCCCCTGTCTCTCCTGCTTTGGCAAATGGAGTGGGGGGTGCTTAGGGCACCGCACGTCCTCTGCTTCTAACCCCAGGCCGGAGGCGCGGGACGAGGGTTTCCGCGGGACGCGGCTCGGGCGAGGCCCGGGGCGGGGTGGCTGGGGGGCTGCGGCGGAGGCGGTTGACATCACTGCGGAGAGCGCGCGGCTCTCCCGCCGCTGCGGCGACCGGAGGGCCTTTGCGCCTCGGCCCCCCTCCTCTTTCCCCGAGCCGGAGCCTCTGCGTCAGGGCAGGACGGCGGCGGGGCGCGGGGGGAGAGGGGTTGTCGTGAGCCACGGGGTGCGGGGAGGTAGTCCCATCCCCCGCCCCCCTGCAGTCAAGGTGAACGTGAAGGAGAGCCGGCGCGCGTGCCCGCGCCTCTGGGTACGTGCGCGCGCCCCTCCTGGCTCCCGGCCTCGCTGCCCGCGGCGCCCTCCCGCCCGCCCGCGCCGCGCCGCCCGCGCCGCGCCGCCGGGGCCAGATGGACGCCCGAGATTAGAGCGCACACAAGTGCGTCTCCACGTCCGGCCGCCACCCGTCCCACGAACGTTTAGACTCACTTCGGGAGGCGCCTTTTGTTGTGCTGGTGTGAGCCCCGTGTGGTGTTTTTCCGGGAGCGCGGGGTTAGCTTGGCCTTAAGGAAGGACTCAGAATGAATAATCTGCCCATTAGAACAAAACCCCCAGACACTCCCCGCCCCGACCCCCCAACACAAACCCAGCGCCAGCAAGGAGAAATCTTCGGTCTTTCCCGGGAGCCGGTTCAGCAGCCGCGGGAGTCAACCCTCACCCCGGCGATGTCCGCACACGCAGGGCCCATCTGATTCCCCTACTCAGGCTTTTCTTCTTTGATGACTTAAAGAAAAAAGAAAGAAAGAAAGAAAGAAATAGAGAAAGAAAAGAGAAAGAAAAGAGAAAGAAAAATCTAAGCGTTCCTTAGGCAGCGCTGGATTCAGAGCAACGAGCGATGGGTAGAAAGAACAAGCCCCTGACAGCTACAAGCAGCTCCGCAAATCAGATGGCCCGCGCGCGGCGGCCGGGAGCCGTCCTGCGGGGTCGTCGCAGATGCGCGCCCACCGTGCGGGAACCGGCCCAAGGAACGGTGACCCTGGGCTCGGCCCTGCTCGCTCCCAAGGCCATTTCGGTTCTTGTTAATTATTGGGTGTTTGCCCCATTAAAAGAAGAATAGCAATCACACAACCTCTTAGCACTGGGTTTTTGCTCCCAACAATGTACCACGAGAAGCTTAAAAATAAGCAGTTTTTGTAAATTCCAAGAAGCGGAAAGCTTCGCTTTAGATTGAGAGAGAGACAGACAGGGAGAGATAGAGAGAGGAGAGGAAAAGAATATAAAACATCCCTGCAGTAGATTTTTAATTTCTGACGACTGTAGTTTGTCTTTCCAAGATCCCCGGAAAGGGATCTCTTTCCGGGGAAAACTTACCATTCTGATAACGTTGCTCTTAAAACTACAATACTTTTCTGGTGGAAAAACTATATTGGCGGTCGCTTGGCTCAAGACTGCCACCATTTTGATAAGGGTTTTAGATTCAGGACTATGTGTTTCCTATTCACTAAGGACTCCTTAAGCAAGCAGTCCCTGAACACCTTCTACGTGGAGGCATGGGGCTGCGACTGGAGCTCTAGGTTGCTTGACTGAAGGGCAGCAGGACACAGCGCTGCTGCCCTTTCCTTGGTTTTTCTTAAAGACCTGGTTTTGTTTTACTTGAGGACGGTTTCAGTGCGGTCCTCCTGCGCCGCCGCTGCAATGCAGGATATCTGCTCTCTCATCTTGCGGCATGGGGGGAGGGGAGCAGAGAGAAGGTTTTGTAACAGGCTCTGCAGGCCTGAGTAGGAACGCCTTAAATGATGAGCCCCGGGTTTAAACAGAAAAGAAAAGGAGAGAAAAGAAAAAAAAAGCAGCTGATGTTGAATTAATCGTTAGAGCATACCCCTGGGGTTTTCTCCAACGAGGGGGTCACGAGTCCTTTCCCCTCCCCCAGTCACAGATTTCATATCTGCTTTTAAACACTCTGATCAGATGCTGGGACATTTGTGATGGCTTCTTAAAACCTAAACCCTTGGGCTTAAGAGCTGTCTATACTCCTGAACAAACTCACCCCAAATACTAACACGTTAAGAAATTACATTGTAAAACCTCCCCAAATCCGATTGACTGGGCTGCTTGGGGCCCATATGGCTGGACAGCTGTGCTGCTCCACGTGAAAAGACACCACTGCCCCTCGGATGGTATAAAGCAGGGGTTCCCCAGAGAGCTCAGACATGACCTAAGTATTAGCTTAGCCTGGGGTGAAGACTGAGTTAAATCTCTCTCTTCTTGGAGGTTAAAATAAAGACAACAACAAAAATCACAAGAGGTGCACTTTTGAATTCACTGTACATTGCATGCCTCCCGCTGGTCCCACCAAAGGAAGGGAAGAAGACCAGAGAAACAAACCCTCTCCACCTTACCACAAGCATGACGTTAGGCAAACTGAAGACACGGGAGACTGGAAAGAAATATATTATTTGCCAAGCATACCATGTGTTGGTGACATTTGTGGTTCCCTGTTCAGAGAAGCAGGGTTCTGACCTCAGCCGATACCTCAGTGTTAGCCATAAAGAACAGTCATCAGAGCGCAATTTCCATGGTGAGAAGATGAAACCGTGCTTTAAAAAGGAAAGCCCATTATGAAATGCAGCCGGATTTAATTTTTAATATGATGGCAGATCCTCTAACGCGTTCTTTGCTGGTGTTTGCATTCAGGAGGAATGATTCATCCTGTGGCAGAAGTCAAAATAACACTCTGCAGTACTTTGAAATGGGCTCCTCGCTTTTAAAGGTGTCCTGAAATAGAATATTCTATAACCTTCAAGTTGTGGCTGGAGAAACTGAATACAAAACTCGGTCCCTACTGAAGTGTTCAGGCTAGATAAGAAACAGGCCTGTTCTTACTTCTCTGTGTGTGCATTTACATGCCGAGTCCTCCAGACTCCTACTTCTCTTCAGGCCTTAAATATTTTAAAATAAGAAAGAGGGGAAAAAAAAAACCCAACAAAAAAACCCTCACAAATCAACCTGGAGAGTGAAAAGGGGGGAAAAAACATACTGGTTAGAGGATTAGATTCATAAGCTCTGAGTCCAAAGTCAGTTAACATTGTTTTGGAGAAATTATTTCAATAGTGAATCTACATCCTTTGAAAGCTTTACATAGATTTAGCAGATACTGAAGTGTTCCTTTACTGTCACTTCACATCTTTGGCAATAGCGACAGAGAGTTCTGCAGTGACTGTGGCTTTAAAAAAATAAAGCAATTTTGGAGACATTATTTGAATGGCATAACCAATGAGGGAACCCTGGAGATCATTTGGTTTCCTTCTTACTCGAAAAGAAGAGGAAAACAAGGCCTAGAGAGAAGGAAAAATTGCTTCTACATATCATGTGGATGGTTTGTAGCAAATTCAGTGGTAAAGTTAAGAACAAAACCCATTCATTTTTTTGCCTGTATGTTTTTCTCGTATCATATTTGAACTTTAGGTTTTCTTATGATTTTGAAAGTAAAAGCCCACCTACCCTAGCAAGTCCATTTAGTGTGTAGCTTGGATTTAATTTTGAAATGCAAGTTTTTCTATTTAGATTTCTCTAGTTTTAGGGATATTTCAGAACAAATTTAGGAAAATACACACTGCCAACCTCTTGTGGCTCCGGAAGGATAGAACAAAAGCTACACAAAAGTTTCTGAGCCTTTGGTCGAGTGAATTAAGTGCTACAACATGCCTAGAAGATAATCACATGAAAGCCAGAGCTGGAGGTTTTGAGGAAGGACCCCCAGGACAGAGGTCTGGCAAACAGCATCCTTTCATAATCATTTTGGGGATGAGGCACGTGGCAGGAGTCTCTGACACAGATCCAGTTTATCAGGTGGCAGTTACAAAGTCAATTTGTTTTGTTTCTGCATTATTTAATAAATTATTCATATTGCCCAAAAAAGGAATCTTGGGGAAAAAAGAAACCCCAAAAGTAAAATAAACTGTGGCATGATGAATATGACTTCTATGACCTTGGGCAAGTTAGTCACTATCACACAGGACATGAAACCTCTTCTTCAACAGGAGATGCTTGGAGTAGTTGATTTCTAAAGTCCCTTTCAACACAAAGAGTGTATGATTCTGTTGTTTAAAAAAAAGAAAATCCGCATGTTCCTGAGTCTGGAAGATACTGTCTTCCTTCTAAGATCTACCTGGCAAATACTGTTCAGGGCCTGAAAAGTTGAACACAGAAAGCTTCAAGAAGTGTTGTGTGTGTATTTCAATGACATTCACCTGAAAGTACAACCCTCTTTATTCTTGATGACTCTCTGGGTCAGGAGGTCCCTATATCAGGTGAAAGCATTTTTCTATCGCACTTAGAATCCCTCAGCACAGTGGAACTGTCTGCCCCTTCTGCCTTCACAGAAGCAGATCCAAGCTGAGCCCTGTAGCAGATTTAAAAGCCCTCCCCTTTAGCTCCATCCTGACCTAGATTGTAGGAAGAAGACTAATGATTCATTTGCAATGCTTATGATGGGCATCTACGGCAGGGTCCTCCCTCCCCCTTGTTCAGAAAGAAACCCTTGTTACCCTTACCGTCTGATATTACCACAAGTAAATATTTTTGTTTAAATTGCTACATAGGGCATGAGGCTATTTCCTAATGAATTACCTGCCCCAGGGAGATCTATAACTTCCCAGTGCTTCAGGCAATTTTTAACATGTGTCAGATTGTGTTTGCATTGGAGAATTTGGACCGTTTTTTTGTTTTTTTATTTGGTGCGGGCAAACTATCCGGTGTTTCTTTCCGTCTTTATGCAGAGATACACAATTCAACATACCTTTACAAAGAGAAAAGCCTTGTTTGTGTTTAAGAGTCTGACGGGAGCACGCAAACAGCGTTCTTACACGTAAAGGATCAGATCATGGAGAGGAAAAAATGTTGGTACTCATAGGTTGGATACTGTTTTAACGCAAACTGGACAAGGCTTTCTTTGAGTTTCATTTAGAGGCAGCTACCCTGTACTATAAGTTATGAAACCAGTGTGTTACCCTTGGAAAAATGGTCCTGACTAATAAATAATGAGATGCCAATTGGTGTGTTCATTACATATACAGATTTGAAGCAGAATTAGTAGAAATTACTGAAATGGAAATCTTGTCAATCACAAATGAGACAGCTGACAAGTCAGAGCAAAAAAAAAAAAAAAACCCAAATGTGATTCATATCTTGTAGGATTCTGTCTGAGGATGATTTAAATAAATTTGGACATTAGGTGGTGATAAGACGAAAATGAAACATAGCATCCAGTTGGGCAAAAAAAAGGAAAGGGGAGAACGAGGGGGTCGCTTGTTTGTAATGACTGAATGAAGAGATGAAATCTAGAATATTTATTTCCCAGTAGCCGACACTCAGGAGACATTCCACTATTTTTTATAAAATAAAATCAGTGTCCCTTCTGTGTTGAGCAGCATCAAACAGATTATCTGCATATATAACTCTGCTGGGAGGCCACAGAATCGTCAGCTAGAAGTGCAGTGCAAAGTCGGTTTACTTCCCATCTTTAATTTCCAAATGTGGTAAACAGGCATTTAAAAACACTGTATGTAAAACAAAGAGCCACTGCATACCAGGCAGCTACGAGCCAGGCACAGCGCTGTTCAGGTGTTTTCCTTATATGATCTAAATCTCACAGCCTTACTAACTCCATATTAAAAGGAGAGGCGACTGCTTCCCCGAGTGGTTAAACGACTTTCTAAAGTGCATAAGCTGGAACTGGAATCCAGTTATGACCGGTCTCAAAGACTCCGTGCCGCAGGCTTCCCAAAAGAAACAAGAACAACGTTATATAATGTAAAGTTGCTATAAAAGAATAAAAAATGGTAAGCGTTTGTCTTGCCTCCTGTACCAAGTTGAAGCGAGCAGTGTGAGACTGACAGAGCAGATGAGAAACGCCACTCAAGATAATTTTGCCTGCTAAACTCTGTAGTACACTATGCAAATATGATTGCAAAAGTGGAACGTTATCAACACTTTAATGCAAGATATCTTTCAAAGATGATACTTAGAGTAATCAACATAAACTTAGTATACTGTATCCTAAATAATAAAAATGTTGGCTTGCATCATTCTGACATCTTAGTACAACCTAGACAGCCTATCTGGATGATATGTAGTGATAATAACATTCTACATTCAAACAGCATCTTAACAGTCACAGCGTTTTGTCACCTGGGCTGGGGTGGGGGAGGGGAGCCGGAAAACAGAGAAGGACTTAGGGGCTCCTTTGGGGGCAGAGTGCCCGGGGAAATTCTTGGGATGGAGGAGGGTAAATCAACGTGAACAGACTTCCATTTGGTCCTGGTAGGTCTCCTGCTTCCTGTCTCCCCCAAGGCAGGACTGATAAGTAAGACCCCTGCTCAGCAGACATGTTTCCTGTTTTCGGTGCATGATTAGATACCCTGAGCTGGTCCTAAGCAGCAACAACAAAAACAAAATAAGGAAAAAAGAAAAAAAGAAGAAAGAGAAAGGAAGAAAAAAAAAAAGCCACATGGGAGGGAAGAGAAAAAAATGATGGGAATCGAGTTTTTATGGGATTTGTTTCTCTGTTTAATATACATATTTAAATTACTGAGCTGCCCCAGGACAGGAAACGATGGCATTTTATTACAAATTCCTCAGCTTGTCATATGTCAACAACCACAATATCACCAAGAGTTCCCTGTCTGGTAGAGAAGCTTAGCAAGCTCGCAGAATGCTGCCTGCGCGGGGTGGGCTACTGGCCTGGGAGCCAGGAGGCCTGGCTTCTAGTTCTGGGTTTGCTGCAGTGACCTTGGACAAGGCCCTTTCCCCATGGAGGGTGCAGGGGTTGGACCCAGAGCTCCAACTTTCCTTTGTTCTGTTCCCTGCTCCCCGCTCATAAGGCTCTCTCCTGATGCTAGCAGGACAAGATCCCAACTCTGAAACTGTCACCACACTATATTTATTCTCCTCAGGGAATTTTAAAAGGCTGTAACATCAATTAACAGCATTTCAGGAACCCCTAAGCCAGTGAGGGATGGTTGGGGGAGACAGAGGAGGCTTTCCTGGCGCTTCTGAAACTGTGCTGGTTTTACGTGGGTCCTTGTCCTCTTCTACTACAGAGGGTGGACATCGTAGGAGAACAAGCGGGGGTCTTGGGGCCAAGACAGACGCCAGACCACATACCAGCTTCCGGCTCCACCACCTACCTGCTCGGTGACTTCGGCTAGTATTTCACGTGCAATATGGGGAGGATGTTAATGCCGACCTCACAGGGCTAGTGTTTACTGAGAGAACACCCAATAAACGCCAGTTTTGTGCTTCCCTTTCTGCCTTCTCTCTAAAAGGGGGGCCAGGGATGGTCCCTGCTCTGCCATCCCCTCCACCTCCCCAGTAAAAGAGGATGCAGGGATGTGGGCAGGGAATGTGCAATGCCACGTGCTGTGGGATCCATGGCTGGCACCAGTCTGAGCAGAAGGGGACCTGGGGAAGGATTATTTTATGACGCATCCTGCAGGTGACCCATAAGATTCTGACTGAACAAGCAACGAGAAACAGCATATTGTGAAATAGGGAGAAACACAGCTACGAACTCCTCCTGGATCCTGGGGGGACGTTTTGGAATCTTGAGGGTCTCCGAAGCTCCCACAGAAATGGAGCTTGAGCAGGTGGGGGACACTGCCTCCTTGACCTGACCGGCAGTCTTGGTTCGGTTGTGTGTGGAGCGGTCAGAGATGGAAGAGAAGCTTAGAGCTAGAAGATGAGGACATTGAGACCCAGAGGAGTGAAGCACCTTTCCGTGGCTCCCCAGTTACTAGGTGGTTGGAATCAAAGAGAAAAGGGGGGCAGAGGAGGGTCTAGAGGAGAAGAGGTAGAATTCTATGCTGGGGGAATTTGGAGAGTCTGCTGACTTGCTTTCTCGCTGGGCCTGAGCACAGCTCTGACAGAACCCCAAGCTTCTGAGGTTCTCTTTTAGATGGATAATAGCTGTACCTACCTCAGAGTGTGGTCACCAGGATAAAATGGTACAGTGCTCAAGACACACAATACAATGCCTTGTCATAGTAAGTGCTCAGCTATATTAGCTGAAGGCTTTTTTTTACCTCAAAAAAAAAAGGCAGCCATGATGCTATTGGCAAAGAAAGACTGTTAGTGTAATTGGCTTTCTTCTTAGTGAAGAAACCAGAGAAGCTCCCCGACGTCTGTGGTAATGACATCACCATTAATGACAGAGGAGGCCAATTGTAACCACATTTTCCAAGGGTCAAAGTGACTCTCTTTCTTTTGGAGAACCAAGCCTTAAAGTTAGGGTCTGTTTTCAAGGAAGTGACAGCCTGCAGTATCTACTTTATCATCATTTCACTTCTGGTACAATCTATTAGCAGGAGCACAAGCTGACATTGAAGACTTTAGCTGTGGATGTGAAGTTCTTTGGGGATGTCTGGGAGAGACAAGATGAAATTTAGGACTTGTTTGATGTGATGGAACAGCACAGACTGAGTGAGAGAAAGAGTCAATTTTTAACATTCTAAGGGAGACATTGTAAAAAGCATCCACAGACCTCTTCTTAAATAGCAGGGTCTTAGACCCTTAATTTCTGGCAGTAAGAAACCTGAAAACCTCCTGGAAGTCAACACCTAAAAATTTTAGATAAGGTATATGAATATTCTTTTAATTACATAGTAGAGCTTGAAGGAAATAAATATAACTGGACAAGAAATAAAATCTAGCTATATGCTCTTCCTAAGAGTTGCATCCAAAACATGGAGCAAAAAGACTGAAAGGAAAAAATGAGAAAAGAAATAGTAGGTAACTACTAACCAAAAGAAAACTGAGGTAGTTTATTAAAGTCATATGAAATAGACTTGAAGACAAAGACATTATTAGTGATAAAGATGGCCTACACATGATGAACAGTTAAAAAAGGACAATTAAGAAGAAGAAGAATTCTAAACTTGTGTGCCCCTAGAAACATAGCTTCAAAATATAAAAGCAATTTTAGGAAGAAAATGACAAATTGGAAATGATAGTAAGAGATTTTAATGCATCTCTCTTGGCAATTGATAAAAACAGTTGGAAAGGATCTAGAAGATTTGAACAACACACTCTCAAGCTTGCTTTAAAGGACAGGCTTGGAAACACCTTATCAATAATTAGAAAAATCATGTTCTTTTTGTGCATACATGGGACATTTACAAAACTTGATCATGTACTAGCTCACAAATGAAGTCCTAACAAATACTATGATATGATGTCATACAGTTTGTGTTATTTGACCACAATATAGTTGAGTAAGAAATGATTAGCAAAACAAACAAACAAACAAAAAAACCCACCTGCTTCTCTCCATGCATTTGGGGGAAAAAACATTTCTAGATAACTCACTGGTTCAAGAAGAAAGCATATTATAGTTAATTAATTAATTAAAATACTACATATCAAGATTTTGGGTCTTACAGTTATAGAAATACCTAAAGGAGAACTTATAGGCTTAAAATGCTTATATTAGTAAAGAAGAAAGACCAAAGGTTGATGATCTAAGTGTCCAATGGAAGAAGTTAAAAAAAAAAAAAGAAAAACAGAGTAAGCCCAAAGAAAGGAGAAGAAAAAAATAATGACAGGGAAAAAGGGTGGTGAGATTCAGACTCTAATACCATCTGGAATAGGTCTATGGCTATTTTATGGATGAGAAATACCCCTCCACTGCAAATACCTATCCCTTCCAGCGGAATATATTCTCTCTCCTCTGAAGGCCCTTCTCACCAAATCTGCACCATCTTTGCAGTGGACTAAAACTGTGTTTTGTTCTTCTCTGTAGGTTTTACATCTAGCATAGGTGCTCAGCAATTCCATTCAATGACTTTTCCCTTGGAGTAATTTGCCTTTTTACCCCCTTTGCTAGATTGTAAACTCTTCGAGGCAGAAACTAGATCTTTCTCTTCTCTGCTCCTCCACAGCATGTGAGCCAGGACTTGTGCAAAGGAACCACCTGATACTGAAATGTGTTTGAAGTTGAATTGATTTTGTAGACAGAGCATTAGTTTATAGGCTGGAAGAGAAATGGAAGAAGGAAGGTGGGAGTGATTTCTGATTCTTCCAGACTTGGGAATCTGATTGTATTTAGAACAGGCTACTGCTGACCTTCAGCACAGAAAGAAATTTCCTGATGCCTGGGTGTGATTCTGAGACTTCTTAAGAAACTTAAAAAAAAAAAAATCCTAAACTCTCCATTGGAGAGGGAACACATTCCTTTCTTTTCTTTTTTTTTTTGCTGTGGTACGCAGGCCTCTCACTGTTGTGGCTTCTCCCATTGCAGAGCACAGGCTCCGGACACGCAGTCTCAGCGGCCATGGCTCACGGGACCAGCTGCTTCGCGGCATGTGTGATCCTCCCGGACCGGGGCACGAACCCGTGTCCCCTGCATCAGCAGGTGGACTCTCAACCACTGCGCCACCAGGGAAGCCCCACATTCCTTTCTGATTCCTGTCTGTGGTGGGGATGAATGAGTGGTTAGGGGTAGAAGGTTTTTAGAGTTGGATGCTACCTAGGTTTCAGATCCCCTCTACTTTTTTTTTATTGTGATGGTAAGAGATCCATAACATAAAACCTACCATTTTAGCCATTTTAAATTGTACAACTCAGTGGCATTAAGTACATTCATAATGCTGTGTAACTACCACCATTATCCACTTCCAGAAGTTTTTCATTAATTATCCCAAACAGAAAGTTTGTGCCCACATTTTTTAACTGTGCAATTTTGCCAGTTTCTTCATCCGCAAATCAGGGCTCATCATATTTTCTACTGAATGGGATTATTATCCGGATTAAATGATGTAATGCATGAAAACTGCTTAGCACAGTGTCTAGCACTGTGTTTTATTGGGTAAGTACTCAACAAATGTTAACGAAAAGAGCAAGGAGAGAGGAAATTCAAATCCTTTAGAGCTGACAGGGAGGCTCGAGATAAAGCATACGTAGTTCATGGAAAGCATGCTGGACAGCGTATTGATGGGGCTAGTCTAGAACCATACCTGTTGGCAGATAACCTCTCCAGGCTCAAAGCTGTGGGACTGGAGGAAACTATCTCTAAAATTCCTTCCATAATTCTAAAGGAGCCAGGTACCGAAATGTTCATTGCAGCTCTATTTATAATAGCCAGGACATGGAAGCAACCTAAGTGTCCATCAACAGATGAATGGATAAAGAAGATGTGGCACAGATATACAATGGAATATTACTCAGCCATAAAAAGGAACGAAACTGAGTTATTTGTAGTGGGGTGGATGGACCTAGGGACTGTCATTCAGAGTGAAGTAAGTCAGAAAGAGAAAAACAAATACCATATGCTAACACATATATATGGAATCTAAAAAAAAAAAAAAGGTCATGAAGAACCTAGGGGCAAGATGGGAATAAAGATACAGACCTACTAGAGAATGGACTTGAGGATACGGAGAGGGGGAAGGGTAAGCTGGGACAAAGTGAGAGAGTGACATGGACATATATACACTACCAAACGTAAAATAGACAGCTAGTGGGAAGCAGCTGCATAGCACAGGGAGATCAGCTCGGTGCTTTGTGACCACCTAGACAGGTGGGATAGGGAGGGTGGGAGGGAGGGAGATGCAAGAGGGAAGAGATATGGGGACAAACGTATATGTATAACTGATTCACTTTGTTATAAAGCAGAAACTAACACACCATTGTAAAGCAATTATACTCCAATAAAGATGTTAAATAAATAAATAAATATAAAATTCCTTCCCCCACCAGCACTATACCAGGCATGTCACGGGAACTCAAGAAATGCTTGAATAAATGAATGAATGAACAGGTACATAAACATTTCAACGCTCACAGGGAGGACAGAGCTCACTTAGTCTTAGCTGTCAGTTTATCAATGAGAAGACTGAGACTCAGAAAAATGAAGTAACTGATTCCAGATCACATAATTAGGGGTAGAACTGCATGAAAAAGCTAAGGTTCCTAAGCTTATGGTATAATCTTAACTTGAACCAGAACCCAGAAAAATAGGAGAAAAACCTGAGAACACATGAAAGGCCCATGCAGTGCCTAATTTAGAGTCAAAGCCTCCAAATGTTCTATGACATTTTCCTGCTCCGACTACACATTTGATCCAAAATGTTGCAGATAATTGCTTTTCGTTAAGGAGAGAACATTTCCTTCCATTTCAAGGGCAACGGTCATTCTGGTAAGGAGGATCATAGAAAATAACTATTTTTAAAACCATAATTCTTGGAAGAACTAGGAATTTTTCAAAGGCCAAAAATAGCTCGCACATTTTAACCTCACCCAGCCTAGGAGCCCACTTGACCCTGCTGGGAAGATTTGCTGATGTTCCACACACTTTGCTTGCAGTGTGACCCAAAGAATAACCTTGGGGGAGAAGGTAGCCATTAGGACTGGAGCAATTTGTAGCAAACAAGTGCTGCTTTTTGCTGCTGTGCCTCAGGGAGCAGTTAGTCAGAAATGAATTCCCATGTTTACTGGAAACATCGAGAAGGGTCTCGGTGACGCTGATGCTGTGGCTGCAGTTTTCGGTCTATTCCCAGGGATACGTGTCACTTGGCATAGAGGTGGTCATCTTACACCCAGATAGAGCAGTGGGAAGAATCCTGCACTGGGAGCCAGGACACTGGCTTCTAGACCTGGCCACATATTAGCTCTGTAATCTCAGGCAAAGGGCTTCACTTCTCTGAACCTCGGGATCCTCTTCTGTGAAACGAGGGGCTCAGAATGCATGATTTCTCTACCTTTCTCCATCTTGACAACACTACGTTCTGTTTATTTATTCCACGCACAGCTTCCCAAGTAGTGCTGCTCACTGAAAATAAGAATGTCCATACACGTGTACAGTCACACACACATACACACACACACACGCACGCATCCTCTTACACACCAGAATCTTCACCTAGGGAAATAGCACAAAAACCTAACACCCCAGTGAATAGCCATTTTACTCACCACCTTTAGAGTGACATAGCCCAGCTGCTTCTGGACTAGAACATCATCTTCCTTGTGACCCGACGCTTCTGCTGCCAGATGATGTAGAAATGGTGCAATCTGGTTTCCACCCCCTAGAGCAACTGCAGCTGTGGCTGCTGCAGCCGCCCGCCTTTTCCACCATGGATGCTGCCTTAGCCCAGAAGTGCTGAGCACAGCACATTTCTGAGTGTTGGGAGGCAGACTGCATTGCTGCAGAGGGAAATGGGTTTCCATTCTTCCAAGGGCTATTTCTACCCAGCGAGTTTCCGTGGTGGGAAGAAATTCAACATTGCAACCCCCAGAGGGATGAATTTGAGAAACCTTGGCTTTTGCCAAGATCAGGCCCCCCTTGTGATGTCAGACTCAAGCGTCCGGGATTGTGATCTTGCTTCCTGCTCCAGATATACACTAAGGCAACACTGGTATTTGTTGATGGGGATAGTGACAGGGTCTTTAAGCATCCCTAAATGCCATGGGAAATGCCTGGCTTCTTTCTTAAAGGGTGATGTTTCTGTGGGCTTCCAGGGTTCCAGGTGACATCATTCAGCATGATAGGACGAGATGTGTTTTGTGGTGCCGGCTTTCTTGGCATAATCTTTGGGGAATAGAACAGGGCAGAGCCTGGGACTCATTTGCTATGGGTGTGGAGTTTGCTTTGTAATTTCCACAGATGTCTCCCTGAACTCACTCAGCTTTTGGGGTGCCAGTTTTATTGGTAGCTAGTCTTTGCTTCCACGTAAATTCTGTAGCTGACGGGCTCTGGGAGTTTTTGTCATCCTGACTTTCAGTTTTCTTTTATTGTTTTCTGGGTTGCATTGGGTCTGCGTTGCTGCGCACGGGCTTTCTCTAGCTGTGGCGAGCGGGGGTTACTCTTCTTTGCGGTGTGTGGGCTGCTCATTGTGGTGGCTTGTCTTGTGTGGGGCATGGGCTCTAGGCAATCAGGCTTCAGCAGCTGCAGCACGTGGGCTCAGTAGTTGCAGCCTGCGGGCTCTAGAGCACAGGCTCAATCGTTGTGGTGCACGGGCTTAGTTGATCCGCGGTGTGTGGGATCTTCCCGGACCAGGAATCGAACCCATGTGCCCTACATTGGCAGGCGGATTCTTAACCACTGTGCCACCAGGTAAGTCCTCAGTTTTCTCCTCTGCAGAGTAACACCACCCACAGGGTGATCACGAAGAATTTACATGATTTATGGCAACGGTCTGTAAATCGTTTTGAAGATGCTCTCCATCAGTAAAAATTTATTTGCGTGTGTACCTCCAGTGTGTGTATATTTATGTATTTGTAAATTATATAACACACATGTCCTTAGCTAACACCTCAAGTCAAAAAATACGCTAAAGATGAGGTTCGTTACTAATGGTAGTGGATGTTAAATGATATTTCAAACACTTGTGACAATTTCAAAAAACCTTGGCCAACTTCTTCTTGGATCTGAATGAGTCATCATTGTTTTGATCTTATAACATGATTGTGAATGTGGTTGTAATAGGGTTGAGCTCTTACTAGGAGTGGAAGTGTCAGCTTCACCTTCTCTTGTTGCTTATGTTATTAGTATTCACTTTCATTTGGGATTTCTTCACAGGAATCTTTCTAAGCCAAGCATCCACTCTGTGAGTGTGTGGGGTTAGTTTAATGAAAATTAAGATAGTTTGCTCTGCAACTCCACTGAACTCTTCCCCATGGGGAACTCTCACTCTTTCCTCAGCATAACATGTTTCCTGTAAGCGACACCTGGGCTTCTAAAAGTCATCAATGTCAATTCATATATCAGATATTAATAAAAATTCATTTCTTTCTGATATTTAAGACAAAATAGAGGTCCTGATGCTTTCTTTCCTGCACTTCCGTGGATGCTTCTGCATATCCCCTGGTGTACTTATTTGTGCCCTTTTTTGGAAACCCCTGACCTGATGGATGTAAATATGCTGTGTAAGCTGCAAGAAGTGACTACATGAAAACCACGGTAAGGATGCACATTCAGAGAAGAATGTCTTCATAGGCAGACCTATTGTTACGTAAAAGCTCTAAGAATCTCTGAACACTTTTCCAAGAAGGATCAACCCATTGATGCTCACAGTGAGAACAGGCTTAGTCATTCCTCCTTTAGAACTGGAGTCCCAGGCAAGTTGGGCTGGTTTCACCTGGATCTTTTTGACTCCAGCTGTGCTTTCTGCATGACTATTAGGAACACCTGAGCATAGTTCCCAATTCTATACTCTCTGGATTAGAGACCCAAGAGAATGCTCTGGAAGAAGAAAGTTTAGCGTGGGTTTAGCGTGGCTGTAGGATTATAAATGAGAAGAAAGGAAAATGCTTTTGCACCGCAACTTCAGAAGGCTTTGTTGGGTTTCAGAGAACCAGAACTATTGGTCCAGTTCTAGGATTTTGGACAGAATACTTAGAAATTGTTTCCTGGACCCTGAAAAATTCATTTCTGTCTTCAAAAGCAGTTAGGTTACAGGATTCTGATATGGAATAAGTGAGGTCTGGTCATTTTGGGCATTGAGCCAGAAGAGGTGCCGCTTAGCAGCAGCCAGACTTTGGGAGACAGAAATGGAATATTCGCAAATTGTGACTTCAGTGAAACTTTCACCTGAAAAGTCTCTGTAGCTCGCCCTGTGATTACATACATGGGAGCTGGGGGTGGGGGAGACTCTTAAGTCATTGTGCCTTTCAGGTTTTGTTGGGCATGGAGAAACTCTAGAACCTAGGCTTTCTCTAAAACAGAGTGATAGTCTCCGAAAGTCTCATTGATAGTTTTCTGGTCTTTTCAAGGGCAGGTAAGAAAGACTGCATCCAGAGAGCAGTCTGGCTTGACCGCTGTCTTGGAGGGAGCAGTTCTCTCTGGAGTAAATTTGACTTCAGGAAGAATCATAGGATAGAAGAGATTCAAGGAACATGTGTTATCCAGTTCCAAAGGAAAGGATAAAACAGGAGAGAGAATTAAAAATATATATTCAGTGAAAAATAAATGGCAGCTCAGGGCCTTCTTTCCTAATATGTTCTCTCATAGTCGCAGAATTGTAGTTTGTTACGTATTTCATGGCAAGCCTACTGTTCCCATCTTCCCTTGCTATTAGGTATGGCCGTGGAACTTAGCTTTTGTCAATGGAATGTAAGCCACCTCCAGTTTTGTTACTTAAGGTACTGATGTGTCCCCACCATGCTCTCTTTATCCTTCCCACGACATGAACCCAGATGTTATTGTGACCCAGCTTTGGACATGTGAATGATGCTGATTCTATAAGGGATGGCCAACCAGTGACTGTCTCTCTAAGTAACCATGTGGAATAAGGGGGCTGCCCGGGCTACTGCAGTGGATGCTGTGGAGTGCTACCTAGATCTCCTCCTTCAGGCCATAAGCACTCTTTCCTCCAGATTCTGGGAACATTGGCTGCTGAAGGTTCACATTTGAAATCTTTTTCAGCAATTACTCTTGGCCAAAGAGAGCTGTCCCACCCGAAGTTCCATTTCCTTCTCCAGGGACAGCCCACGTGCAATGACTGGTCAATGCCTGGTCAATGAAAGGCCTGACCCCTATGCCTCAGTTTTGGACAACTCTAAAGGGCTTCCCAGCTACAGAGCTCCCTGTGGTATCCGCTGATGCTTCTTTGTAATTCCAACAACCTTCTGCCCAGCTGCTCTTCCAGAAAGCACTCCTTAGTAAACCTCAGCCGTGCAAGTCTCCTTAACAGTCTATTTCCCAGGGAATCCAATCCAATATACCACTCACACTGTGACTGTTACATGAGTGAAGGAAAGCCCTCTATTCTTTAGTCTCTGCAGTGTTGGGTTTATTTGTTGCAGCACCTCAAACTTCACCTTAATTCAATTATCGAGTAGTGAGAAATAAAAACTGACGTGAGAATTAGAAGACCAGAATCCTAGTTCTGTTATTTTCAGGAACTCTTTTTTTTTTTTGACTTTGAACTTCACCTTTCTTGGCCCTAATCTTATCAGTAAAATGAAGGTGTTGGATTAGATCATTTAAAAGGTCTCTTCCAACTTGAATAATCTGTGGTGCTCTTCTTTCTAAAAAGTACCTCCTCGTGAAGCTACAGCGATATCCAGTGGCAGTTGTATTAGCTGAAAATTTCCACCCAAGCAAAAGATTTGGAATGCGACCCTCCATCATGACCTCTCTTTTGCTTCTCCTCGTCCCGCCTCCTTTCCCTTCTGCCGGCACCACCTGTCCTCTATTCCTTTCTGATTCATCTCATCCACCAGCCAGAGAGTAGGTCCAGAAAACCTCACTCATTTCTTTGAGCTCAGCTGCTGCTGTATACTTCCAGCTGAAATTCCATCTGGAGCCAATGTTTTAGGCCAACTCCTCCTGTGAGAGCCGTCATTTTTCCATTGCACCTTTCTGCCCTGCACCCCAGGGGTGGCTTGGGCAGAACTGGCAACTGAGGATAAACACTGCATTTTTTCTTCCCCAAGTCAGAGCTCTTTTGGAATCAGAATGCTCTTGATAACCCTCTCTGGGAACATGATTCTGGGCTAGGCACTGTATCCACGAGGAGGACCCAGCCTTGGCTTCATGGCACTTACACACAAGCTTAAGTATTATCACTCAGTCAGAAAATGGTTACCTTTTATTCATCAGTGCTTTGCAGTTTAGGAAGTGTGTTTTTGTATGAGCTCAATTCATCTCTAAAATAACTCAGTAAGTCTGATATCATTATTCTTCTCATTGGACAGATGATTCTTTTAAAAACACGTCATAATTGGCAGAATTAGGACCAGAACCCACATCTTCTAACCACAAAACCTGCACTTTTTGCCTTTTCCCTTTTATTAGCCTAATAAACATCTTCTCTAGGTCCATGCCTAGACCCTCCAGGCAGGTCTCTGGGCACCCATGAAACTTGGCTATGTGTTGGTATATAAATGATTAGTTTGCAGTATGCCACCCATCCCCCCAACTAGATTGGGAATGCCTTGAGAATAGAGCCTGTGTCTGGGTCATCCTTATGACTAAATATTTCTGGTTTATAAGAAGTTAAATGTGTGTTTTTTTTCCTATAACACCAAAACCTTTCACATTGTATAATGACAATAGTAACAAGAACTGGTTATACGTAGAGAAAACAGGAAGTTTGCCTACGCATGTGATGTTATAAGCCTGGAGGAATCTCCCCCTTCCTTATTGCCTCCCAAATATCTTTCTTAAATGGCAGTGTAACCTTTCATTTCATGGCATGTAAGGTTTCAGATGAAGTCCCACACTGACTTAAATCCACTCTAGCTTGTGATAGATTTCTCCCAGACTCTCTTCCAAGATTGGGCTTGGGAAGCAGGTTGTGGAAGAGCTGCAAATGAAACGGGGTGGGGGTGGGGGCGGGGAGGAAGAACCACCGATAGAGGAAATGGGACATGAAAAGTGGATTCTTGGGAGTCACATGATCTGACCTGGCAGCTTGCCTGGTACTGGTCTCAAGGCTTCAAAAATCCCTTTCCTGGGCCTTCAAGAAGCCGGCTTGAGTGATGAGAGTAAAAGTAAAGGTGGTTATTTAAGGCATTTTGTCCTAGTTCTGAAACAAGCAATTCCAGGGTCCAGGGCCGTGTGACTCCAAAGCGCAATCAGAAGCGGAGCCGCGGCATCGCCCTTGCTGCCTCTGCGTGTTGCTGGCTCCAGGCTGTGCTACTTCAGCACCGAAGACAGCGCCTCGTGAGACGCCCCCCCCCCCCCCACCACCCCCCCCCCCCCCACCTCGGAAACTGAGCCGGGACTCCGTGGCTATTTACACTGGGGAGTTCTGCATGTTTGATTCGGTGTCCTTGGCAAGCTGTGCTGTAGATTGGAACCTGGGGTCTTAAGGAAGACTCAGAATCTGAGGGACTAACCCAGATTCCTTTAAAGTGTGTTCTTTGGGCTCCCTTTTCTTTTTCTAGCTGCTTGAGGCATTTATTTAATCCTTTCTGCCCCATTCTATCAGAAAGAAGATGGAATCCTGTGGTATCTCTTTCCCCATCCCCATAACTAATCTCATTCTTTTTAGTCTAAGTATGCTCTTTCTTTCCTTGGACCCCTGGGTCACTGTTTTCCATGCAAGAGTTGTCTAAACTGCCCTGGATTTCAGGGGAAGCACGGATGGGTACTAAAGTATAATTGACAGAGAGCGGGATGCCCATTTCTTTTCCACTTTCCCAGGCAGTACATGGACCTTTTGCAGTCGTGGTGCCTTAGATCAATGGGCATGTTCCCACTAGTAGGAATTTCAGGCTCAATTTTAGGCCAAGGTAGAAGATAGTCTCTAAGAATCTCCAGGGCCTCAGAGATGCCACAATTTATGCAACAAAAGGCGTGTTGATGTTCTACCTCTGTGAGAGGCTGCCCTGATTATAGTCCTAATTCTTCACCAGCTGTGAAGATTAGAACAATTCACTCAACTTCCTTGAGTCTCAGTTTCCTCACCTGTAAAAGGAGATAACAACAAATGCACATCTTAAGCTAAAGTTAATGGGATCATTTATGAGAAATTGTTTTGTTAACTGTAGAGTGCTACCCAATAATTAATAATAACAGTTCCTACAAAACCACTGATGGGAAGATATTGGCATTTCTGGTTTCCTAACTACTGTGGGCTGTGAGAGTGTCAAACCATATGCCCATCAGAGAGGTGCACATAACGACGTTAGGACAATTCAAAGGGATACTTGTCATCCTGCCTTGAGTTGGCTAAAGTCTGTGAACTTGGCTTTTTAGTCCCTTCTGTATCTGAAAACAAATTTTTTTTCTTCCATTAACTTAATAAGCCAGGGACACTCACACTGACACCCTTGACTTACCAGTCACAGTGCTGCTGGAAACAGCTAGTGACACACGCCCTCCTCCACCCTCATTTCTCACTGGCAGCTAGGCATTGCAGAACCTTGCAGAAGCCTGTGGGTTTCGGTGAGTCATTGCCCACATGTTCCCATCCATCCCTCAGCTACCTTCACGTCACTTCCATTCATTGCTGCCATATCTTTTGCATGATTTGACCCTCCTATAGAGTTCCTAAGAAAGACTGCTTTGTATTGTCTCTAAGAGAGGGTGAGCCCTCAGGCTGTGCATAATGCAGCTCCTGCCCTTGTGCTCATATAGGCGTTCAGCCCTTGCCCGTCATTCCATTGTGTCCTAGGGTGGCTTGTGCAATGATAATGCTTGGCTGTCTACACAGCGTCCACTTCCCTAACAGAACTCCAGTTGCTTTCATGTGTCTTCCATTCCCCACGTAGCCATATGCCCGTGGAAAGCTGACCTTGCCCCCAGCTCCAGAGTAGGTCTGATTGAACTCTCCCCCGTGCCGGTGGTTAGTGCTGCGAGGTCTCTGGAAAAGGCTTCCTTGCCCCTGAGGGACGGTGAAGTGTCCAGATGAGATGCTGAGAACTTTTGCTGCCAAATTGCTACCAGCCTAATATTAAAGCCAACACCATGGATGACAGAGAGATGAAAAGAACTTAGGTTCTTGGTGATATTGCCAAACTACTGAATCAATCATCTGAAACCTGCATTTCCTCTGGTCTTCCTGTTATGTGAGATAATCAAGTTCTTTATGGATTGAGAAGGGGTTTCTGTTACTTGCAGCTAAAAGCATTCCAATACACTCAGCTGCTGGTCGGGAGGTGAGTCTAGGTCATTTGTCAAAGATACGGTGCATACTTGACCTGCTATTGAGCTCCACAGACAGTGCTGTGGATTGATCTGCTGAGCTTCTTAAACCTACTCCTGCCATTCTTTGCCATGTGCTTCTGATGATGTAAGCTGGCAGGAGTTAGGGGACATATTCTGCAAGTTTGTGGATTCTATTTTGTTAGATATTCAGATTCATTCTTAATCATAGCTGGTTCTATTTCTTCTAGGTGCCAAGCCTCATTTTCTAACTTAATTGCTTGACTTATGTAGTTTTGTTGGTTTTGGTAGGAAGAATGTCCTTTGGTTACATAGAACAAGGAGCCTACCAGGGAAGGAGATATTTGTCAAGTAGCAAGACTCTTTTCCTCCTTAGAAGCCAGTTTGGAGGCCCAAGATTCTGTATATAATGGGTTTCTGAAGGCCATGTTTGTTAATCTTCCTCAAAGGAACATATTGAGAGGGTATCACACCCACCCTTCTATGAAAAACTCTCTAACTGATGATCTGTCAGCTGGAATGATGATTTCTTCCTCTCAGCTCTGGTGTATTGTCTGACTCACAGGGGTGGGAGAAAGTGGAGGAAGACACTTTTCAAGACTGATTCTTTACACTCATAGATACATGACTGATGGGCCACTAGATGGAAATTAGGGAAGAAAGGACAGATGGGGGAACAGAGGGACAAAAGAAGCTGTAAGGAGATTAATTTCATACTCCCAACAGATGCAATAAGAAAACCCAGTCAAGAAATCATATTGAGGGCCTCCCAAGTGCAATTTTTTTGGGAGGGGCACTGAGATACTTTCTCTGTCCTTGGGGATCCATAGACTAGTTGAAAGATGATATAAACAAGCAAAAAGTTACTTTTAACTGTAAAAGTAGCTGAATAGAAGATCTGAATAATTGTTCCAGACAACAATAGGAGAGCTACCACAAAAGATAGATCATTAACTTTTTTAATTTTTTAAATGAACCGTATAGACAATAATCTAAAGAAGAAAGGAAATTTGGAGCTACGATGGACTAAGAAACTACGAGAATAATTTCACTACCATCACTATCATAATCACTGTTAACTACTGCTGCTCTGACAATAAGAAATTCTATTAATTGAGTATCTACTGTAAACCAGTGCTTGGTACTTAACTATAGTCACTTAGCATTTTAAGGTATTATCTTCATTTTGTGATAATGAAATTGAGAATTAGATGCCTAGGAATTTTAAAAACAGTTTTTTTGAGGTTTAGTTCACATACCATACAATGCACCCATTTTAAGTATACAGTTCGATGGTTTTTTAAATATTCACAATGATGCAACCATCACCACAATCAATTTTTGAACATTTTCATCACCCGAAAAAGAAACCCCAAATCCATTAGCCCCATTTCTCCCCAAGACTTTTGCTTAAGGATTTTAAACTCAGGCCTGTTGGGCACTGAAGGATTTGTGAATGTTTACAACTCTGGAATTATCGGAATATTACTTAGCCCTCCAAGCCCTACTAACTTTGAGACTAATTCTGACAAGACAGGTAAGCAGACAGTTTAGTTTAAATATAAGGATGAATTCCTGGATGAATGCTTTCTAAATAGTGCCTAGAGTGTTTGATTTTCCAATGTACTGACTGGGATAGGAAGTTCTAGAATTGCACTTTTAGGCCACTTCTCTCCTCTATGTTTATGCGCTGCCCAAGGCTGAGACTGTTGGAAATTTCAAATAAAATTTCCTTGGCAGTTTGGGCTGAGAGCGCTGATTCATAGAAGACTAAACAAACAGTGCTTAACACCCTTGGCCTCACCTTCAAACTGGGAAATTGTTACTGAATAGCATGCTCTACAAAAGCGAGGGCTCTGTCTCTTCTCCTCTCATCAATGAGTGGTTTAGCCGGGTTGGAAATTAGTATGTGTTTCTGTTATAGAACTCCCAACAGATCCCTCTGTATGAGAACCGGTCCACAAGACTTAAACCATAGCGTCTAAATATAAAAGCTTGGAGAATTTGAGATGTGGAATCCAAAACTAAAAGTTAAAAACATTTGAAGTGCAAGCACTAGAATGTTGAAACACAAAGTAAGGACCTGGAATCTTTTGATACCTTATTTAAGTAAACTAGGACAGGGAATCAGAGTGTTGGACTTCGAATGGCCCTATTCGGACTGTTCTCAGCCCTGAGATTGAGAGAATATTAAGTAACTTGCCTAAAATCACACAGCTTTTCAGTGGAGGAAGAGCTGAACTTTAAACAAGTCTGCCTGATTCCAAAAGGCATTTTGTTTCCACTATCCCAAGGTGCTAAGAGCAAGTAGTCGTGGAGGAAAACCAAAGACCCAAAAGAGTGAGTGATAAACAAAACATACCCCGAGCATCCTCAAGGGGGTGGAAATTGCTTCTCCCTGGCCACAGGAAAGGTGGTCCCAATCCCTAGAGGCGATTTTGAAGGTGGGTAGCTGAAGCTAGTTCCTTTCAGTTCACTTAATCTCTCTGGGCTTCTGTTTGCTCCTCTGGAAGGTGCCAGATGCGTGCTTGGTGTGTGTGGGGGGAATGGGGCTTGGAACAGTAATAGTCTCATCTCCAATAGTCTCCAAACCATGCAGCTTATTGATTTATTTTATTTATGGCTGCGTTGGGTCTTCGTTGCGGTGCGCGGGCTTCTCATTGCGGTGGCTTCTCTTGTTGCGGAGCAGGGGCTCTAGGTGCGTGGGCTTCAGTAGTTGCGGCACGCGGGTTCTAGAGCGCAGGCTCAGTAGTTGTGGCACACGGGCTTAGTTGCTCCGCGGCGTGTGGGATCTTCCCGGACCAGGGCTCGAACCTGTGTCCCCTGCACTGGCAGGCAGATTCTTAACCACTGCGCCACTAGGAAAGTCCCTATTTCTTGATCTTTTAAACTTGATGGGACAAACCATGGGCCTCACATAAATTCCCACTTTCATGTAACATTGCCAGTAGTGTGACATTTTTATCTTTCATGCTGGCAGGAAAAAAATGAAGAGGACCAAGTTCAGACACATGGGCGGGGGCGGTGAGCTTTCTTCTAGTCTCACCCCACAGAGAATTGTCTCCGGTCTGTTCTCTGGTCTCTTTCTAAGGTCCTGCGGAGAAGAATGAGATCATGTCTGAAAATGGAACTGAGCTCCTTGGAGCAAGCAGCTAAGTAACTCTAATGCCTACAAGTGCCATTATCTGTCTTCCATTTCGAAGCCTGATTCAAGGACCAGATTGAGTTTATCTTGTAAAAGAACTGGTCAGCTCTCAAGTCAAAGAGCTGAGTCCTCTTCTTTTCCTCTTCTGGGTTTTTGAATGGTGTCGAGAGCCCCTCCTGCCATGGCAATGGGAGCTGTGGAAAACTGAACCCGGAAACTTGGGATGGAAAGGACCCTGTGGAGATGGCAGCCTCTGAGGGACAAAAGAGTCATCATCCTGAAGTAGATGGAAGCTGGTCCTTTGCACCATCCTGATGTTGCCCACTGCGGCTAGGATTTTAGGGAGGTGGCGTGACAGGGAGCACAAACATTGGCTCTGTTGTCGTGCAGCCCTCAGTCTGAACACCAGTTCTGATACTAACTGGCTGTGTGACACTTGGCAAGCTGATTAACCTCTCTGAGCCTATGTTGTAGGACAGTTGTGTGGATTACATCAGAGGATAAATCATTGGAAGTGCTTGGCACCTATTAGATGCTCAACAAATAGAAGTCATTGTGGCCTGTTTTAAGTGTTAGTTTCTTAGCTGTTGTTCCACGTGTTCCATCGGCTGCTTCTAAAGATGTGGTTTGTCCATTTGGAAGCATATGGGTGAAAACAAGCTCCTATATGTCAGGCTTACTCAGATCTGGGAGCATCAGGAAAACCCCGCCTGGAATTTTCCTTGTATATGTGGCTCTTCTCTGCTCAAGATGTGATGATAATGGAGGGGAGAGAAATTTGCAGGTAGAGAACTAGGAACCAGAAAACCTGGATTCCCACAGCCCCGGCACACAGAGAAACTCTGGGCCAGTCATTTCCTCTCACTGGCTTTGGACATCTGCTCTGTCACATGGGCTCCTGAGGACTGAAACCCTACTGCCCGAGCCTCCTCCCCTGGGGTAATACAAATAGGGTGTTGTCTGCCAAGCCAAGTGCAATCTCTGGATGAATCACCCAGCTCACCATGCCTCTGGGAAGGTTGGGAAAGGACCGCTGTGTGCAAGGGTGAGGAGGGACAAGAACATAGAAAGACAAAGCTGCAAGATGCCCGTGCATCCTCTACCTTGGGCATTTTTGCCAGGAGCTGGGCCATTGGCCACCTGTCAACAAATCCCCATGAATCAAGAGAGAGGCTAGAGGGACCTGGGAGCTCACGCCTACCTTTGGACAGGTCACTCCATCTCACTGGGTCCCAAAGTCTGTATCTGTAAAACGAGAGGGTTCAGTCCTCTCAACTCTGCCGCTCTGATTATGTGCTCGAATGGGAGGATGATGCCCTTGGTTCCAAAGGTCCGGGGGCAGCAGCCAGGAGCTCTGAGGTGGGGCCTCTCAGTTCTAGCCTCTCTGCTGCTAGAAGCCTGCTCAGAGGGAAAGGCAAAGCTCATGGTGAACTGAGGTTTTCTTTGCCTCTCTTGTGGTTTTATTCACCTCTCTTACAAGCCAGTGAGACGAGAGGAAGAGCTGACAGGGAGAGGAATTCTGCAGGAAGTGGGTGTGGTGTATTGAAGGGAACCCCTCTCCCTTTCTCGTTTAGCATTATTTTATTTTCTCAGTAAATATTTATTAAGCACCTACGGTGAATTCGGTACTTGTTCACATCAGTGTACAAAACACATAAATCCATGTCTTTGCAAAGCATCTGCTCTAGTGCAGGGAGACAGACAGTAAAAATAAAAGTGGAAACTCACATCTTAACAGTGTTTCTTGCTGATAAGGTCTAGAAGAGACACGGGATCAGGGTTGTGACTGTGGGGTTTTGATGGGGGGCAGTGGTTATAGTTAAAATAGTTGACTTTTGAAGGAAGATTGGAAGGATACTGGCTGGCCACAGGAAGAACATTATTTAGAATATAACTACATATGAATATTCACAAAATGCTCTTTAATAATGATATTCATTAGTGTTATTTGTTTGTTAATAATGAATAAATGAGGCATCCTCTGTTCATTCTTGTTTTGTTGTTGTTTTTTTCTTTCAAAAAGGCTTCTGCAGCTTTGTGTGTCCTCGGGTGTCCAACTTTTTTCTCTTTGTCTCACTCTTCTTACGGTTGTTCTTGCTTCTTCCCCGGTCACCTGGGATTTTTCCATCCCGGATCTTCCTCCTGCCTCGCCCCTCCCCCCGCCCCTCCCCCCTCGCCCCTCCCCCTCGCCCCCGCTCTGCTGCAGCTCCCTCGCCAGCCTGTCAGTTTCAGTCCGCTGCGGGCAAACCGAGTGGAACAGCCAGGCCGACGCGGGCGAAGAGGAAGGGAAAGCCTTGAGCAGTCAGATCGCATTGCGGGTGCACCCGTCCCGGGTCTGGGCGGAAGTTCCGTTCAGCTCTCGTTTCCAAAGTGTTTGGGGCGCTGGGGACAGCGCTGCCTGGGGGAGGCCCTTCTCCCCTTTCTGATGAAGCGGGCCACCTGGAGGAGAGGCGCTCAACCGCAAGCCTCTGCTTCTTCACATTGAGAATAAGGGTAATGATACTATTAATCATCATACTAGCTCAGGGTTCTTGTAAAAGTTGAATTTTAAGAGTGTGTGACAGCGTTTTGGCAGGTCCTGTGCTAAAACTCAAGATATTATTCCCCATTCGGGGCTGGAGGCCCTGTGCTGGGTTCCTAGGGGGAGAGCAATGACCAGAGCGCCCTGTGGCCTGCAGGAGTTTGTGTTTCCCCATGGCGGAGAGAGATAGGTGTGCCACTCGCTGTAGCAGAATGTAGGCTGTGATAAAGCCAACTGGGAGCTCTGTCCTGGCCTGAGGACTAGTGACACCCCTTCTTGGTATCGCACTGGAGTCAATGTAACTGTGACCAGTCTATGCTCATGTTCAGGTAACGACTGGATTGAAAAGGTACAATTTAAGGACGTGTACACACGGGATGGGACTTCAGTTTCACATAAGGAATTTGGTGACCTGTCATGCCAGGTATCGCTCAGAATGCTGAGCCTGGTGGGATGAAGGCTAAAGGGCTGAGGATGTGTTAAGATGTTGGGGTAAAGCCCACTCCCTGTCCAAAGGTCCACTCCTCACTGATGATTCATTACAGATCCTCATATAGCTGGTCCTTCAGACCCCTTGGTGAATAGGGTGTATTTTTACCTTCTGTTCCAGCAAAACACTTACAGGCAAGCATGTTTGTCGTTTGTATTTCTTTCTGAATTACCTACTTGTGCTCTGTACCCATTTTCCATTGCTTTATTTGTATTTTTTTCTTTGTTGGGGCACTTAATATAACTAATACTCCTTTATCGGCTTGCTGCCAGTAGTTTTTCAAGTTTGTCATATTTTTTCTCATACCTTTTGGGGGTGTAGTTGGTGTACAGTAAACTGCACCTATTTAAAATGTTCAACTTTATGAGTTTTGAAATATGTAAAACTCAGTGAAACCATCATCACAATCAGATTAACATGCATTTTTTTGTTTTGTTTTGTTTTTTTTTGCGTGGGCCTCTCTCTGTTGTGGCCTCTCCCGTTGCGGAGCACAGGCTCCGGACGCCCAGGCTCAGCGGCCATGGCTCACGGGCCCAGCGGCTCTGCGGCATGTGGGATCTTCCCGGGCCGGGGCACGAACCCGTGTTCCCTGCATCGGCAGGCGGACTCTCAACCACTGCGCCACTAGGGAAGCCCTAGATGCACTTTTATCACCCTCCAAAGAGTTCTTGGTAACCCCTCCTTTCTCTGTCTTCATCCCCAGGCAACCTCTTGATCTCCTTTCTGCTACTATAAATTAGTTAACAATTTCTGGAATCTTATATAAATGGAATTATACAGTATGTGCTCTTTTTCATCTGGCTTCTTTCACTCAGCATAATGATTTTAAGATTCATCCACGTTGTTTCATGTGTCAAATGTGTCAAAAGTGTGTTCTTTGTTGCTGCATAGAAGTCCATTGTATGGATATACCACGATTTGTGTATCCATTCACCTGTTGATGGACATGTGGGTTGTTTCCAGTGCGTGACTATTAAATATTGAGCTGCTATGATGATTTATGTACAAGTCTTTGCATGTCGAGTAGGATTTTTTTTTTTCTTTTTTTGCTGTACGTGGGCCTCTCACTGTTGTGGCCTCTCCCGTTGCGGAGCACAGGCTCCGGACGCGCAGGCTCAGCGGCCATGGCTGACGGGCCCAGCTGCTCCACGGCATGCGGAATCCCCCTGGACCGGGGCACAAAACCGTGTCCTCTGCATCGGCAGGCGGGCTCTCAACCACTGCACCACCAGGGAAGCCCTCGAGTAGGATTTTGACAGCTAGAGATGAAAACATATTTCAGACAGAAGGAGTACATGGCCACAGAGAGGCAAAGACAGGGTGTGGACAGGAACAGGGTTGTAGCAGTGGAACAGGGGTAGCTGGAATGCAGGACATTCACTCAGAGGGCAAGGGGAGAAGAGAGCAGGTTGGGGTCAGATCTCAAAGGGCTTTGGAGGGTATGCCTTGGGCTTTATTTCATTCTATACACAACGAGGAGCCATGGAAGTTTTTCTTTTTCTTTTTTTATTGAAATATAGTTGTTTTACAGTATTGTGTTAATTTCTGCTGTACAGCAAAGTGATTCAGTTATACATATATATACATTCTTTTTTTAATATTCTTTTCCATTATGGTTTATTATTATTATTTTTATCATCTTTATTGGAGTATAACTGCTTTACAAAGTTGTGTTACAAAGTTCTGCTGTATATATTATTATTATTTTTTAAGACAGGACAGACACAATTGGAATTCCAACCCTGTTCAGATTAACGTCCCCTCAATTCATATTTTGCTGAATAGTTAAGCTAAATGGTCAGTTTGCGTTCTTATTTTTTTGGCCGTGCCGCATGGCATGTGGGATCCTAGTTCCCCAACCAGGGATTGAACCCGTGCCCCCTGCAGTGGAAGCACGGAGTCTTAACCACTGGACTGCCAGGGAAGTCCCGGTCAGTTTGCTTTTAATGTTAGCTTTGGGAAACATTTACTTAAGCTGAAGTTCGGAGCTAGCCAGTAGCAGAGTCTCAACATCGTGGGGGGAAAGGAAAGCCCTCGTCTCCTATGTTCCCCACTTGCATAATAAAATAATTGTAATGAACCCTTCCTTGTCCAAGTATCCCTTAAGTAGTGGAATGTATATAACTCTAAATGTTGGTAAAATGTAAAAATGGATTTCTGGTAAATAAACTCTAATTTCTTATTCATGTCTATTAAAAAATTGGAGCTGTATTATGTAGAAAAATGCCACCTTATAAAAATCATCCTTATAAAGTGAATTAGTCAGGGTCCCAACAGGAAAAAGGCAGTACCCTCGATATGGGATAAGTCAAAGGGCCTTAAAGAAAAAGAGCTCTTTACAAAGGTGTGGGGCTGCAGAGCTGCCACAAGAGACAGTGACATAATCAGAAAGGACAAGCGGAGACAGCGTTACCAGAGCCTGAAGGGAGAGCTGTGTAGAGTAGGCCTTCCTTTGTGGAGGGACACATTCAGCGTGAGATGACCAGAAAAAGAAACACCTTGACTACATTCTCATCTTTGCCAATGGCTAACCCCAGCTAGCAGCCAGAGATCATGGTAAGCCTTCGACACGGTCCATGCAAGTAGAAAGTAGGATGGAGAAGGGTGAGAACTTTTGGGAGGTGTGTGAAGACAACTTCTGTTACGTTTGCCTCCCTGCCTCCCCCACCCCCATCCTGACCCACTCTCCATCCTTCACTGCTTTGTGCCTCAGGGTCACCCATGCCCTCTGGTTTCTGGTTAAATTTGGCCAACAGGATGCACCACCTGGAAGAGTGGCAGGGTGTTTATTTCCCTGGCTTCTTCCTTGCTGCGTTGCTATGGCTGGCTGTGTCCCTGTACCAAAGGCCACAGCTGCTATTAGGGAGCATCTCTTTATATAGCTACTTTCCTGCAGGCAACCCATACTTCCTCATCTCCTTTTGGCTCCAGGAATGGCAATGGGTTCCCAGTGTTGCTAGCTCTGGGGTACCATGCCACCCCTGGTTAGTTTCTTCTAATCCTGATGACTCCTTTATAAAACAGTTGCTTTTTTTCTTTCTCTTCTTTTACCTGGCTCGAGTTGCCATTCATTTCCTGCCAGGACTCCGACTGATAAAAAGTCAAAAACACGTAAAATTCCACCTGGCCGTCTCGGTGTGTGAGGTGATTCTGTGCACCTGGGTGAACTAACATGGAGCCTGGAACAGCTGGCCCATTCCACGATCACTCCTGGCCACTGGGGGCCTCAACTCTCCCTACAGACTGTACTAGAGCCCCAGGGACTCTCCCTCGTCTGCCTCCTGCGCCTGACGGCTCCATCTTACTTGATCACTGCTGGGAGCCCTTCACTTCAGGCCTGATTCTTCCACACCCAGCCCTGTGCTTCCTTGCATAGGACTAGACACCCTCAGTTCCCCTTTGCTTCACACTTGTCGTCTACTCCAGCCCATTCCAACTCGTGTTGTGCGGAGCCGAGAACTTTCCTTGCAAGACAGGGGAAGGCAGGCCATATTTTAAAATAAGACTTGTTATTACGGTTTCCCAGATCCGTGTACCAGCTGATAGGCACGTAAATTGCCTCGGCCATGTTGACTAAAGATCGGAGAAGAGGGATGGTGGGGGGAATTCCCTGGTGGTCCACTGGTTAGGAGCCGGCGCTGTCACTGCCAGGACCGCGGGTTCGATCCCTGATCAGGGAACTAAAATCCCATAAGTCGTGCGGTGAGGCCAAAAAAAAAAAAAAAGGAGAGGAATACTGGATCAGTGGTTGCATACCTGTTCTAATTTATCATTTGACAGGTGGCTCCATCTCTAATTCCCAGTCTACTTTTCTTAATTGTGCTGACTTGTTCTTTGCTGCAGAATTTTTGTTCTCTTCGGAATCCATGAGCTTGCTTCTCACCCCATCCCTCCTCACCCAGGGCCCCCCGATATTCCTGGTCTGGGTTAGGCTTCTGGTAGAGTTGCACAACAGAACAGTTTCTTTTGTGATCCCTGGTTTTCATCAATTGATGGAGGGGTTAGGAAAGGCCAGATGTTGATTTTTTTTTTTCTTTTGGCTGCGCCACAGGGCTTGTGGGATCTTAGTTCCCCGACCAGGGATCGAACCCAGGCCCTGGCAGTGACAGCACCAAGTCCTAACCACTGGACTGCCAGGGAATTCTCGAGATGTTGCTTTAATATTAGTGAGTTCATAGCCCTTGTGAGGCCAGGTATTTTACACGAAAAATACAAACAACAATAATAAAAATGTTAAAACGATTTGAACATGAAAATGAGTGTAAAACAGGAGTATGTTTATTTATTCAACAGATATTTACTGAATACCTACTATGTGCCAGGCATTGTTCCAGGTACCAGGGAGTGAATAGTGCCTGTGAAGCATTTATTGCCAGCCTAACGGTGCTAGTAATAGGCCGGTATCCATAGGCATAATGAGATATTAATGGCTTATTAATGCATTAGTAAGTCCACTAACCAATTAAGTCATTAATTAAATTAGGGACCGTTTAGCACATACAGTGGAGGTTTACTACGTTTGGTTAGATTAACTCTGAGGAATGTCGGTCTGTTGCTGCAGTTTATTTAGAACCCCAGCACCTGTTGGATCTGCAATCTAGCATGTTATCATGAAACCTGTGTTGTTAGGAAGACAGGCTTTGTAGTTAGAGAAGCTGGTCCTCAGAGCTTGACTCCGCTACTCATTACCTGTGTGATTATGGGCAAGTGAAGTAGCCACTCTCTACCTTAGTCCCATTGCTGGTCCATCTTATTTTTGTACACTTTGCATCTCCTCTATCAGGTTGCATGTACCTTGTCTTAATCCCTTTGTGCTGCTACAACAGAATACCATCGACTGGGTGGCTTATAAAAAAGAGAAATTTGTTTCTCACTGTTCTGGAGGCTGAGAAGTCCAAAATCAAGTTTTCATCAGACTCAGTGTCTGGTGAGAGCCCACTTTCTGGTTCACAGATGGCAGTCTTCTTGCTGTCTTCACGTGGCACAAGGGGAGAGGGAGTTCTCTGGGGTCTCTTATAAGGACACTAATCCCATTCTTGAGGGCTCCACCTTCATGACCTAATCACCTCTCAAAGACACCACCCCCTAATACCATCACATTGAGAGGTAGGTTTCAACATATGGATCTTGGAGAGACACAAACATTCAGTCCAGAACATACCACCAGGGCAGCTGTATTTTTCATGGTGCTTAACATAGGTACTTGACTGGTGATTATTGAAAAATGTGAAATAGCTGCTAACACTTACCAAGTGCTTACCACCTGTTAGGTGGCACTGTCCTGACCCTTGACGTAGGGAAAGCCCTATGAAGTAGGAGCTACTATTTATTCCATTTTTACAGTTGAGAAAATTAAGGAGTGTGTTAAGGAACTTGACTAAGATTATAGAGAGAGTAAAAAGCAGCGTCAGAATTTGAACCCAGGAATTTGGTTCTAAAGTCCACGTGCTAACTACTGCACTAAACTGTCTCCCAGAGAGGTCTTTAATGGAGTCCTGTACTGGGGCAACAGGATACGGACATAGGGATGGGTAAATATGGCTACACAGGACCTCACATTCTCCACATGGGGGAGGGGCCCAACTTCCTTGTGTCACTAAGGCTTTCATTCATTTGGCTCCAGGGCAGGTTCAGTGGCTGACATCTACATTTGAAGAAGTTGCTACTGATTCCTTAGAGGAGATTCTTTTTGTTCTTTTCTTCCAGTCTGCAGATCTACCCAGTCTCTCTTACAGTCTCCCTTATGCTTTAGAAAATATTCAGAGCTTAAATTACACAATGGAACAGAGCTGAGTCAAACTAACTGAATATATGCCCATGATCTTCTAAGTTCTTGTCAACTTCTGCTCCAATCCCAGGAGGCTCGCCAGCTTGAGAGGCAGTGGTCTAAGGCTATGAGCTGGGGCCCAGATACTTGGCCTTCTCTGTGGCTCTTCTTTCACTAGCCAAGGGCTATGCACGAGGACTTCCACCTCCCTGAGCTTCATTATCTATTTGTATAATGGAAAGACCTTTCCCAGCTTGACGCTTCTGATTTCATGTCATTTCTGTCCTACTTGCCTGACTGTATTCCCCAAACATTAATTTGGGGACTATGCCCTAAGCACAGCTTAGTATAAGTGAGATATGATTTTTCACTTTAAAGAACTCCCGGTCTGGTGGATCTAGAGAATTGATACGACGAGAAGGGGAAAAATCAGGCACCAGAATAAGCTGAGGTGCCAGTTAAGAATGCAGATTCCTGGGCCCCACCTCCAATGTATTGAATTAGAATCTCTGATTCTTATTGCACAATCAGGTGGGGAATTCTTGCTGTGCTGCATTTGGATGATGGTGGTGATGGACCACAGATGGAATGCCCAGCAAGAGGTAAACGCCCCACAGAGGATGGCATTCATCCCTGTACCACCTTCGTGTTCTTTGCCATAACTCTGTGAACCTGCTCTATTATTTTCTTAATAATTTTCTTTAAATTTATTCATTTAAAGATCTGAAATATATTTATTGAAAATGAAAACTTTATGCCAGAAATGTCGATGGTAAGCAAATACTGCTTCATAATAGAAGGCAACTGTAGAGGGAACACAATGGAAAGAAAAAAAGGTTATGCAATGCCAGCTAGATACTGCTAAGGGCTGTCGCCCACAGTTTCCCAGTTAAAGTGGGAAATTAGCAAGAGTTGGAGAGATGGGCACTTACGCTCAGAAACAGAAGCCTAGTCACTGAAACGGAGGTCAGTTTTATGTCATTAATGCTAAACACTTCAATGTTGAATAAGAAGAGAGATTTTCAAATTGATTTTCTCGACCTTCCCTCAGAAAACATCTTACATAAAGAACAGTGTGTAAAACAGATAAAAAGCAACAACAAGAAAACAAAAAACAAAGCAGCTGCTCCAAAAAGAGCCAAGGTAGGGGCCCATTCCCTGCTATGTCAGACCCCAAAGCAGTCAGTCTGCACTTTGAGAAAACACTGGCTCTTGGGAACCAGGGGGTTCTGGAGGCCTTGCTGAGTAAGCAGAGTTTGAGGACTTGGGCACAGTGACAGGATTCTGCAGGCTTTGTGGCAGCAAGAAGATCATGAAGTAGGTGAGGGAGAATATGTAAAGAGGTTGGCCATACCTGTAGTGGGGAGAGGTTAGGAGATTTCTAGCCTGACCTAGGAGTGAGGCTATTTTATTTTACTGTGCTAGTTTCTTTAAGTCTAAGGAGATGACAGGACAGTGGTCTCTTGGACTAGAGCAAATAACCCTTTAGGTCAGGTGGGACAAGGAAATCCCGGCATAGTGGTTAAGAAAGCTGAATCTGTATTTCAGAGTATTTGTAAAGGAAAAAGTTCCTGGAATTTGGGGTTATCTCTGGCCTGGCTCCTGTTCCTTCACTCTGGTAAATCAGGAAATCATCTAAGCCCAGAAAGAAACATCACATGATCATTCTCAACACATCTTGGGAATCCTTTATGACAACTGATGGGAAGCCCTTTTGACTCTGGGAAAACATCTAGGGTGAATCAGTGTGCTCAACTTTGGAAGAAAGCCGGAGTTAGACCAAGTTGTAATTCTCACCACGAGAAATTTAGTCAAGATAGTAGCCAACTCTCATGGATACGGTGGCATCCCACCTAGATCCCCTTTTGGGGGCTGATGCTCCAACCCTGGTCACCGGGAACACTGGCTTTGAAGGGCTCAGAATTGTGTCTTTTGCTGAGATTTGCTCTGGCAGCAAGGAACTGCATCATTCCATCCTCCTCAGGGAGCAGCCTGCCCCATGGCTGGCTAATACCGGGTTACAAAGGCCGGGTCCCTTGCCTTCAAGTTGGGACAACTCTGAAGGGCCTTCTTAGCTCCAGAGCCCTCTGTAGCACTGATTCAGGTTTTAGGTGCCATCTCCTCTTGCGTTAGCTCCCATCTTCCTGTATTCTTGGTGACATCATGATACGAAACCAGACAATGGAATTAAGTAATATTAAGTTTCCAGGAAAGTGGAATCTCCTGAGGAATAAGGATGTCTCCATGAAACATAACTGCTCAGAGATGCAGAACCTCTCTCCTAAGCCTCCTGTATAGGGTGGCTCTTCCTTGGGGACAAATAATACAGTCTGAGTCAATACAGGTATCACCTGAATGTGTAATGCACACACACACACAGACACACACACACACACAGTTCAAATATAAAAGTAGCATCCCCATGACTAGGTGTTCATCTGTGTGTACATCCGTTCCGGACCTGGTTTATATTCCTCCCCGATGTGCTCAGCCTCACCTACCCTCTAGTTCTTGGCTGTCTGATCAATGAAGAACCCCAACTGCTTCCTCTGTCACCTCATCTCCTAATACTGCCATCTGTCTCGGCCTCCCCTGAGCACGGGCCAGACTTTGGCAAGGCCTCCATAGCGTCTGCTGTAGTGGTAGCCACAGCGGCTCCAGTGCCCAGGGATGACCTGACACACCTACAGAAGCTTTGGTTTTAGGGGTAGTCCCAGATCTCCACATGAGATTCGGTTTTCCCGGAGGAGGTGGATAATATATCTTGCAAGTTTGGGGGGTTGTGATGTCCCATTGGCTGAGACAGGAGACAGGAAAGAACAACAAATAAATGACTCCTTTCTTCTCCCCCTCCTGGACTGTTCCAGGTGCCCTGACTCCATATGGTCTTTCTGGAGACTTCCGGTGTGACTGAGCAGCTGGCTCTCTTGTTTTGTGAAGCTGCAGCCAGCTTGGTAATTACCACTTTGCATTTGTCACCATCCTTCCCCGCCTCTCTTCCCTCTCCCCCTTCACCCTGGTGGCCCTGGGATTGCATCGCTGGTGGTGTGTTTGCACCTAAGATTTGACGCAGACTGCTTTCTCGGGGACCCGAGGTAAGGCGGTATCTGAAAGCTTTCCTGTGCATTTAAATGAATATGTTATATTTCAGTACTGTGTTTAGCATCCAACTCTGAAAGTAAGTACCAACACGCGCTTAACAACTGAGCTGAACGTGTGTGTTAACATCTGAACAATTGTGGGAAAAGGCTAAACTGGTATCCAGAGCTGTAGGGTCAATCCGTGTTAAAGCTGGTGTATTAGTTATCTATTGCTGCATTACAAGTCACTCCAAAATACAGCGGCTGAAAACAGCAAATATTTATTATCTGACAGTTCTAAGTGGGTCAGGAATCTGGGAGCAGCTTAGCCAGCAGTTCTGGCTCAAGGTCCCTCACGAGGCTGCAGTCAAGTTGTCAGCTGGGGCTCCAGGTTCAACTGGAAGTGACTCTGCTTTCACACTCACTCACGTGGCTGTCGGCAGGCCTCAGGGCCTGGCCACGTGCGCCTTTCCATGGGGCTGCCTCAAGCGCAGCCCGCAAAGGAAGCCATAGTCTTTTTATAACTGAATCTTGGAACTGGCATACCATCATTTCTGCCATACTCTATTCATTAGAAGTGAGTCAATATATACAGCCCACACTCAAGGGGAGGGGATTACACAAAAGTGTGAATACCGAGGGTGGGAATGATTGGGGGTTATTTTACAGGCTACCACGTGGGTATACTATTCCGATGGTAACTTATACCAACTGTCTCTGCTAAGCCTCGGAGAAATCCCCTCCTGTCTTATCCCAAGAGCTTCTTGGATTTATTCTAGAAATCATTCTGATTGAGCTGAATAATTTCGGCTGTTTGTGTTTCCAGTTGTGTGGGAGCTGAAAATCTGTGTTGGTGATGGTATTTCGGTCAAGGCTGGGAGAAGCGTGGCATTCGTGTGGGAGCAAAGATGAACAGAGCCCTGGAATGCCACAAGGACAAGTCATCCTCAAGTGTCCTGAGAGTGGAACCACGGGCCTGAGCAATGAGTACTGGACTCTGCAGGCTGCACCACCAATCTCGCCTTTGTGTTTGGGAAGGAGAGAATTTAATGCAGCACCTCTCACCAAGACCTACTGTCTCAGTATTGCCGTGGGTACCGTCAGGGATGCACAGATGAGTTAAGACAAGCTCTGTCCTCACAGAATTTATTTATATGAGCTTAGAGCTCAGAGGGGGAGGTCAAGCCTACTCGCATAAATTTGGAAAGCATCAAGCTATAGGAACACTGTAGAGGAGTGAGTGTAGATAGAGCCCAGAGGGGTTGAAGATAGCACCCGGGGCACTCCAATACTTAGTGACTGATGAGAGGTGGAGCCATCAGCACAGAAGAATGGGAGGTCTCATCTTATTTGTCCCTAAGCAACATTTGACCCAGCCAGATCAGTGGTTGGTTTGGTTAGTTCCTGGTTACAAGATTGCCTCTGGGGGCTTCCCTGGTGGCACCGTGGTTGGGAGTCCTCCTGCCTGGGCGGGGGACACGGGTTTGAGCCCTGGTCCCGGAGGGTCCCGCATGCTGCGAAGCAACTAGGCCTGCACGCCTAGAGCCCGTGCTCCACAACAAGAGAAGCCACCGCAATAAGCCCGCGCACCCCAGCGAAGAGTAGCCCCCGCTCGCCGCAACTAGAGAGAGCCCGTGCGCAGCAATGAAGACCCAACGCAGCCAAAAATAAATAAATAAAAATAAATAAATTTATTTTTAAAAAAGACTCAAAAAAATAAAAAATAAAAAAGAGACCACCTCTGGTTCCTCCTGCAGCCAACTCCAGGCTCCCAGACCCCCGGTTCAGAATAAGCACGGAATAAGGGAGCTCTCAGCAGCAGGTTTTTTTGTTTTTTTTAAAATAGGCTTTATTTTTCAGAGCAGTTTTAGGTTCACAGCAAAACTGAGCAGAAAGTACAGAGAGTTCCCACGGACTGCCCCTCCCACCGCCCCCTGCATGCCTCCCCCATTACCAACATTCCCATCAGAGTGGCACATCTGTTATAATTGATGAAAGTACATTGACACATCATTGTCACTCAAGGTCCAGTGAGTTACATTAAGGTTCATTAGGGTTCTCTCTTGGTGTTGTACGTTCTGTGGGCTTGGAAAAATGTCTAATGACATGTATCCACCGTTATAGTATCATACAGAGTACTTTCACTGCCCTAAAAATCCTCTGTTCAGCAGTGGTTTTTTGTTTTTTTTTATAAATTTATTTATATTTTTTATTTTTGGCTGCATTGGGTCTTTGTTGCTGTGCGCGGGCTTTCTCTAGTTGTGGTGAGCGGGGGCTACTGTTTGTTTCAGTGCGCAGGCTTCTCATTGCGGTGGCTTCTCTTGTTGAGGAGCATGGGCTCTAGGCACGCGGGCTTCAGTAGTTGTGGCACTCGGGCTCAGTAGTTGTGGCGCACGGGCTTAGTTGCTCCGTGGCATGTGGGATCTTCCTGGACCAGGGCTCGGACCCGTGTCCCCTGCATTGGCAGGCGGATTCTTAACCAATGCTCCACCAGGGGAGTCCAGCAGTGGTTTTTAAAACCTCTTTTTAAGAGCACAGTGGAAGGGCTCGGGGAAGTAGAGGAGCACCACCCTGCTTGTGGCTTCTAGAATAATCCCAGATGTGGCCCTCAGTCTCACAAAGAACACTTTGAGTGACTACTGTCTACTGGAGTGGAGTTCCCAGCTGCCACTGCTGCCCCTGGACCCTGAATCCAGCAGCTGTGGCTTCAATCTTGCTCACACTCACCCTTGTTTTTTAGTTCCATCGATAGCACGTGGGGATGTTTATTGGCTTTTGAGTCAAGCTATCCATGTTTAAGTTTTCTAAAAAACATGTTATCTATCAATGCTATGAGTTGGAGCAGAAAGATCCGCCAAATTTTGAACTTATTGCATCATCTTGACTGCAAGTTTCTGTAAGGTCTTTTTTTGGAGCCAGATTTGCTTTCTTTTGGGTATGAATGATTCCCAAATCTCAGATCCCAAGAGTTGAGCCTGATAACAGGCACAGGAAGTCTGGATTTTATTTAGGTTATACCAGAGGCAGGTGATCCTTATGGGTGAGAGAATATTGATTCTTGATTGTGAAATAAGAAAAATAATATTTTGTTTTGCATTGAGTTTCAATGAAATAATAATGTGATAGTGCTTTATAAATAATGTGATAGTCAAATGCCCTGTGAATTATACTTGTTACTAAAGAAGGTCATCGACAGGGAGGGGGCTCTTTGCATGGATTTGGTTCACAGAAACCTAGTGTGCTCATTCTAAGTTCTTCAAGCAAAGTGCAGTAAGCAGAACCGTGGGTTTAAAACAAGCACGTTCATTTCTCATTCATCCTTCCCCTTAGGGTCTAGTGCTGTAACCAGATATGGACCCAAGGCCATGCCAAAATGAAGGGAAAACAAGTGGAGAGTCTAATTGGGATTAAAACTTGGAGTCCTTGCGTTGAGGGAGGCTCAGCTCACTACCTGGTTCCTGGGTGGTGCCACTGTTGGGTGGAAGCTGCGGAGAGAGAGATGAGACCTGGAAGGGGCACATCCAGTTCATTCTTCTGGACATTAGTCAGGGAACTCCTTTCTTTTGGTCCCTGCCCTCTGACTCTTCCCAGCTCCATTTTAAAGGTCACGAGTGATGGATCACTTCCTAGGGATGCCCTTTCCTTAGTGCACCATTCCCTGGGGAACTGTTCTTTCCTTCTCTTCTCCGTGGAAGTCTCCATTTTGGTCAAGGCCACCCTGGGGGATCTCAGCCTATCGAGACCAATCTCTTCTCTTTTCCAGAATCACTTTATGACTGAGACCAGAGACAGGCTCGCAGGCCTCACACAACAGGAAGGAAGCTCAGGAAATAGAAGCCAGGATGATTAGGGGAACTCTAAGAAAGGGAGGGGGGAAAATGAAGAGACTTCCCCATAGCATATCATCTCTATTATGATTATTATTGTCATCTGAATCTCTCATGGCCATTTATTCCTTTTGACCTCTGAAATCTAATGAGATAGTGGATGCAAACCTCCTAGCATTGGACGTGACACAAGTTGGTGCTCAAGGAAAGTTTTCTTCTCTGTATGTGCCTTCTTCCAGGATTCTCTGTACTGCTCACGTGCCTCGAAGGAGGCCGATGCTGGATTCAATCTCTTGACTGAATAAAGAAGCTTCATACTAGTTGACATACCAGCAAACAAGCTGTTCCAAAATGGTTCTCAGTTAAGAGCAGTCTTTGCCAAGGAAGGGAAACCATGGCCACTCACGTCACTGCATGGAAGGGTAGCATGGGGCTGGATGTCTGCAAAGACAAGCATAGCCCTTTTCTCCTCACCTGGAAATCCAGGTGGATGTAGTCTTCCTGGATTTTTCAGTGAGTGGTGACAGCTGCTCCCTGCATAACATCTCCATCCACCTACCTCTACCCCTAATCAGTTGCCCTAAAAAATTTCACTCAGAGACCTCATAATACTTAGTGGCTAAGCAAGATCCTGACCCCTTTTTCAGAAAGCTGCCTCTCCAGACCTGCTTCCTGCCGCTCCAGGGCCTGAGATATAAAAGACCCTGAAGCTCATGCAGTTGAAAAGACTTACCCAAGTCAACCAATCAACAGAGAAGCACAGGGACTTCCCTTGTGGCACAGGGGTTAAGAATCCACCTGCCAATGCAGGGGACACGGGTTCAAGCCCTGGCCCGGGAAGATCCCACATGCTGCGGAGCAACTAAGCCCATGTGCCACAACTATTGAGCCTGCGCTCTAGAGCCTGTGAGCCACAACTACTGAGCCCGTGTGCCGCAACTACTGAAGCCCACGTGCCCTGAGCCCATGCTTCGCAACACGAGAAGCCACAGCAATGAGAAGCCCGCGCACCGCAGCAAAGAGTAGCCCCCGCTCGCCACAATTAGAGAAAGCCCGTGTGCAGCAACGAAGACCCAACGCAGCCATAAATAAATAAATAATACATTTATAAAAAACAAAAAACAGGGCTTCCCTGGTGGCGCAGTGGTTGAGAGTCCGCCTGCCGATGCAGGGGTCACGGGTTCGTGCCCCGGTCCGGGAAGATCCCACATGCCGCGGAGCGGCTGGGCCCGTGAGCCATGGCCGCTGAGCCTGCGCGTCCGGAGCCTGTGCTCCGCAACGGGAGAGGCCACAACAGTGAGAGGCCCGCGTACCGCAAAAAAACCCAAACACACAAACAGAGAAGCACAACTGCAATCAGAATCCAGGGCTCCAGACTCTCCATCCAGTGCTTTTCCCATTTTACCTAACCTAGTGCCCCTCTTCTTTTCAAAATATGTAACCCACAAGAGGTTCCATTTCCTTTTGTTCTTAGATGACTGTCTATTAAAAAGGGAATGAATTAAATTAACTTCTAACAAACTCAGCATAAATGACTTCTCCCAGAGATATGGCCACTTTTCAAGGTCCCCTCAACACGGTAGGTATCTCAGGTGCTACACCAGGTTGGACGTGGCGGGGGGTGTCTTTTGAGGAGGAGAATTCTTCCTGAGGGGTGAGAAGAAGCTGTGGGACAGCTGGGAAGCTGGCCAGGGATCGGTGGTAGGTGGATGGGCTCCAGAATTGAGAGCTCGGCTCATTTATCAGCAGGCCGCCAGGCAAGGGTGTGTCAGAGCTTTTGCTTCATCATACTTTAGGCTGAATAGCCCTCTCCCCTCAGCTAATCTGCAGTAGTTTGATCTATTTATTGAAAGTGCAGGTCCCAGAACTGACCTGCTTGAACATTGTTTTTGATCATTCCTTGGGTCCCATCTCTGGAGGTAGAAAGGCCTCATACAGACCACATTAAGGTGGGACAGGAAGAGCTTTGGAATCAGACAGCCCTTGGTTCCCATACTGGTTCTCCTGACCTGCCAGCTAGATTAGCTTAATAGGGATAATGGTACCTGTCTTGCCGGGTTGTTGTGGGATTACATGTACTGTATGTACATACTAGGTGTTTCATAAATGGTAGCTATTATTGTCATGAATATTGTTAACTATGTAATCTTGGGCAAGTTACTTAACCTCTCTGAGCTCCTTCTCTGCAAATTAGGGATAATTTTAATTTTAACGTAGTCAAATTTATCATCATTTTAAGGTCATGAAGATTCAAGCTTCCTATTACTTTTTTTTAAATGTTTGTTAATTTATTTATTTATTTTTGGCTGTGTTGGGTCTTCATTGCTTCACGTGGGCTTTCTCTAGTTGCGGCGAGCAGGGACTACTCTTTGTTGATGTCCGGGCCTCTCATTGCGATGGCTTCTCTTGTTGTGGAGCACAGGCTCTAGGCGCGCGAGCTTCAGTAGTTGTGGCACGTGGGCTCAGTAGTTGTGGCTCGTGGGCTCTAGAGCACAGGCTCAGTAGTTGTGACGCATGGGCTGAGTTGCTCCGTGGCATGTGGGATCTTCCCGGCCCAGGGCTCAAACCCGTGTCCCCTGCATTAGCAGGCAGATTCTTAACCACTGTGCCACCAGGGAAGTCCCCCTATTACTTTTATATTGATGTGTACCTTTCTTGTCTCAAAAGTTTTTTATAGACATTAGCATCACATTGTAATCCAGAGTTTTGCTTGCATGCTTCCTGTGATGACTGTGAAATATCCAGTGTTTGTTCTGGAACCGGATGTGCCTGTGTGTCCTGTATTCTATGGGAACCATGCCCAATAGGTTCACATCACGTCTATGAAATACGTGTGCTAGAATTACTTCATTTTATAGATTAGGAAGTTGCCTCACAGTGGTTATGTTTTTTGCTTATGGCAGACATGTTAACTTCTGCCTTGCATCCTTTGACTACAAAAGGGTGAGAAAGCTAAATACTCATTCTCCCAGCCTCCTTTGCAGCTAGAAGTGGTCATCTGACAGTACTGGCCAATGAGACCTAAATGAGGATCTCTGGATGCTTCAGGGAAAACCCTTGTTTTCTTAATAAAATGGACTACAGTGACATCCCTTCTCCTTTCTATCTTTCTTGAATGCAGATGTGATACCTGGAGCAGGTGCAGCTATGCTGAGACCATTAGATGACAGAAAGCCAACAAACTAAGGATGGCAGGATGGAAAGATAGACCTGGAATTCCTGGTGGCATCACTGAGGTCTAAACCCGTAGAAATAACCATCTACCTCTAGGTGCCTAACACTCTAAAGTGAAAAGCTATATGGATGTCTTGGGGGGAGTTGTGAGAACCCTCCTTAAGCCAAGAGAGGGTCGCAGAACTTCTTGGCTGTGTCTCAGGGAAGACAGAAAGGGGCAGCTGAGCATATGAGCAAGTTTGCTTTCTTTGCCTTACTGAGAGTTTTGAATGCATTTCTAGGACAAGCTCCACGGAGGGCCCTGCTATGAGCTGTCCGCCAGGGTGGTGCTGATATTGGATATTATGTCGCCTAGCTAGTGCGAAACCTGGGCGCTGTGCCTGCAGCTGCCACAGCATGGCAGCAGCCAGGAGAGGACAAGGGGTATGTGTGTGGTGTGTGTGTGTGTGTGTGTGTGTGTGTGTGTGTGTTTCTCTCTACCATTCCAGTGATTCGTCCCTGACAACTGGGAGAATTCACTGCCCATGGCATTTCCAAATATTCTTCACTAAGAAGAGAGAACAGGAATCTGGTGGGGACGGAGGGCTAAGGGTTCTCGTGGGGCCCCAGGTCAACTGTGAGAGAGCCCAACTTATTTTCCAGCCCGTTTGGTTCAATGTGGGATACCACAGGGGGTCTAGGAAGACTGATCCTGTGGTTTCATTCTGATTTTCAGGTAGGTGATGAATAAAATTCTGAAGTATCTCAAGGAACTGTCCCACCAGGGGCTTTCTGGGGCACACTCTCCTGAAAGCACATATGGATGCCACGGATGGCCTTCAGGCTCTGATTTTTCTTTTCAGGACCCCAAAGATTGGAGCTTTTGCTCATCTTTTTCCTGTCCCATCTTGTCACAACCTTGCCAAACAGGACGCAGTACATATTTTCCCCCCCTTACTTCTCATCCCTCAGTAAATGCACAGTCCTAAGGATTTTTTTTTTCCTGATA